>NC_084862.1:12035890-12351057 GCF_951802175.1 Populus nigra | reverse complement strand
GGTCAACTAATCAGATTCATGAAAATGCCGACGCTAACACGACCGTTGGTGTCATTATATATATATATATATATATATATATATATATATATATTGAACCAAAATAGTTAATCACTGTTCTATGCTACTTTGGGAGGTCCTCGAGTATGCCGATGTCAAGGATTCTTGACATCATTAGCTTTCACCTCGGAAAGCTAATCAAGTCTATAAGTTTTGCCGATATCGACGACACCCGCCGATATCATTAACTATTCTGAATCCGAATAGTTAATCAAGTTTACAAATTTTGCCGATATCGACGTCACCCGCCGATATCATTAACTATTCTGAATTCGAATAGTTAATCAAGTTTATAAATTTTGCCGATATCGACGTCACCCACCGATATCATTAACTATTCTGAACCTGAATAGTTAATCAATTTTTTATATTTCTCCTCCCACGTACCGGTAATGCCGATGTTAACCAGCTTGGTTAACATCATTAGCCTCCCATATCAGGGACAGGCTAATCAAATTCGAGAAACAATCATTATTAAAATTCATTGTTACTGTTCATCTCCTCTAAAAGGACCTATAATTTAAATTTAGTCCTCATTTCTATTTTCCCACCATTTCACCTTTCCTTTTCCCCTTTCTTTTCCTCATCAATATGCACCAAATTTTTATAGTTCAATAGTTAGTTAAAATAATTATTAACAAGAGGAGATATAGGTACCGAGTACCTACCTGCTGTAGACGCTCGACTTGCGTTCCCCTGTTGTTGTTGTACTCCTCCCGTGGTTCCTCCTGAAACCACAAACACCCATCATTATTCCATATTAGTCCACATATCACAACAACAACAATGGGAATAATATTCATTTCTCTTTTACCAATCTTTTCTTTCTCACTTACATTCCTCATTATTATCCTTTCACATTTTCGGCTCATTTGTAGTCCAAGTGGACATCATAAATTCAATTTTGATTACCGTTTATTCTTTTTGAAGATCAAGACACACTTTGTGAAGGGCGAGAAAACAAATTCTACCCTTAATACGGCTAAATTTTGCCGTTTTATCGACTTGGCTGAAACTGCCAACAGGGGTGGCAGCTTGACCTCTCCTCAGATTTTCATTTGTATCCGGAGTTCTAGGACTTCAAATTAGGCGGGGTCAGATTCGTTGGAAAGCTAACACTTCCGGCTACAACTTCTATGAATGGACCCTCCCTAGATTCTATCATCTTCAGGTCCAAATTCTCTCATGAACCAGGGCAACAAATCTGCCCTGTTTTGTCAATGGAGAAGGTACCTACAATTTTTATTTCCAATCTTTTTTCCCCATCAATTTCAGCCAATTTCAGCCATGTTTTCACCTTACCTGGAACGTAGGTTCCTCTCCCTTATAAGTTACAATTTGTAACTACACTATAACAACACACCTAATTAATTAACAGGGGAGTCATACGTTCTCCTCTGTTTTTTTTTTCTTCCCCTCCAGTGGCCGGTCCTTTAAAATCAGTTCCTTCTCTTTTTTTTTTATATATATATATATAACAACATTTTTTTTTAATTATTATAAACTCCCCCCCCCCCACTTTTTTTTTTTTGCATACTTTATTCTCAGGTTTCACACTATTCTTCTGGTATTTTGGTCTTTTGCAGCTTGAAAGTTTATCTCTTCGTGTCTTGAAAATACTTTTAGATTTTGAATTTTTGATTTTTTTTATTTTTGAATATGTATTTTAAAAAATAATTTTTGGGGATCCAAAATTGGGTTATGGCAATTCTTTTGAGATAACCAAAGACTCTTGCAATTGCCTTCCAATGATTCGTATTTTGCTTGTTTGTATATAATGATAACTTGCATATAAAAGAAGCTATTTTTTATTTTTGCATATATCCAAAAACTTTTTTCTCATTTTTAGGAAGTATAAAATCCTCAGATTTCTTGATATAAAGTTCCTCCTTTAAATATCCATTTAAGAAAGTTGTCTTAATGTCTATTTGACGAACATAACATTTATACACTACTAGAAATTCACCTAAAACCAACGGAATTACCAACGGAATAATTCTATCGATAAATGGCGGTGATAATTACCGACAGATACTATTTCATCTATACTTCGGTCAGTATATACCAATGGAACAATGTTGTAGGTAATGTCAGTCAATGTCCAATCGTAGAAGAAGAGCCTAATGCAGATGCAACAAGGTTTTTTGATCTGTTGAAAGATTCTGACGAACCATTATGGGATGGCTGCACGAACCACAATAAATTATCAGTCGTAGCACAAGTGTTCACCATCAAGTCAAATCACGAGTTGAGTGAGGTTGGTTATGACAATATTATCGAATGGGCGAGAAGCATTTTACCTAAAAGGAACAGGCTGAAAGAGAACTTATATGCTGCAAAGTCCATGATGAAACTTCTTGGTTTAGGATACCAGAAAATAGACATGTGCCCTAACTTCTGCATGTTATACTACTTTGAAAATGTTAAGCTGACCGAGTGCATGACATGTGGGCATTCCCCTAACAAACCCAGAACTGGCAGGGACAAGACTCTTGTGGCATATAAAAAACTTAGATACTTCCTAATCACACCTAGACTGCAGAGGTTATTCATGTTAGCAGGGACTATTGAGCACATGACATGGCACCAATCACATGATGCGGTTGATGGAGTGATGGTGCATCCTTTTGACGGCGAAGCATGGAAACACTTTAACAGTGTGCATCCTCACTTTTCAGTTGAATCAAAAAATGTGAGTCTTGGGTTGTGTACAAACGGATTCAACCCATTCGGGTCATTTGTTGCTCCTTATTCTTGTTGGCTGGTCATACTCACGGTTTATAACTTGCCATCGGGAATGTGTATGAGGCCGGAGTTCATGTTTTTATCTACTGTCATACCTGGTCCAAACAGCCCAGGCCGGAATATAGATGTTTATCTTCGACCGTAGATTGATGAATTGACGCAGTTGTGGTCCTCCAGAGCTTTGACTTATGATATATCGAGGAAACAAAATTTTATTATGAGGGCCGCTTTGATGTGGACCATCAATGATTTTCCAACTTATGGAATGGTTTCTGGTTGGAGCATGTATGGAAAACTAGCATGTACATACTACATGGAAAACAACAAGGCATTCATGCTAACAAACTGAGGTAAAGCTTTATTTTTTTACTGTCACCGTCATTTCTTGCCACCGAATCACAGGTATAGAAAGAACAAAAAGGATTTCTTTGTTGGCAGAGTTGGAAAGGATCTTGCACCCCTGCGTCTTTCTAGTGAAGAATTGCATGATGTTGTATCAGAGTACGGTGACATTGTGTTTGGTCTCCAATCAGGTAAGTAGAAGTTTTCGGGTTTTGGTTTGACCCATAATTGGGTAAAGCAAAGTATCTTTTCGGAGCTTTCTTATTGAAAGACCAATCTTCTCTACCATAACCTTGACATCATACACATTGAAATGAACATGTTTTAGAACATTTTTAACACCGTCATGGATGTGAAGGGGAAGAAAAAGGACAACATCAAGGCTAGATTGGATTTAGTGTTGTTCTGTAACCGTAAAAATATGGAGTTGGTTTGTGATGGGTCACGGGTCGCAAAACCAAGAGCAAGCTTCGTGTTAGAGAATAACGCACAACTATTAATCTACAAATGGCTTAAGAGTATGTGTTTTCCCAATGGACATGCCTTGAACATATCAAGGCTGGTTAATACGGAGGAATGCAAATTATATGGAATTAAGAGTCATGACTATCACATGTTTATGCAAACACTCATTCCATTAGCTTTTCGTGATTTGTTGCCAAAGGGGATATGGGATGCACTCACGGAGATTAGTCATTTCTTTAGAGATATATGCTCTAGCAAGTTGAATGTTGATCACATTGAAAGGCTTGAAATGAATATCGTCGAGATAATATGCAAACTTGAGATGATATTCCCTCCATCATTTTTTGACTCAATGGAGCATATACCCATACATTTACCGTATGAAGTAAAAGTTGGAGGACCGGTCCAGTATAGATGGATGTATCCATTTGAGAGGTTAGATATTATAGTTGCAATGTAATTCATAATTAAACATTTTTTCATTGTTTTTTTAAATTGATAATTTTTATTTAATTCTATATATGCAGGTACTTGTTCAATATTAAAAAAAAGGTTAAGAACAAGGCGTATGTTGAGGTGTCAATATGTGAGGCCTATATTGTTGAGGAGATCTTAATATTTATCTCATACTATTTTGAACCTCATTTGAGAACGAGGATCAACCGTGTTCCACGACATGATGATGGTGGTGAAGTGCCTTCAAGTGGAAACTTGTCAATCTTCTCCAATCCTGGATGACCCATACCTATAAATGTTGTAAGGGGAAGATATTTGTCTGAAATAGAGTTTAGACAAGCACACAATTATGTCATATTTAACTGTGATGAGCTAAGACCTTTTATTAAGTAAGTAGATGTACTACTTAAACTTTATCAAAAGTGTACTATTTCTATATTATGATATCATAAACTCATACAATTTGGAAAAACCTTGCAGGCAACATCGACGATATTTACTGTCAATAACTCACAGCTGACCGAATCCCAAATCTTTCAATTACAAAATGAACAATTTGCCACGTGGTTTAGAACATATGTAAGTCCTATCACAAACTCATTATCTCTTGCAAGGTAACTATACGTCAATATTACAAAATGTTTGTTTATTGATTATTGTTGTATTTGATATACAAGGTTTATCAAATGGGAGGTAGTGCTGTTATTTCACTATCTTTACTAAGCCTGGGCCCTGAAAGAAAAGTCAAGTGCTATAACAAGTATTTTGTCAATGGATATGTCTTTCATACTAAAGAATACGGACATGGAAGAAACACATACAACATCGGTGTTTGTATTAAAGGATCGACTTCTAGTGAGTTTGAAGTTGACTACTATGGGAAATTAGAAGAGGTCATCGAATTGCAATATCATAGCAACCATAATACAATGTTTTTATTCAAATGCTATTGGTATGACACAACTGACAGAGGAATCAGAGTAGATCCTCATCATGGTCTCGTTAAAATCAACTCAAAAGCTAGACTCTACAATATAAACGATGTCTTTGTTTTCGTAAAGCAATGCCAACAAGTTTATTACACATACACCCCTTCCTTTAGAAAGAACCGATCAAGAGTTTATTGGTTATCCGTTTTAAAAACCAAAATCAGGGGTCATGTCGAGGTTGTTCAGGATGGGAACGAAGACATAAGTGTGATAGATAAAGTCTTTCAAGCTAGTGAGTTGGTTGAACCATACCGAGTTGCTCCTTCAATTGACTTAGAAGAAAATTCAAATTTTCATGTTTTCGATGATAGTCTTGTTGATGTTGACGTAGAGGAGTTGAATGCTATTTTGAGCTCTAGTGGACTAGAGAATGTTGATGAAGAAGATGATAACCACATTGAAGAGTGCAATGAAGCTGATAACAATTTCGTTGAGGACGAAGAAGAAAATTCTGACTACATATGATCAGAACATGAAAGTGTAAAGCCTTTTTTTTATAATGTAATATTATGGATGATATTTTGGAACATGAAATATTTATTTTATAATTGTTTGCTATTGTTATTGTGATGTGTGTGTTGTAAGTTTGCAATTTAAGCGTTTGTGCAGGAGGATAAATAGGATATACAAACAAAACATGTAAAAGTATGACACAAATACCGACGGAATCTGTAACGTTAGTATTTTACCAAGAGTTGCAAAAAAATTACAAAATTTGCTATAATCACCGACGTGAATACCAACGGAAAGTATCCTGTTGGTATTTTACCGAGAGTTGAAAAAAATTACAGCCCAAATCACCGACGCGTTCCCTGACAGAATCACCGATGAAAATAGTGCAAATTCCAATGCGTGCGATTGTTAGACTGCTAGGTTGGTCGGCACATTTACCGACGACATCACCGACAGAAGCTGCAAATCCAATGCGCATGTGCGTTGACACCTATTTACCGATGGACGTGTCGACGGACTTCAAAAAATTTGGAGGGATTTTCAAAGTTTTTAGTGCGAAATTTAAAAAATACCAATGAATATTACCAACGGAATTTAATGCCACTGCCGAAGAAATTATTATTATAAGTTTTGTCGGTAAATTCGTTGGTATTTTTGCAGTATAAAACCGACCCCCCCTCCGCGGTTCATTTTTTCTCAGCTCCTCTCATTCATCTTCTCTTCTCCTCTGCTTCCTCAAACAGTTTTGTTATTGTTTTGAGTGTAGATTTCAACATATTAAAAGGTACGATTCTCCTTTCTTTATCTTTGTATTTTTTTAATTTTTTTAATTTTAATTATGATTATTTTTGTTGTGTTCTTTTTTTTGTGTATTGTTTGTAGATAAAATCTTGAAATCAACACACTATTACGGTAAACATTTTTCATTCCTAAAGTCTTTAGTTTTTTCTTTTTATTTGTTCAATTTATTTTATTGTTTGTTTTGCCATAATAATTGAAAATTTTGTTAAATTTGAATTGTTATTGTTGAATTTACCTTTAAAATGTTAATTGAAATATAGAATTAAATTTAATTATTTTATCTTAATTTTATTATATTATTACTTGTTATGTTTTTTATTATTTCGATTAATTTTAATTGTTATTTATGAATTTGTATAGATGTTAGTTGATAATATAGAGATGTTAAATTTCTATAGATGTTAGATTGTATATAAGATTTTGCAATTAAGTCAATTGGCTTGTGGATATTATCAATATTTATATGTATGAAAACTGTGGGTAGTCTCTAATATAGGTGGAGTGCTGACAAATTTTTTTAAAATAATTAAATTTAATTATTTAATTATTCATATAAATTTGTGTAGATGTGTAGAATGAAAATTTAATTATTTTATTGTTTGTATTGTAATAATTATTTTATTGTTGAATTTTAATTGTTATTGTTGAATTTACCATGGAAATGGTAATTGGAAATGAAGAATTAAATTTCATTATTTTCTATCAATTTTATTCTATTATTGCTTGTTATTTTTTTATTATTTCCATTAATTTTAATTGTCATTTATGTATTTCCAATGGAGTCAATTGGTTTGTGGTTATTGTAAAGATTTGCAGGTTTGAAACTATGGATAGTGTCACGACCAAAAGATTGATGTCTTATCCCAAGTGCAGGAGTGTCAAAGTAATAAATAACCCGGCAAGACCGGGGTCGAACCACAGAGAGGTTAATTGTATAAATTATAAATAACAATACAACAACAACAACAACAACAACAATAACAATAATAGTAATAATAGTAATAATAATAATAATAATAATAGTAGTAGTAGTAGTAATAAAAAGAAGAAGAGGAAGAAATTAATGTGAACTTTGAGATGGAAGATTAATGTAAGGATTAAACAATGATAAAAACAAATGTCAAGGTTAGAAGATTCACTAATGGTATTTCAAATAAATATAATATAAACTCTTTTTATTACTCAACTAGAAACCACACACAAAGGAGGTTCTAATCGGATGATTTATCATTAATGGCTCATTATAAAGAATTAACATGATCATATTAATTATCTTGTCTAAGTAACACCATACTTATAAATATCATCAGGCATTCATGTTGCTAGCTTATGTTAACAACAAATCAAGTTCCTATCATAACAACGATGTCGGCCGAAAACTATGAAGGATCAAGCATTCGATGTACCAAGTGTTATACAACATAAATCTAGATTAACCATTTAACAAGCAAGGTATTAAGAATTAGTAAGATAAAAAGATAAGACATGCTAATAACAATTTATCTTGGATATAAACATTAAAGTCCATGTTGAGTTTATATTATACCTTATTCTAACACCATTAGTAAAACCTTTTCACCTTGACATAATTAACTTAGCTAAACATAATGAAGAAGAAAAACATAAATAAACAAGATAAGAACATGATTATGATATAAGTTAACTAAGTATATGAAAGGAAATGAAAAAGCATAAACAAGAGATTAATATAACATGAAAGAAAACTTGAACATTACAAAGATATAAAGAGAGAAAGCAAGAAGATGATTTTGATCTGAAAAATAATATGACTAAATACATGGCAAATGCCTCCTTTTATAGGCTAAGATTCAGAACTATTGATTGGTAGGCAACCATTGATTTGGTGGCTGGTTTTTGACATTGTTGGCTGCTGGTTCTTGATATTGTTGGCTGATTTTTGATATTGTTGGCTGCTGGTTCTTGATATTGTTGGCAGATTTTTGATATTGTTGGCTGGCCAAAACGTCATTGCTAACATCAGAATTTGAGCCCTTTGTTTCATGAAATCTATGGGAAATTGTCTCAGCTTTCCAGCAAAAAAAACCAGAGCTCATTTGGACTTCTAGAACTCAAGATATGAGCTGAAAACCGAACAGTGTTTGAGTTGCAGGACAGGTTCCGACTTCTCCGTTGTTGCTAAGATTTGAACTTGAAAACGGCAGAATTGAGTCTTGGACCCTTCATGAAAGTTTTAGGTCTATGTCTTATCTTTCCATCCATATAAAGTGGACCTAAATCCGAGTTCTACAACTCCAGTTATGATCAAATAACCGAATGGTGTCCCAGTTTGGAATTGAACCAGCATCTCTTCTCCTAGCCTAGTCCTCCTTTTGTCTCTTCACTTTCAATAGTTAATCACATCAATCAATCCTTTGAATTATGAGATATACCTGCATTCAAAACAAGCATTTACCATAAATTAAAGATATATTATATTATTAGACTTGTTATTATAAAACATGCTTTAGTTAGGGAATTTAACGATACTTTAGTGCAATACGATGATATAAAGCCTTAATGAGAATGCACTTTTAAGTACTAATCACACCCCCCAACCAGCTTATTACTAGTCCCTAGTAATCAAAGCGTTAAAATACAAAAACAATTTGCAAGTTCCACAAAGCAAGGTATTCATCATTTAACTTCCATTAATCTATCCAAATAAACAAACTCTCGTTAAATTTATATATCTGCTGCATACTTCTTAAACAAGATATTAATAAACCTTCCTTTTGTGCTCAGTAAATCAAAACATAGCTATGGAGCTTTTCATGGAAGAAAACAAAATTTTGTTCCAATGTTTAAGGTTAACTTCCTTAGGTTGGGATTATTATCTCTTTTTTTTTTTTTTTTTTTCTTTTTTTTTGAAAGCAAGAATTTATAATACAATGTATCTTGAACCCATGTAACGAGCTTTTAGCTAATGACTCCCAGACCAGTTGGTCTTAGGGCATCAGGTGTTGAGACACCCCTACGAGCTTAGTAACTCGGGTTGCAGATACTAACACGTAGATAGTGCAATGTTTGATTCCCTTAAGCTTTTCTCCTTAACCCATGTAACAAGCACTGGGCCAATAGCTCCCAAGTCAGTTGACTTTAGGGTACTAGGTGTTAAAACACCCCTTCGGGCTTAATTGCTTAAGTCAAGGAGGCTACGAAACCAAACTTATCTACTTTTATTTATTTGTTTGTTTTTTTTTTGTTTGTTTTTTTTTTGTTTTTTTTTTTCATATTATATATTATCCCTTTCCCTTAGTTGTTACCTTTAACAAAAGAACATAAATAATGTAATAATCCAATATGCAACCCACAATCATATGTTAAAGTGTGTGTGTGAAAATGAAGGTTTAAGAATACTTGTTAAATGAGTATATGAGCAGAATTAAGTGATAACAATGCGAGAGTTTGTAAATCTGAATATTTCAAGAAGTAGTATAATAGACCTTGTTAAGAATGTTTACTAAGATGCGTCTCAAGAGTCACTAAAGTTCATCCTTTACTCTGCCATCCTAGTAACAACAGGTTTGCAAATGGTTGTAACAATAGAAAACATAGTTATTTAATTTTTTTTTTTTAATATCAACTACTACCCTCTCCCCCCAACCAAAACGAGACATTGTCCTCAATGTTTTAAGGTAGAAAGATAGAGTATAGAAGACATCACCTGAAACAGCGACTACTGACAAACCTGAAACACACTTAAACAAATATAATAAACAACAAAACACAAACATTATACCATTAATAAAACCAAAGACACAAGTTGTCACAAACTAAGGCTCAAATCCAATCTAAGCTTTTTACGGCGTTCCGTGATTGACCAATTAAGTCGACTCATAGAGGAATCAACTACAGGGATGAAAGATTGAAGTTCATCAATCAATTGTTCAACAGTAGCAGCAGAGATGAGGATTTGTCGCGCTGAAAATGTTAGAAATTGTTGTTCCACAGCATGATCAAGAAAAGACAGTAAAGTATTATAAAAACCATTAACATTTAGCAAACCTATAGGTTTCTGGTGAATGTTCAGCTGAGCCCAAGATGAAATATGAAATATCTCTTCTAAAGTTCCCAGACCACCTGGTAAAGCAATAAAGGCGTCAGCATGGTTAAACATTATAGATAGTCGTTCAGACATTGTGGAGACCTGTAGTTCCTCTCCGACTGTTTTTCCAATGATGTCCCCTTCGGCTAAAGCTTTGGGGATGACCCCCAAAACTTGACTGCCTCCTAAAAATGCAGCTATTGAAACACTCCCCATTAACCCAAGGCTGCCTCCCCCATATACTAAATGAATCTTTCTCTCAGCTAGTACCCGACCAAGATGATTTGCTGATTCTAAAAACTCTTTTTCTTTCCCAGGACTGGATCCACAAAAAACACAAATATTTTTTATTGGAGGAACAGAGGAACTGGCCATTTCTACACACTTCTATATCTATTAAATGAATGGGTAGAGTAGAAATGATGGGAAGGAAGAGAAGATTTTATAGATGAGAAATTGAAAATGCAATCATACCACCTATATGTAGGCTAGCTGGAGTCTTACTCTCTCTCTCTCTCTCTTTTTTTTTTTTTTTTTTTTTTTTTAAAAAAAAAAAACATGTGTATGTACAAACAGCTGTGATTGTGGCTCACATCTTCCCTTGGTTTTACGTCCAAGAACGGCTTAAACGCCCTCTATGGGTCGGGGATAGGCTTCCCATCCAGTTTTCTTAAAAACTGACAAACAGGGTCTTTTTTAGTCAGATTCCCAAGACTAAGTCGATCATGTTCTTTATGAAAATGAGGCCATAAATCAGGAAAGTAGTCATTGATTGGTGTGATGTCAGATCTCGAATCAGTTGTCAATCTTGACAAATGATCCGCGACAACATTTTCGGTGCCTTTCTTATCCTTGATTGTGATATCGAATTCTTGAAGTAACAAAATCCACCGCACCAATCTAGCCTTAGAATCCTTCTTAGAAAGAAGATATTTCAACGCTGCATGATCGCTAAAAACAATAACAGGTGAGCCAACAAGATAAGATCTGAATTTTTCACATGCAAATACTACTGCAAGTAATTCCTTTTCAGTGGTGGTGTAATTCATTTGAGCACTATTTAAAGTTTTACTTGCATAGTAAATCACATAGGGTTTCTTATCTTTTCTTTGTCCTAAAACAGCACCCACGGCATAATCACTAGCATCACACATTATTTCAAAAGGTAATGACCAATCAGGAGGTTGAATGACAGGAGCAGAAGTAAGCAAGTTTTTAAGTTTAACAAAGGCTTCTTCACAATGTTCAGTCCATTCAAAAACATTATCCTTTGTTAGAAGGTTACACAATGGCTTAGATATTACACTAAAATCTTTGATGAACCTTCTATAAAAACCAGCATGTCCTAAGAATGATCTAACGTTTTTAACAGATTTTGGTGTTGGCAAGTTAGCAATTAACTCGATTTTAGATTTGTCAACCTCAATTCCTATTGATGAAACAATATGACCAAGTACAATGCCGTTTGTTACCATAAAATGACATTTTTCCCAATTTAGCACAAGATTCTTCTCTTCACACCTGTTCAAAACCTTTTCCAAGTTAGTTAAACAATCATCAAATGAATCACCAAAAACAGAAAAATCATCCATAAAAATCTCAAGAAAACGTTCAACCATATCACTGAATATGCTAAGCATGCATCTTTGAAACGTGGCTGGTGCATTACATAATCCAAAAGGCATCCTTCGGTATTCAAATGTACCAAATGGACATGTGAAAGTAGTTTTCTCTTGATCTTCAAATGCAATTTCAATTTGGTTGTAACCCGAATAGCCATCTAGAAAACAATAAAATTCATGACCTGCAACTCTTTCTAGAATTTGATCCATGAAAGGTAAAGGAAAATGATCTTTTCTAGTCATTGAATTAAGTTTTCTATAGTCAATGCACATGCGCCAACCAGTAATAGTCCTAGTTGGAATTAACTCATTCTTCTCATTTGTTATCACAGTAACTCCAGACTTTTTAGGTACAACTTGGGTAGGACTTACCCATTTGCTGTCAGAAATAGGATAAATGATTCCATTATCTAGAAGCTTAATGACTTCATTCCTCACTACTTCTTTCATATTAGGATTAAGCCTTCGTTGCATTTCTCTAGAGGGTTTAGCATTTTCCTCCAAATAAATCTTGTGTGTGCAAATCAAAGGACTAATTCCTTTTATGTCAGCTATGGTCCATCCTAATGCATTTTTGTGCATTTTCAGAGTTTGTAATAACTTACCTTCTTGATGAACATTAAGTTTGGAAGAAATTATTACCGGAAAAGTTTCATTTTCTCCCAAAAATGAGTATTTGAGATTACATGGTAATGGCTTCAAATCGGGTTTTGGTGGTTGAACACTTGAAGGTATGGACTCAATTGATCGTGGTGGCAATTCCTCAATTTTTGGTCTCCAACTATTTGCCTTTGATTCTTCCTGAAAATAAACCATTTGCAAATCATCAGATTCATTAAACTCAGTTTCACTGGAAGTGTTTTCAAATTGATCACAAATTAATTTTTCAATAAAATCTACTTCCTGTAAATCATTATCATCTCCAGGTTGCTTGCAAATGTTAAAAACATTCATCTCCAATGTCATGTTTCCAAAAGATAACTTCATCACTCCATTCCTACAATTAATCAATGCATTAGAAGTTGCAAGAAATGGACGTCCTAAAATAACAGGAATTGAATTGCATGCTTCAACAGGTTGTGTATCCAAGACAATAAAATCCACAGGAAAGATGAATTTATCAACTTGTACTAACACATCTTCAACTATTCCTCTAGGCACTTTTACAGATCTATCAGCAAGTAAAAGAGTTACAGAAGTAGGTTTTAACTCACCTAGATTGAGACTTTGAAAAACCGAATATGGAAGTAAATTCACACTAGCTCCAAGATCAAGTAAAGCTCTATCAATTTTATGTTCTCCAATAAAGCAAGAAATTGTAGGACAACCAGGGTCTTTATATTTCAAAGCATTATCATTCTGAAGAATGGCACTTACTTGTTCGGCTAAAAAGGCTTTTTTTTTCACATTCAGTTTTCTCTTCACAGTGCACAGATCTTTCAAAAATTTAGCATAAGACGGTACCTGTTTAATAGCATCTAACAAAGGTATATTGATCCTTACCTGTTTGAAAGTTTCAAAGATTTCAGAATTGTGATTGACTTTCCTTTGTTTGGTCATGGCATGAGGAAATGGAAGTGCTGGTGGGGAATCAGTCTCCTCCTTGCAGTGTTCAGGTTCAACCCTTTCCTTACCCTCAGAGACTAACTCATCTTCTTTCTCACAAGGTTCAAGAACGGGTTTTTCAATAACCTTACCACTGCGGAGAGTAGTGACTGATTTGACTTGATCCATATGTTGGCTTCCAGAACCACTTGCACTTGAATTGTATTGCCCTTTGGGATTTTGCTGGGGTTGAGATGGAAACTTACCTTTCTCCTGAAATCTAAGAGCAGATGTGAACTTTGCAAGAGTATCTTTTAGATCTGCCATGGTTTGAGCATTTTGAGTGTTGATTGTCTCTTGCTTTTCAATGAATGCATGCAGTGTTTCCTCAAGATTTCTTCTAGGAGGGGGAATATAAGGAGGTGCATATCCATGAGAATTTTGAAAATTATGTTGTGCTTGAAATGGTGGCTGTGAAGTTTGTGCATTATTGTTACCACTCTTCCAACTGAAATTTGGGTGATTTCTCCAACCAGGGTTGTACGTTTGTGAGTATGGGTTATGACTTGGCCTTTGGAAACTATTTAAAGCATTGGCTTGTTCATGGAGACATTCCTTAAAAGAAGGCAAAGTTGGACAATCATTGGTTGAGTGTTCATTAGTTTCACAAATTTGACACACAATTTCTTGAACAGATTTTATTTGACCACTCTTTTTTAATTCTAGTGCCTCAACTTTTCTAGCTAAAGATGCAAATTTGGCTTGGAGGTCATGATCTTCCCTAAGGTTGTACATGCCTCCATTAGATGTATGAGGTTGAGTTTTACCTGGTGCCTCACACGTACCTGTGGTGTCCCAATTTTGAGCATTTTCAGCTAGCAAGTCTAAGTACTCCATTGCTTCATCAGGGTCTTTATCTTCAAAAGTTCCATTGCACATCAATTCCACCATTTGCCTATCTTTAGGTGTTAACCCTTCATAAAATTGTGAGACCAATCTCCATGTTTCAAAACCATGATGAGGACAGGTATTAAGCAAGTCTTTATATCTATCCCAACACTTGTAAAATGTTTCTCCTGGTTTTTGAGTGAAAGTGGTGATTTGTCTTTTGAAAGAGTTTGTTCTGTGAGACGGAAAAAACTTCTTTAAAAATTGTTGTTGCATTTCATCCCAAGCACGAATGGATCCTGGCCTAATATTTTGTAGCCATGTTTTAGCTTTATCTTTTAATGAAAAAGGAAAAAGCTTTAATCTGATGGTGTTCATGCTACAATTTAAGTCATTATAGGTGTTACAAACTTCTTCAAATTCTCTTAAATGCAAATATGGATTTTCTAATTCTAAGCCATGAAAAGTGGGTAAAAGTTGAATAATACCTGGCTTAAAATTAAAATGAGAAGCATCAGGAGGAAAAACTATACATGATGGTGCACTTGTTCTTGTTGGATTCATGTGATCTCTAAGTGTTCTCACATGATTATTCTCATTATTCTCATTATGAATTGACTGGTTATCTTCTTCGGCCATGTTTTCTAAAGAAATTGAGGATTTCCTAGAAAGTCTACCACTTAATGTACGTGTCCAAACTCTCATGCAAGTGCAAAAGAAAAGAAAAAGAAAAGGAACAAAATTAGAAAAACAAATAAAAGTAAAAAAAAACAAAAGAAATATAAAAGAAATATAAAATTTATACAATACTTACCTCCCCGGCAACGGCGCCAAAAACTTGTCACGACCAAAAGATTGATGTCTTATCCCAAGTGCAGGAGTGTCAAAGTAATAAATAACCCGGCAAGACCGGGGTCGAACCACAGAGAGGTTAATTGTATAAATTATAAATAACAATACAACAACAACAACAACAACAACAACAATAACAATAATAGTAATAATAGTAATAATAATAATAATAATAATACTCAGTACGTGGCGTTGTTATACCTGAGAATGATCTAAAAGATCGGGTCACAGGTTTCCAGCCTATATACTGATTTTATGAAAAGATCAAAGAGATATATTATATAATATAAACAGATTTCTGATGCGAATGAACAAGGCAAGACCAACAATGTCAGGATCCTTGATCAAACACAGAGCATACTTAACGTACATAACATATAACAAGAATGTAAATAATAATAATAATAGTAGTAGTAGTAGTAGTAATAAAAAGAAGAAGAGGAAGAAATTAATGTGAACTTTGAGATGGAAGATTAATGTAAGGATTAAACAATGATAAAAACAAATGTCAAGGTTAGAGGATTCACTAATGGTATTTCAAATAAATATAATATAAACTCTTTTTATTACTCAACTAGAAACCACACACAAAGGAGGTTCTAATCGGATGATTTATCATTAATGGCTCATTATAAAGTATTAACATGATCATATTAATTATCTTGTCTAAGTAACACCATACTTATAAATATCATCAGGCATTCATGTTGCTAGCTTATGTTAACAACAAATCAAGTTCCTATCATAACAACGATGTCGGCCGAAAACTATGAAGGATCAAGCATTCGATGTACCAAGTGTTATACAACATAAATCTAGATTAACCATTTAACAAGCAAGGTATTAAGAATTAGTAAGATAAAAAGATAAGACATGCTAATAACAATTTATCTTGGATATAAACATTAAAGTCCATGTTGAGTTTATATTATACCTTATTCTAATACCATTAGTAAAACCTTTTCACCTTGACATAATTAACTTAGCTAAACATAATGAAGAAGAAAAACATAAATAAACAAGATAAGAACATGATTATGATATAAGTTAACTAAGTATATGAAAGGAAATGAAAAAGCATAAACAAGAGATTAATATAACATGAAAGAAAACTTGAACATTACAAAGATATAAAGAGAGAAAGCAAGAAGATGATTTTGATCTGAAAAATAATATGACTAAATACATGGCAAATGCCTCCTTTTATAGGCTAAGATTCAGAACTATTGATTGGTAGGCAATCATTGATTTGGTGGCTGGTTTTTGACATTGTTGGCTGCTGGTTCTTGATATTGTTGGCTGATTTTTGATATTGTTGGCTGGCCAAAACGTCATTGCTAACATCAGAATTTGAGCCCTTTGTTTCATGAAATCTATGGGAAATTGTCTCAGCTTTCCAGCAAAAAAAACCAGAGCTCATTTGGACTTCTAGAACTCAAGATATGAGCTGAAAACCGAACAGTGTTTGAGTTGCAGGACAGGTTCCGACTTCTCCGTTGTTGCTAAGATTTGAACTTGAAAACGGCAGAATTGAGTCTTGGACCCTTCATGAAAGTTTTAGGTCTATGTCTTATCTTTCCATCCATATAAAGTGGACCTAAATCCGAGTTCTACAACTCCAGTTATGATCAAATAACCGAATGGTGTCCCAGTTTGGAATTGAACCAGCATCTCTTCTCCTAGCCTAGTCCTCCTTTTGTCTCTTCACTTTCAATAGTTAATCACATCAATCAATCCTTTGAATTATGAGATATACCTGCATTCAAAACAAGCATTTACCATAAATTAAAGATATATTATATTATTAGACTTGTTATTATAAAACATGCTTTAGTTAGGGAATTTAACGATACTTTAGTGCAATACGATGATATAAAGCCTTAATGAGAATGCACTTTTAAGTACTAATCAGTTACCCAATTTTTGACCCACTTTTTTGATAAAATTTTCGGAAAATCCAAAAATAGCGAAAAACAACGAAAATCCAAAAAAATATGTTTTTTATATATTTGCATCGTTTTTAGCATTTTTAACATCGTCTAAAAAAGAATTTAAGTTTTCAAAGGTTTTTGAACGCGTTCGACTTTTCACGCGTCATTTTTAAAATCATTGATTTTCCTCATTTAAGTCCGTTGATATTGCTCGTTTTCAAAAAATACAAAAAAATAAGAAAAATCAAAATTTACAAAAAAGAGAAAGTTGAGGGACCAATTTTGAGGCCCAAACATTATTTTTCCTATATATAGCAGCCTTCAACACACATAAAGGGGGGGCAATTTTGCAATTAAAGGGGGTCAACACAAAAAAGAAAAAACCCTAAAAAGCTTAGCTTCCTTCTCCCTCACTCGGCAGCAGCCGCCAGCCCCCGACCCCCCCTTTTTTTTATTTTTTTTCTCTCCTCCCCATCACCATTTTAGCAGCCAGAACCGAAAGCCACATAGAGGGCCATTCTCCTCCCTTTTGGCCAAAACTAGAGAATCCCTCATTCTCTTCAACCACAGACCCGCCCATCATCTTCCCCGTATACCCAGCCAGCAGCTCCCCTTCACCAGATCGTCCTCCTCCCAACTCAGCCCTCATTTTCCTTTGCCTGTGGACCACAACAGCTTCTTTTCCCTCTCAGTTGCAGGAGCAAGAGACGAACCGAGCGGAGACTCAGCTCTCTTCTCACTTCGCCTCAACAGCAGCGTCTCCTCATCCCATCAGCGTCGTCCACTTCATCAGCCACAGCAGCGCCGTCTTCAACTGGCCACCGATTCCCCGTCGCCCTCTGCACACCGCAGATCTGCCCTCCAGCGGCAGCCCCCACACGGCGGCGCCCACAGATCCAGCGCCATTTCCAACCGAAACTAGCGATCAGCCAACACTCTTCCCTCCTGCAGCTCCGCCGGCCAGACACGACAGAAGCACAACCGCTAGCAGCTTCCCAGTCGTCGGCAGCTACACAGAGCAGGGGAAACCAAAAGAAGAAAGACAGAAACACAGAGAGAAAGCAGAAATAAAAACAGATTTGAAAAGGGGGAAGAACCGAGACTTTGCTTGCCTTTTTTTCTTCTTTGCAGGTGATGTTACCCCTCACTGGCGACGAGGAGGGGAAGAAGAGAGGAACCTGTGACTGGCCCCTGCTTTTTTCTGGCGTTTTGTGCGGCGGCGCGTGAACCCACATGCCGCCAGTGACGGTGGCGCGTGGAACAACGCGCCGCCACTGTTCCTGCTATCCTTTGGCTGCGCAAAACTAGTCCCAGTACTGTTATGGATTTTTGAATGGCTGTTTTGTAATTTTAGAATTGTTTAATGTAATATTTGTTTAGTTTTGAGTTTTTGTAATTTGTATTTTGTAAACATTGAAGCAAAAAAAAAAGAAGAAAAAAAAGAAAAGAAAAGAAAGGGAAAATAATAATAATAATAAAAAGGAGATGTTTGTGTGCTTGTATTTTTTTATGTATGTTATTGAATCAAAAGGATAAAAAAAATGAATTTAATGTTTTAATTTATATGCACAAATATCTAAAGGACAGATAAAAATCATGTTGTATTTTCCATGAAAAATGTAGAACATGTATCTACATATATTTTGGAAACTAATAATTGATTTATCAAAGCCTTAGAATTGGGCTAAAATTTTATTTTTAAAATCACATCAAGTCCACGAAGCTTGAAAGTGAATGTGTTGTGTGTATTTTGTTTCTGAATGTTTTTTTATGATAAAATTGCAAGAATAAAGAAGAATTTAATATTCTGATTTGTTCATGGATAAAGAATTATGAACTTACATGTAAGTTGTATTTCTAAAATTCGATGAATGAACAGAATTTTTAAAGCTTCTTTAACACATCAAGTCTACGAAGCAGCTTACCTCAGGTAGGGTGCGTTAGGGGTGCTAATACCTTCCCTAACGACAACCAGTCCCTTACTCGCGAATCTCTGATAAGACCAGTACCCGGGTTTCCTAGTAGCCTTCAATAAATTACTAGGTGACGACTCCAATGAATGAATCGTAAGCATAACAGAAAGAAACGAAAAGTCGCCAGTCGATGCCGCGCGGATTTTCCGACGTGCGACACTGATGATGCGTTGTGTTTAAATAATTTATGTGAAGCAAGCAGGTGTACTGCACCTTGTCTTTTTAAGTTGAGTAAACTTATTGGTAAATTTTAGAATTTATTGTTTTATTGCTTCGATGATATTGAAATGAGTAAGAGTACCTTATGTGCAACAGTATACCTCTATTGGTTAGGATAATGTTTGAACGAATAGGAGTGACTTGCATGTGTTGTTATGTATCGAATTAATTATGTTATTATGGTTGTAGTGTCGATAACTAAGTTTGTGTGGGAATGATGCTTAGCAATAGTTGTTATAATGCATATGATGTTAAAAGAAAAAAAAAGGGGATCGATATGAATGGAAATTTCAAGTGACATTGATTAGCTATCCGGGTTTGGATAGCTAATGGTATCAATGAGGTTTCATTGGTACCGACATTTAAGGTAACACTGATTAGCTATTCGGGTTTGGATAGCTAATGGTATCAATGAGGTTTCATTGGTACTGGCATTTAAGGTGACATTGATTAGCTATCCGGGTTTAGATAGCTAATGGTATCAATGAGTTTCATTGGTATCGACATTTCAGACGACATTGATTAGCAATTCGGGTTTGGATTGCTAATGGTATCAATGAGGTTTCATTGGTGCTGGCATTTTTTAAAATTGATTAGTCGATCCTGAGCAGTTGGGTGACTAATGATGTTAGTAAAGATTACTAACATCGGCATGGATACTCCTGGTTTAGTGAAAAAGATAGGTTTATTTACTATTCTAGGTCGAGAATAGTTAATGATATCAATGGGTCACATTGGTATCGGCAACCATTTCTGGTGTGATTAGTTACTCCAGGTAAGGAGGTTGATAGTGTCAAGGGTTCTTGACATCAGCAACTTTGATGGTAAATCAGATATGAATATGATTTGATACTCCAGATAAGAATAGTTAATGATACTAATCGGTTGTGTTAATAGTGGTACGTGAATGTAAGTGATTAGTCTATCCCAATATTAAAAGACTAATGATACTAATGAGATTTATTAGTGTCGGCGATTACTTTCTAGAAAATAAAAGGGAAAATATTAATTAGTTATTCCAAAGGAATGAGATAAGCTAATGATATCAAGAGAGAAATGTCTTGGTATAAAGAGAGAATTGATTTATAAGGAAATGGTGTTCGAAAATCGTTGAGTTGTGTTGAGATTTCCAAGATGAAATTATTCTCAACAAATGGGAAAGGATATTAGATGGATATTGGTAATAGATTGAAAATCCATGTTGTAAAAGAGGTTTATACCTAATTTTAGTCTCAAAAGAAATTCTATGAAGATTATTACCTATCATTGTTATTGTTTGTTACTACCTTTTTATATTTATGTGTACACGTTAATTTCTATTTTCAGGTCCCTCAAGGCCGCGTCTGGAATGATATTGGTTTAGTTCTTTTGCTTTTGACCATGTAATTATTTGTAAATTAAGAGTCTTATATCCTAAAACTTGGAAAGTAATATTAATTTGTAATTTTGAATGTATGACTTTAATTTAATGTTTGTAACTTTAAGTACCTATTTAACCATGCATGTTTAGAGTTGGAAATCGAATCTTTAACTTGAATTACATTATATGATGTTATTGAATAACATGTGTTGTGTTGATGATGTTGAGTTGGGTTGAGATCCAGGATGATTGGATCAGGATGTGAATTAAAATTGGAAGTGTAATATGGTTTTGTCGATAACTTGGGACCTCCTGTTATAGGGGAGACTCTGCCGAAATTTTGGTAGAAATTTGGTGGAACCGGTATATATATATAAAAAAAATTACCTGAAAATTTCCAATGTATCGCGAAAAAGGACATGGGAAATCGGGGTTGTTACATATAAATATCATCAAGCATTCATGTTGCTAGCTTATGTTAACAACAAATCAAGTTCCTATCATAACAATGATGTCAGCCGAAAACTATGAAGGATCAAGCATTTGATGTACCAAGTGTTATACAACACAAATCTAGATTAACCATTTAACAAGCAAGGTATTAAGAATTAGTAAGATGAAAAGATAAAACATGTTAATAACAATCTTTCTTGGATATAAACATTAAAGTCAATGTTGAGTTTATATTATACCTATTCTAACACCATTAGTAAAACCTTTTCACCTTGACATAAGTAACTTAGCTAAACATAATGAAGAAGAAAAACATAAATAAACAACATAAGAACATAAACATGATATAAGTTAACTAAGTATAGGAAAGGAAATAATAAAGCATAAACAAGAGATTAATATAGCATGAAAGAAAACTTGAACATTACAAAGATATAAAGAGAGAAAGCAAGAAGCTGATTTTGATCTGCAAAATAAGATGACTAAATACATGGCAAATGCCTCCTTTTATAGGCTAAGATTCAGAACTATTGATTGGTAGGCAACCATTGATTTGGTGGCTGGTTTTTGACATTGTTGGCTGCTGGTTCTTGATATTGTTGGCAGATTTTTGATATTGTTGGGTGGCCAAAACATCATTGCTAACATCAGAATTTGAGCCCTTTGTTCCATGAAAGATGTGGGAAATTGTCTCAGCTTTCCAACAAAAAAAACCAGAGCTTATTTGGACTTCTAGAACTCAAGATATGAGCTGAAAACCGAACAGTGTTTGAGCTGCAGGACAGGTTCCGACTTCTCCGTTGTTGATAAGATTTGAACTTGAAAACGGCAGAATTGAGTCTTGGACTCTACATGAACGTTTTAGTTCTATGTCTTATCTTTCCATCCATATAAAGTGCACCTATATCCGAGTTCTACAACTCCAGTTATGATCAAATAACTGAATAGTGTTCTAGTTTGGAATTGAACCAGCATCTCTTCTCTTAGCCTAGTCCTCTTTTTGTCTCTTCACTTTCAATAGTTAATCACATCAATCAATCCTTTGAATTGTGAGATATACCTGCATTCAAAACAAACATTTACCATAAATTAAAGATATACTATATTATTAGACTTGTTATTATAAAACATGCTTTAGTTAGGGAATTTAACGATACTTTAGTGCAATATGATGATATAAAACCTTAATGAGAATGCACTTTTAAGTACTAATCAACTTGCATATAACATAAGCTATTTTTTTTTTATCTTTGTATATATCCAAAAACTTTTTTCTCATTTTTAGGAAGTATAAAATCCTCAAATTTCTCGATATAAACTTCCTCCTTTAAATATCCATTTAAGAAAGTTGTTTTAATGTCCATTTGATGAACATAACATTTATACACTACTAGAAATTGACCTAAAACCAACGGAATTACCGATGAAATACTATTTCATCTATACTTCGGTTGGTATATACCGATGGAATAATGTTGTAGGTAATGTCAATCAATGTCCAGTCATAGAAGAAGAGCCTAATGTAAATGCAAAAAGGTTTTTTGATCTGTTGAAAGATTTGGACGAACCATTATGTGATGGCTGCACGAACCATAATAAATTATCAGCCATAGCACAGGTGCTCACCATCAAGTCAGATCACGGGTTGAGTGAGGCCGGTTGAGGCCGGTTATGACAAAATTATTGAATGGGCGAGAAGCATTTTGCCTGAAGGGAACAGGCTGAAAGAGAACTTCCATGCTGCAAAGTCCATGATGAAACCTCTCATTTTAGGATACTAGAAAATTGACATGTGCCCTAACTTTTGCATGTTATACTACTTTGAAAATGTTAAGCTAATCGAGTGCATGACATATGGGCATTCCCCTAACAAACCCAGAACTAGCAGGGGAAAGACTCTCTTGGCATATAAAAAACTTAAATACTTCCCAATCACACCTAGACTGCAGAGGTTATTCATGTCACCAGGGACTACTGAGCACGTGACATGGTACCAGTCACATGATGCGGTTGATGGAGTGATGCTGCATTTTTTTGACGGCGAAGTATGGAAACACTTTAACAGTGTGCATCCTCACTTTTCAGCTGATTTAAGAAATATGAGTCTTGAGTTGTGTACAGACGGATTTAATCCATTTAGGTCATTTGCTGCTCCTTATTCTTGTTGGCCGGTCATACTCACGGTTTATAACTTGCCACCGGGGATGTGTATGAGGATGGAGTTCATGTTTTTATCTACTATCATACCCGGTCCGAACAACCCGGGCCGGAATATAGATGTTTGTCTTCGACCATTGATTGATGAGTTGACACAGTTGTGGTCCTCCAGAGCTTTGACTTATGAGATATCGAGGAAACAAAATTTTTTTATGAGGGCGGCTTTGATGTGGACCATCAATGATTTTCCAACTTATGAAATGGTTTTTGGTTGGAGCACGCATGGAAAACTAGCATGTACATACTGCATGGAAAACAACCAGGCATTCACGCAAAACCAAGAGTAAGCTTCGTGTTAGAGAAAAACGCATAACTACTAGTCTACAAATGGCTTAAGAGTATGCGTTTTCCCGATGGACATGCCTCGAACATATAAAGTGTGATAGATGAAGTCTTTCAAGCTAGTGAGTTGGTTGAACCATACCGAGTTGCTCCTTCGATTGACTTAGAAGAAAATTTGAATTTTTGTGTTTTCGATGATAGTTTTGTTGATGTTGACGCAGAGGAGTTGAATGTTGTGTTGGAGCTCTAGTGGACTAGAGAATGTTGATGAAGAAGATGATAACCACATTGAAGAGTGCGATGAAGCTGATAACAATTCAATTGAGGACGAAGACGAAAATTCTACTAAATATGATCAGAACATGAAAGTGTAAAGCCTTTTTTTTATAATGTAATATTATGGATGATATTTTGGAACATGAAATATTTATTTTATAATTGTTTGCTATTTTTATTGTGTTGTGCGTGTTGTAAGTTTGTAATTTAAACGTTTATGTAGGAGAATAAATATGATATACAAACAAAACATGTAAAAGTATGACACAAATACCGACGGCTATATCGATGGAATCTATACCATCGGTATTTTACCGAGAGTTGCAAAAACATTACAACATTTGCCACAATCACCAACGCGAATATCGATAGAAAGTATCCTGTCAATATTTTACCGAGAGTTGCAAAAACATTACAGCCCATGTCACAATCATCGACGCGTTCCCTAATAGAATCATTGATGGAAACAGTGCAAATTCCAATGTGTGCGACTGTTAGACTGCTAGGTTGGTCGGCACATTTACCGGCGGCAACACCAACGAAAACTGCAAATTCCAATGCGTGCGTTGACACCTATTTATCGACGGACATGCCGACGAACTTCGAAAAATCTTGAGGAATTTTCAAAAAATTTAGTGAGAAATTCAAAAAATACCGACGGAATTTAATGCCACCGCCTAAGAAATTATTATTATATGTTTTGTTGGTATTTTTGCAGTATAAAATTGATCCACCCTCCGCGGTTCATTTTTTCTCAACTCCTCTCATTCATCTTCTCTTCTCCTCTGCTTTCTTAAGCACTTTTGTTATTGTTTTGAGTGTAGATTTCAACATATTAAAAGGTATGATTCTCCTTTCTTTATCTTTGTATTTTTTTACTTTTTTTTTTAATTATGATTATTTTTGTTTTGTTCTTTGTTTTGTGTATTGTTTGTAGATAAAATCTTGAAATCAACACATTATTAAGGTAAACATTTTTCATTCCTACAGTCTTTAGTTTTTCTTTTTATTTGTTCAATTTATTTTATTGTTTGTATTGCCATAATAATTGAAAATTTTGTTAAATTTGAATTGTTATTGTTGAATTTACCTTTAAAATGTTGATTGAAATGTAGAATTAAATTTAATTATTTTATCTTAATTTTATTATATTATTACTTGTTATGTTTTATATTATTTCGATTAATTTTAATTATTTTATATGAATTTGTATAGATGTTAGTTGAAAATATATAGATGTTAATTTTCTATAGATATTAGGTTGTATATAAGATTTTCCAATTGAGTCAATTGGTTTGTGGTTATTGTAAAGATTTGCAGGTTTGAAAACTGTAGGTAGTCTCCAGTACAGGGGAGGTGCTGCCAATTTTTTTTTTCAATAATTGAAGTTAATTATGTAATTATTCATATAAATTTGTGTAGATGTGTAAAATAAAATCAACAGCACGTCGTCAGTAGACAATTGCAGCTAGTTCTAATTCTAGCAGCGAGGATGACTTATCCTTAGGTGCTGATCACGAATAGACACCTGCGCCAACTTGTGATGCTGCCTCGTCTAGCACGGTTTCCTAGTGCAGAGGCAGTATGCCTTCACAGTGGGGTCAATTCACCTGCAAATACCAGGCACAATGGAAGGATGACCTTTCAATGTCAGTTTGTTTAGGTTTTAGTTTTTTTTAACTTATAACATAATTTATGAACAACTAATTAATATTTTATTAATTTTATTTAATTTCAGGTTCACAAACATTGAGGTTGCCCGAACAATAACATCGGTGTTTAAATCGTCAATGGAGATTCCATTATTTCAATGGAGTCAGGTTTCCATACATCCTTAGTGGAGACCTAATATCGATGCATGGTTTCGACGATTTCAGGTACGTGTTAACTTCTAATTTCTAGCTTATTTTTAATAAATTATTTTTATAATTTTATATCTTGTACTATTTTTATTTTAAATGACTTATTTATAGACAATACAAATTTGAGTGGGATAGCGCGAACAACAATGTTGTGAGAAAGGTATGGTAGAATCACGCGGTAACTAGGTAACATCGAAAATAATATAATTTTTTGTTTTATAATTTTATATTCTAAATTCGAATTTTGTTACTATGGAAGTAGGTTGCGTGATTTTTGGTATGACACACAAAAAAAGCAAAAAGATATGTGAGAGATAATGGTATAGAAGGCTGGAATGAGGTGGTGGTTTGGCAAGAATTCAAACCGCCATTCATATCGGGGGATATATGGACGCAATATATTGAGCACGTGATGTCCGAGCAATTTGCACGACGCTTACAATCCAGTGCCAACAACCTGAACTGGCAAATTCATGGTTCAGTGCACTTGCGAAGTGAATGGTAAGATTAATTTAAATGAAATATATTGTTAATTGATTTGTTGTTGCTTATAAATATATTTAACTTGCAACCTTTTTTTTCCTTACAGGCTATGTCTCTTGGACGTGAGCTGAGCCCAATGGAGCTGTTTGTAGAGACGCACGTGTGGAGTCAAGACCGCCAAAAGGGGGTGCAACAGTTTGTGGAAAACCGTGCTCGACACTTCGTGGTATGTTCGTTCAATCATTTTATTTTGTAAGTTATTATTTTCTTGAATTGAATATGATGATTTTTTTTTTAATTTTCAAGAGACCTATAATAGCCGGTTGAGGGAGAGATATGAGGACGATCCTTCGACCCATCCGGATTTCGATCTGAATTTGTGGATGGAGGTCGGATCGTCTGGTGGACCTGATAAAAATCGGGTCTACGGGCTCTCCAATACTACGGCCGAAAACTTGCCGGCGTCCCTTAGTGTCTCAATCGCTGAGAGCTCTCCATTAGTATCAAGCACTCGGTCTGAGGAGTTCATGGCCTTGAAACAACAATATGAACCACTCTCGACGGATTATGATCAGCTCCGTCAAATAATCATGGACATTAGATCAAGGATGGGTGATGATACATGTGCAGCCCCTTTTTGGCCGTACGGTCCCGGGAACAACCAGCCTCCTCCTCTTCCAGCTTCGCTGTTAATCTAGTTTAATTTTGTTTTTGAAACACATTAAATTTGTAATGAATATTTGGATGAATATTATTTAACATTATTTTTGTATTTTTAATGTTTAATACAATTTTATTTGGTTAATTAGTTTTTTTTACTATTAATAAATAATTTTTAAAAATATATTTTTAAATAAATACCGACGACCTTATGGACAGAATAGAGCCGTCGGTATTTTACCTAGAGTTGCAAAAACATTACAGCTCATGTCACAATCACCGATGACATTATTCCGTCTATGTTTACCGTTGATATTACCGACGGATATATTCCGTCGGTATTTTACGGAGAGTTCTGAAATATTTATTGTCCATGCCACATTCACTGACGGTCAGTCCGTCGGTGATTTACCGTTGGAAATACAGACGAAATAAGCCTATCGGTAAAGTTCTCGCGGGAAATATTTTTTTTTGCGCGCTTCCCTCGTCTGTAAGACCATCGGTGTTTGGTTTTTTTTCCCAACTGAATTAGCGATGGAAATGGGAATTACCGACGATCAATATTCCGACAGATGTATTCCGTCGGTGATGCTGTCGGTAAAAATGTTACCGATGAATTGTGTGTCTTACACCGACGGAATAAATCTGTCGGTAAAACTGTTTAATGGTGTAGTGTCGGCAACTAACAAATAAAGGACACAAGCTATTTTTACGGGCAGAGATGTGCTGGGTAGTGTTTTTTTGGAGAGAATCTTTTTTTAAAATACTAGTGGTGACTCCATCTCTTTCTTACTGATAAGAAATAAGAACTCTTTGTTATTTCCACCTATCACCACAAAGATCCTGGTTCGAGAGGACGATAGCTATGACACCGCACACGAGCTACAATTCCTTGGATAATTGATCTCCTTTCAAATATTTTGAGAATAAATTAAGTCAAGCATTTAGCAGTTGGTTGCCGAAAATAAAAAAAGAAAAGAAGAAGAAGAAGAAATAGATTCTCCAATTGGACATTTCATACATGTATGCTTTATGGTTTTAGTACCGGTAGGAAGGCGAAAAGTTGGCATAATGTGGTTTAGACACTTAGAATACTTCGAAGAGCCTTAAACATGCCTTGTGTGATTCAATATGCAGGATACGAACATCAAACAAAAATCTAAGCTTGGAAATGGATACCGAAACCATACACTACTCAAAAAGTAGTTAAAAACAAAAGATAAAATTTGACTCAGTTGTTCATAAAATTAACATCAGACATAATATATATATATAGTTACCAATAGACGAAAATCCAGCCAACACTGCTTTGTTCTTTAACGTCTAAAGCAGGTTTATATAAATTAAAAGAAAATGCCAGACCTGTTCCTTTCCTCATCAGGGGACCACAACCTCAAATCTCCATCTCCAGTGAGATTGATTGGTAATAGGTAACAAAACGATACGCATCTTTCCATGATTATCTTTTCAGTGCACATGCCAATGAAGAAAAAGCTCTGCGATGCAGGAGATGAGGATTTGAATAGGCAGACTGAAAAATATAGATACAAGCCTAAGAAAAGATACGGTGGATTAAGATGAGATGTCTTAGAAATTATATGACTGTTAAATCATGCTCAAATCTCACCAAATAAATAAAAATAAATTATATGATTTGTTTATGGTAGCAGTCAATGGAATTGACCTCCGTTAGATCATTTCTATAACAATAATAATAAAAAAATGTTTTCTCAAGTTTAAATGAGGAAAAGATTTTCTCCGCTCTAAATCTTATATTTTCCTTTCAGTGAAAAACACGTTCGGTTGATTTATTTGCCTCCTAGCCCAATGACTACTTCGTGTAATTAAATTTATTTTTAAACAATACTTTATTTTTTTCATAAAATAATCATTTCGTGTAATTCAATTTATTTCATATATATACACCAGAGCTAATTAAGATTTTAAAATAAATTTTGTATAAGGACTAAGAAAGTGCTCAGCCTTGTTTGCTGGTTGGGATACCATATCAGAAATATTTTAATTTAGATTTTATTACGTTTAATTATTACCAAAATTAAGACTTGACTTTTGTAAAAGCAAAATAAGTTGACTTGACGTAAACAAACTACAAGACGGTGTCATAGATGTATTAATTCAATTTATATCAACCACTTATTAGGTATAATATCTTACTTAGTGAATTTAGCCAAGTCTGACTACCATCAGAAAATTAATAAATATAGTATTTTTATTGGTTATATAACAAACTTTCCGAAGGAAATACCGATGGAATGAAACCGATAAAATTTTTTTATACGCTTTTCTTGCCAGTAAATCCATTAGTAATAATATTTTTTTATTACCGATAAAAAAATTTTTGACAAAAGATTTACTGACGAAGCATTTCTGTTTATAATCTCGTCTGTAAATTAATTACCAACGAAATGATAATACAAATAATAACAAAAAATTTCTTCCTAAATATAAGAATTCTAGTAGTGGACTAAGTCAAAGTCAAGAAATTAATAGAATAGAAAATGATAAAACACACACACACACACCCAAGTTTACATGGTAATACGAGAATTAACCCAATGATCCGTAGGTTATCATGACATCTCTATTTGTGGATATGAATAGAGGTCAGTCTTTCAACTATGCACCATATGACTAGAGGCAGGATTCTAAGACACGGTCTCATGAATACATGGTCTAAAACTTTATTTGGCATTATGTCTAACGTGTTTTTTATTTTTTTAATTTTAAATTATTATTTTATTATATTTTTGAATCGTTATATTAAAAATAATCTTTTAAAAAAATTATTATTTTAATATATTTTCAAATAAAAAACACTTAAAAAACAATTTTTGTCACAATTCAAGCCTTAAATCAAAGAAATTTTAGATGAGTGTTGAGCCACTTCCTTATAAAGTCCCTTAGGAGTTTTGAAGTTGTAGATCTAAGCTCCTCTTCCATTATCCTCTTAAATTTTTCTCCTCTTAAATATTATAAACATAAATAGATATGGAGGGGATTCGCCAGGCTGCTGTAGCTTATTATGAACATCTGCCTGAGGAGAAGAAGAAATCGGCCGAGGACAGTTTCAAAGCCATGGACAAGAACGGAGACGGGAAAATTAGCCTACGTGAATACGTGGACTATCTCACGAACTCTAACAACGCTGTTTTTACTCATCCGAAAATCTTTAGAGCTCTAGACAAGGACAACAATGGAAGCTTGGATTTTGGGGAAACAATCGTCTTGTACTACATCTTGTTTAGCCGTAGAGCTCTATTTTGCAAGTGTTGTGATACGTTCTTGGCAGACGTGTACTTCAGCTGCTTTCAATGTTTCTGTCTTGATGAGTCAACTAGCACCTATGATCTTTGTTGTGCTTGTTATGGTGGAAAACGGTTCACTCACCACGATGATGCCATCTTCTGGGATAACTATACTTTACTAAGTCAAAGCAGGAGCTTGGCACTAAAAGCTCCCGAACAGGTAATTAATCTTTGAAAATGATATCAACTATACTTCAGATTGCTTAAACCAATTTTTGAAACGAACTAATTATGTTTCTTTAATTGTGGATTTGGTTTGAATTGGATTTTTCTAGCAGATTTATTCTTCATTATTAGGAATTATTGATATATGTTCTTTCATTAAATTGAAAAATTTGAGAGAAATAATAGGATTAATCAACTAGTTTTCAAGTATATGTTTCGAATCAAATTTCGAAAATTATAGCTTTTTAACTTTTTTGACTTCTTTAATTATTTTCAATTGTTTAGTGACGATTTATATCATTTTAGCATAATGATACTTTTTTTATCGGAATAATTTTATCCATTTATTCATCTATTTTCCTTTTTTTAACGTGAATAATTTAATCAATTATTGGATATACGCCCGTGCTCTTCTTCATTAGGCATTACCATTGTATAAAAATTAAGTCTCGAGCAGGATAAAGGATTTTTGTATATAAATATGAATAAAGAAGTGTTTTTGTAAATGAAATTGTTATGCGGTTAACGGAGCGATTTTCTCTTCTATTTTTTTTTATATAAATTGTGTCATTCTACATTTTTGTTTTTAATGAATTCTGTCTTTCAAGAACTATATAAAGAAAACTAACAAATACATAATTTTATGAAAATAATAACTCATATTTGTCCTTATTTTCATGTAAAACCTAATTATCTCAAACACACAATTAACCAAAAAAATGCTAAATTTTTCATTCATAATTTTATGGATTATAACGTTCCACTACATGTTTTCTAAGGTTTTTTTCCTTGTGTTACTTAACCATAAAATGCTAAATTTCTCATTCATAATCTTATTAATATAATATTTTTATTAGATATTAATATTTATTGGTATTTTCTAAACTAATATTAACTAATTGATAAAGGAGAGTATTTGTAACTAAATCTTTTAATCAATAAAATGAAAAAAAAAACTATGACAATGTGCATCGATGTTCTAAACCAGTACATGTATTGGCCTCTTGATCAAACAAGTGATCCAAATAGCTCGTTTCTATAAATTTATTTGTCGGATTTGATAACGTCTTTCTAATTAAATTTCCATATTTAAAAAAATCTCAAAGTTTTCCATAATTGCAGCTTTTGAATTTAATGTCTTGTTGTCCTAATCGTTGTATGGCTTTTACTCTATAGCGTAGTGTTTGGATGTTACCAATTAGTCTCACGTAATTTACCCATAACAGACAGCACATTAGTGCCATATATCTAATCAAATGCTTCTTTATCTTTAATTTCAGAACCGAAGAAATGTGCTTAAAAAAATTGCAATGATAGTGCAAGTTACAGGCATAGTTGTTGGTAGCGCTGCTCTTGCATCATCCTCTAGCTGCAGCATTATGTGAAAGAACGAATGATGCCTTTTATTATCACCGTGTTTATATAAGAGAATAAAGAATGTTGAAGAGTGTATTTGTGAATATTATGTGTTTCATCTGGACTAGTGAGAGTGTTGAATTGTTATTTGTGGTTATTAAATTTGTTGTGCCGTTGCTTGTGATTTCTGAAATATTGTTTTGTTTCTTGTGGTTACTCGTATTGTTATATGGTTGCTTGCTTGTGATTGATGGATTTGTAGGTGATGATAACTGTAATTGGCGTAGAAAATAACCTTAATGTGCAGGGAAAAAAAAAAGTCCTTAATGGCGTAGACTATAGACAGACTATAGGCAGTCCATTCAGGCCATAGTCCCTTATGTTTTAATGCCTTATAATTTAATCCTTAGTCTCTTGTTGACCATTGTCCCATTAAAACTTATGTTGGCTTGTTGTCATCCCCACTGTGGTTAATTTTTTTTTTATTTTTTTAGAAAAAGACCAACACATTTAAGGTCTAGAGAGAACTCAAACTAAGAGATTCGATAATATGAGCCACGTGACTAAATTATAGATTTCAAACATAAAAGACTACTTCATAGTCATGTTCATAACTTAAGGACCAAATAGTAATTAACTTTTCCTTCAGACATTGGAGTTTGTCAATTTCTAAATAATTGTACCAGGCTTTGTTAAGTTGAGAATAATAAAATGTATTAGGTTGTGACTTACTCAACCCACCTATTTATATGTATACGACAGAACACGACAGTAACTGTAGAGATTATAATATTAAAATAATTCTATATTAATTTTCTATTATGATATATACATGATATACATTCTATAATATTAAGGAACTGTTTATAGCGTTGAGGAGAGAAGTTGCCATGTTGTTCTCCACAGCTAGGATAGAGGAGAAGAAGTGCAGCTACTATCACTTAAGGCTATTATGACTATATATGCGTTGTTGGATGATAGCTAGAGACCGATGTTGTGCTGTAGGGAGTGTTGTGATGATTTAACGGTTATTTATGGGTTTGTTTAGAGCTGGAAAGATTAAGGACAGGGTTGATACAGTCATTGCTCAAAGGATTTAGGGCTCCTGTATTGATGGGATCTGGAACCTTGATGTTAAGAAACAGATCTCAGCCATTCATTTAAGCTAAGGAGTCTTACTCGACAACTAACAAATAGAGGACGCAAGCTATTTTCACAGGCAGAGATGTGCTGGTTAGTGTTTTTGGAGAGAATTTTTTTAAAATACTAGGTGGTGAGTTTATTTTTTTTTATTGATAAAAAATACGAATTCTTTGTTATTTTCATTTATCACCACAAAGATCCCGGTTCGAGAAAAAAATTGCCATAACACCACATACGGGCTACAGTTCCTTGGATAATTGATCTCCTTTCAATTATCCAGTGCAGGATACGAACATCAAACAAAAATCTAAGCTTGGAAATGGATACCGAAACCATACACTACTCAAAAAGTAGTTAAAAACAAAAGATAAAATTTGACTCAGTTGTTCATAAAATTAACATCAGACATAATATATATATATAGTTACCAATAGACGAAAATCCAGCCAACACTGCTATGTTCTTTAACGTCTAAAGCAGGTTTATATAAATTAAAAGAAAATGCCAGACCTGTTCCTTTCCTCATCAGGGGACCACAACCTCAAATCTCCATCTCCAGTGAGATTGATTGGTAATAGGTAACAAAACGATACGCATCTTTCCATGATTATCTTTTCAGTGCACATGCCAATGAAGAAAAAGCTCTGTGATGCAGGAGATGAGGATTTGAATAGGCAGACTGAAAAATATAGATACAAGCCTAAGAAAAGATACGGTGGATTAAGATGAGATGTCTTAGAAATTATATGACTGTTAAATCATGCTGAAATCTCACCAAATAAATAGAAATTAATTATATGACTTGTTTATGGTAGCAGTCAATGGAATTGACCTCCGTTAGATAATTTTTGTAACAATAATAAAAAAAAAAATTGTTTTCTCTAGTTTAAATGAGGAAAACATTTTCTCCACTCAAAATCTTATATTTTCCTTTCAGTGAAAAACACGTTCGGTTGATTTATTTGCCTCCTAGCCCAATGACCATTTCGTGTAATTAAATTTATTTTTATACAATACTTTATTTTTTTCATAAAAAAACCATTTCGTGTATTTCAATTTATTTCATATATATACACCAGAGCTAATTAAGATTTTAAAATAAATTTTGTATAAGGACTAAGAAAGTGCTCAGCCTTGTTTGCTGGTTGGGATACCATATCAGAAATATTTTAATTTAGATTTTATTACTTATAATTATTACCAAAATTAAGACTTGACTTTTACAAAAGCCAAAATAAGTTGACTTGACGTAAACAAACTACAATACGGAATCATAGATGTATTCATTCAATTTATATCAACCACTTATTAGGTATAATATCTTAGCTTGGTTAACAAGTTGATTCAAAATAAAATAAAAATTAAAAACTAAAATAATATTATTTTAAAAAGAAAAGGAACAGACCCGAGTTGACTCAGTAAAGGAGAATTAACCCAACGACCTGTAGATTATGTTAATAAACCTTTTGGGTATGGAAACAAATAGGAAGTAAAATCAATTGGTATAAATAATGTTTTTTTATTTTTTTAAATTTATTTTTTATATCAATATATTAAAATGATTTAAAAATTAAAAAAAAATTGAATCTAAAAAAAATTCAAAAACATAGGTAAACTGTAATACCAAACAAATCCTAACATAAGAATAATATCTTGCAAAATCCTTGGAGCTTGATTTGAATTTTGTTTTATTTTAAATTATTTTTTTATATGGACTTAGTTAAATTTGGATGACTCAACATATTGGTCCATTACTTAGTGAATTTAGCCAAGTCTGACCACTTCCAGAAAATTAATAAATACAAATATGACAGTTCTTTTAAGATAAACAGAGACTCTTGCAATTTCCTTCCAATGATTCGTATTCAGCTTGTTTGTATATTGTGATAACTTGCATATAGCAAAAGCTATATTTGGTCTTGTATAATACATTGCATACATAAGACTTCTAATAGTACTAGTATATTTTAGTTGTATTATTGTTTTATCATAATTATCATTTAACTTTACACTAAAGTCAAATAGGAGGTATTGACATCCTTTATATTAAGATGCTTAAACTTATCAGGTATTTTCTCAATATCATGTGATTGATTAAGTCCATAACTACTACTATGTTTTTTAACTTTAATATCTAAAATTGTATTCAATTCACTAAGATCTTTGATTTTAAAAATAGAAGAGAGATACCTTTTGGTTTCAACTATTGCAATCATGTTGGTGCTAAAGGTTAACATGTCATCTTTATAAAGACAAATAATCATACCAAAATCTTTTGTAAATTTTGAATACATATACTTATCGACACCATTGTAATGAAAACCATTTAATAAAATTGCTTTGACAAACTTCTTATGCCACTGTTTCAGAGCTTGCTTTAAACCATATAAAGACTTTACCAATTTACAAATTTTTTTTCTTATTTTTAGGAAGTATAAAACCCTCAAGTTTATCTATGTAAACTTCTTCCTTTAAATATTCATTTAAGAAAGTTTTCTTAAAGTCCTTTTAATGGACATAAAGTTATAAATTGATGCTAATTAAAATAAAACTTTAATGGATGTAATTTTTGACATTGAAAAATAAGTGTGAAATAATCAACACCTTTATTTTGAGTAAAACATTTGTTAACTAATCTTGCCTTGAAGGTTTGGTAGAACCACTAGTATTGTATTTTCTTCCAAATACCTACTTCCATCCTGTTATCTTAGAGCCTAAAGGGAAATTTATTAGGACCTAAGTATTGTTAGACAATATTGAATCCATTTCATTATTTACCATTTCTTTCCAAAAGACAACATTCCTAGAAGACATAGCTTGATAGAATATCCTTGGATAATCTTTTACATTTAGGGTTTTAGGTGTTCTTTTCAATATTGTATTTCTACCACCTTCTACTAAAAATACAATTGAATAAGTAGAAATGAAATATGTATCTAGGTGTTTTTTTATTTCTAACATTTTGACTCCTTCTAGGTTCACTTGAACCTATTACTTCTAGGTTTTTATATTTTTTCACTTAAATTTGAGATGAGAGTCATTGTTGTTAGATTTGGTTCTTCTTTCACTTTTGAATCACTTATGAATTTATTAAAAATAAATTCAACATGTATAAATTCAACTATCACATTAGTTTTTAAATCCAAAAGCTTATAAGTTTTTGAATTTTGTGCATAATCAACAAAAACACTCTTAAAACCTTTAAGTCTTAATTTTGTTTCATAAGGAGTAGAAACTTTATAAAAACTACACACCCCCACGCTTTAAAATAATTTATATTTGGTTTTTTTTATCATTCCATACTTCATAAGGAGGAACATTTAATTTTTTAGATAGTATTATATTATGAATGTGACATGCAGTAAGCAAAGTTTCACCCCACAAATTATTTGGTTACTTAGCATTCAAAAGCATGACATTGATCATATCCACTAATATCCTATTTTTCTTTTCACTATGTTGTAGTGTATAAGATGTGGTCATTTGATGAATTATTTTGTTTTCCTCATAAAATATAGAAAACTCCTTAGAAAAGTACTCACCATCTCTATCACTTTTAAGAATTTTAATTTTCGTTTCCTTTTGATTTTCTTCCATTTTCTTGAATTCTTTAAATTTCTCAAAGGCTTAGTCTTTAGTTCTTAACAAGTACACATATATAAAATAAGAATAATCATTAATGAAAGTTATGAAATATCTTTTCCCACCCCTTGTTAACATACCAATTATTTCACATATATTAGAATGCATTAACTTAAGTAATTGATAATTTCTTTCAACCTTAGGAAATAGGTTTTAGTTATCTTTGCTTGAATACATACTTTACATTTATCATTATCATCATACTGATACAAAATATAACCATGCTTACATATATATTTGAAATATCTATAATTTAGATGACCTAATCTAGCATGTCAAAGGGAAGAAGTAGATTCAACCATATAAGCAAAAACAACATTGATTTCATTAATACTGAACCAAAATATGCCATCATAAGAATAACATTTTCCCACAAAGAAAAAACAACATTGATTTCATTAATATTGAACCTAAATATATACCATGTCAAAGAACCATCTCAACCCAATAGCTTAAATTGTTAGGTATGGTTTCAAGATATGATTTATATGATTCTCTAACCCCTTTCTTTTGAACTTTTAAATTCCTATGAGTCATTTTCAAACAAGTTTCAGTAACTAAATTCACTTTAGAATTTATCATTAGCAAATCATACAAACTAGATTAAACCTTAATTTGCAAGTGTGTTTGAAATTGTTCAAATATATAATTGTATGTTGAATGCAACATTATTTTCCTATATTCATTCCAAGATGGAGGTAGTTTTGATAAAAACAACCTCTACATAAAGTGAATCAAGAACTTTGATATCAAGGTCACTAAGTGTTGATATTATGATTTGAATTTCATGGACTTGATCAATGGTTAGCTTGTTGTCGGTAATCTTATCCTCAAAAATTTTAAAGCAAGAAAACGATCAATACATGATTAAAAAAGTATATTAACCTTGTTAATTTTTCATAAAAATAGCTAAACCAAACATATGTATTTTTAATTGTATTGATAATAGAAGAAAATCCAACAAACCTTGCTATGTTCTTTAACTTCCGAAGCAGGTTTATATAAATTTAGAAAAAAATTAAAAGAAAATGCCAGACCTGTCCCTTTCCTGATCAGGGGACCACAACCTCTGGCATTGATAGTGAGATTGAATGGTAATAGTTAACAAAACAATATGCATCTTTTCATGATTATAATATTTTCAGCGCACAGGCCACCGAAGAAAAAGTCAATAGCGATAATAAAAAAGGATTGTGATGCAGGAGATTAGAGGATTTGAATAATCAGACTGTGAAAAATATGGAAGATATATTTATATAATAGATGAATAGATACAAGTCGATACGGTCGGGTCAACTATAATTGTGTTTTTTTACTGTTAAATCATACTCAAATATTATTAAGAAATACTTTTGCTCTTGTTTTATAACTTTATAATGGAACTAGAATATGCAATAATTTGGTTATGGTAACAGTCAACTGACTTGGCCTCCTAGCTCAATCACATGCAATCATTTTTTTTTCATCAAATAAGCACTTCGTGAAATTGAATTTACTTATACAACTAGAGCTAATTAAAATATTAAATAAATTTTGTATGGGACACCTTATCAGAAATATTTTAATTTAATTTAATTTTTATCACGTATAGTTATATACCAAAATTGAGACTTGACTTTTATAGAAGCCAAACTAAGTTGACTTTTAACAAACTACGAGACGGAATCATAGATTATAATTATTATGTTTTCATTCATTTTATATCAACCACCAAATCATAGGTTTAATATCTTGGCTTCCACGGCAGGTTGATACAAAATATGAGAGATTTTAAATTGTTTTTGAAGTTTGCTAAACCTAACTATATTAAAATTTAGAAATTAAAAGAATAGATAAAAAAAGACCGAGTTGACTTGGTAATATAAGAATTAACCCAATTAGCAGTATAATCTGACATCTCAATTTTTTGGATCTAAATCCAGTCAGAGTTTAAGACACGGTCTCATGAAACACTTGGACTAGGTCTAAGAAATTTTAGATTAGAGCTGAGCCTCTTCCTTAAAAGTGCCTTTGGAGTGTTGGAATTGTAGATCTAAGCTGCCTCTTCCATTAACCTCTTAAATATTGCACGGATAAATAGATATGGAGCAGATTCGCCGGGCTGCTGTAGCTTATTTTGAACATCTGCCCGCTAAGAATAAGAAATTGGCCAGAAAAACTTTCAATGCCATGGATAAGAACGGAGACGGGCAAATTAGCCTACGTGAATACGTGGACTACCTCAAGAAAAACAAAGCCACAGATTTCACTCATCAGAGCTTGTTTACAGCGCTGGACAAGGACGGCAATGGAAGCTTGGATTTTGAGGAAGCAATCGCCTTGTACTACATCATGCAGAGTGGAAGGGCTATAACTTGCCAGTCTTGTAAGACGTTCTTGGCAGGAGCATACTTCAGTTGCTCTCAATGTTTCTTCAGTGTTTCAGATAGCACCTATGAAATTTGTTGTGCTTGTTATGGTGGTAAAAATTTCACACACCACGGTGATGCCATCTTCTGCGATAACTATACTTTACTACGTCAAAGCAGGAGCGTGATACAGGAGGCCCCCATAAAGGTATTTAATTTTAGAAACTAAAACAGTATAATTATTTCTTTACTATTTATACTATACATTTGCCTAAATTTACTGATACCTCATTGCTTATGGAGCATTACTCTCTCTTTTTTTTTCATTTTGATAATCAATTTTGTTTTTGCAATTTCAGCCACAAATGTTATATATTGTCATTTTATTTTTTGAGATGTTTTTTTGAGTATTTTCAAGTATAGTGATAATGAATTTAATGTCTTGTTGTCCTACTAGCTGTGTGGCTTTTATTCCATAGCATAGTGATAATGAGAATACATCAGAATCGAAATTTGTTTTATAGCTTGGATGTTACCAATTAGTTTCACGTAATTTACCCATAACAGCACATTAGTATCTAATCATCATGCTTTGTTATCTTTAATTTCAGAAGCGAAGAAAGGTGCTTAAATCCCATAAAAAGAGACTGCTAGTTGCAGAGATAACTGTTGGTCTTGCAGGCATAACTGTTGGTGTTGCTGATCTTGCATCAAAATCTTACTGTAGCATTATGTGAAATAACCAACGATGCATTTTATCATAAGTCAAATGCTCCAATCGTACAGTAATTGCTGATGAGGTAAGAGGAAATGACTGGAAACTCTTCAAGAAAAGCTCACGTCCAGTAGAGAAAAAGCTCAAGTTACTTTTATGGAGTTGTATTTTTTGTGTAGCAATTGTATTCTCATGGATTCAATCTCCATATTCTCATGTGTGCTTATGGAGGGCATTGTGAATTTGTTACTTTAATCTTAAGCTGTTTTTGTGTGAATCATGTAGTAAATGAAGCTTATCTAGTAAAATCTAAGCTTGGAAATGGATGCCGAAACCATACACTACTTAAAAACAAAAGAAAAACAAAAGATAAAATTTGGCTCAGTTGTTCATAAAATTAACATCAGACATAATATATAGTTACCAATAGACGAAAATCCAACCAACACTGCTGTGTTCTAAAGCAGGTTTCTATAAATTAAAAGAAAATGTCAGACCTGTTCCTTTCCTCATCAGGGGACCACAACCTCAAATCTCCATCTCCAGTGAGATTGATTGGTAATAGGTAACAAAACGACAAGCGTCTTTTCATGATATTGAATAATGATGATATATTTATAGTTTGGATGAATCAATATAAGTTCAATAAGAGGTCTAAGTTCAATGGCCTCTGGCCTAGTTGAACAAAACAACATGTATTATAAAAACAACTATAATTTTTTATATGATCATTGAATCATACACAAATTTCTCCAAGAAATACTATAGGCATTGTTTTATAATGAGACTAAAACATGCTGGGTTGCATGGTTTGGTCAGATTTGTTGACTGTAATAGTCAATGGCCTCTGGGCTAGAAGTAGTGTTAGAAGTTGCTACTAAATTTCCTAGAAAATGCAATTTCTTTAATATATACGTACAGATAGCAATATGCAACACTAGCATATCGATAGTTAAGATGAAAAGTGTTTTCTCCACTCAAAATCTTACACTTTTCTTTTCAGTGAAAAACACGTTCGGTTGATTTATTTGCCTTCTAGCCCAATGACATGCAATAATTTATTATTTTCATAAAATAACCATTTCGTGAAATTAAATTTATTTCATATAAACTAGATCTAATTAAGATATTAAAATAAACTTTGTGTGGGAGTAAGAAAGTGCTCAGGCTTGTTTGCTAGTTGGGGTACCATATCAGAAATTAAATTTTAGCCCGTATAATTATATACCAAAATTGAGACTTGACTTTTATAAAAGCCAAAATAAGTTGACTTGACGCAAACAAACTACGAGACGGAATCATAGACTATAATTATGAGGTATTAATTCAATTTATATCAACCACCAAATCATAGGTATAATGCTTCCTCAGCAGGTTGATACAAATACATCCATTATTTGGTAGATTTAGCCAAACTTGATTAGGACTAAGTCAAAGAAATTTTAGATTAGAGCTGAGCCACTTCCTTATAAAATCCCTTTGGAGTTTTGAAGTTTTAGATCTAAGCTACGTACCTCTTCCATTATCCTCTTAAATTTTCCCTCCTCTTAAATAGATATGGAGGAGATTCGCCGTGCTGCTGAAGCTTATTATAAGAATCTGTCCGAGGAGAAGAAGCGAAATGCCAGATTTTCTTTCAATGAAATGGACATAGACGGAGACGGGCGAATTAACCCACATGAATACGTCGAGTATCTCAAGAAAGATAACAACACGGTTCTTACTCATCCAAGCTTGTTTACAGCGCTGGACAAGGACGGCAATGGAAGCTTGGATTTTGAGGAAACAATCGTCTTGTACTACATCATGCAGAGTGGAAGAGCTCTATTTTGCCAGTCTTGTAATACGTTCTTGGCAGACGTATACTTCAGCTGCTTTCAATGTTTCTGTCTTGATGAGTCACCTAGCACCTATGATCTTTGTTGTGATTGTTATGGTGGAAAAAGGTTCACTCACCACGACGATGCCATCTTCTGGGATAACTATGCTTTACTAAGTCAAAGCAGGAGCTTGGCACTTGAAGCTCCCGTACAGGTAATTAATCTTTGAAAATGATATCAACTTCGATCCCTGTTAGATGATGGCATGCTAGAAAGAAACACTTCAGATTGCTTAAATTCCCAATTTTTGAAACGAATTAACACCTCTAATTATGTTTCTTTAATTGTGGATTTGGTTTGAATTGGGTTTTTTCTAGCAGATTGCTTCTTCATTATTAGGAATTCATATATGTTCTTTCATTAAATTGAAAATTTTGAGAGAAATAATAGGATTAATCAACTAGTTTTCAAGTATATGTTTCGAATCAAATTCCAAAAGTTATAGCTCTGTAACTTTTTTTACTTTAATTTTTTTCAACTGTTTAGTGACAATTTATATCATTTCAGCATAATGATAGTTATTTTATTTTTATTTTTTTATCAGAATAATTTAATCAATTATTGGATATACGCACTTGCTCTTCTTCATTAGGCATTACCATTGTATAAAAATTAAGTCTCGAGCAGGATAAAATATTTTTGTAAATGTATTTGTTATGCGGTTAATGGAGCGATTTGCTCGTCTATTTTATTTTTTTTATATAAATTGTGTCATTCTACATTTTTTATATATAGCATAGTGATAACAAGAATACATCAGAATGAAACTTTGTTTTATAGACATTGATCCAAATATCTAATCATATGCTTCTTTATCTTTAATTTCAGAAGCGAAGAAATGTTCTTAAAAAAATTGGAATGATAGTGCAAGTTACAGGCATCGTTGTTGGTGGTGCTTGCCTTGCATCATCCTCTAGCTGCAGCATTATGTGAATGAACGAATGATGCGTTTTATTATTATTGATGAAGTAATGAAAAACTTTAGACTAGAACCGCTTGGCTATGGAAGACTATTATTGATGAAGTAATGAAAAACTTTAGACTAGACGGAGCTTTTCATGGGCTGCGATCTTCAGCTATTGAAGTGACTGACTTCAGCACTAGTCCACGAGCTATTCATGCAAAACAAGATTCCTATCAAAACATGGGATAGTAAAGAATGTTGGAAAGTATATTTATGTACTCTATCTGAACTTAATTATGAGATTGTTGAATGATTATTTATGATTATTCAATTTGTTGTACCATTCTTTTGATTTCTAGAATTATTATATGGTTACTAGTGGTTACTCGTATTGTTGTATGGTTGTAGCTGCTTGCTGGATTTGTAGGTGATGGTCACTACACTTAGCGTAGAAAATGGACTCGTTGTGCACAGAAAAGGTTTAGATATATGCTAGTAGTTTTGAATTTTTCGTGGTATTGGGTCAAGACAAAAAAAGAAAAGAAAAAGGTAGTCCGTTCAGGCCAGCCCAAACAAACTGGAGGCAGTCTGCTCAAGCCATGGTCCAAACAAGACGTTTTATTTTTTTGAAAAATCTTGCACAATCAATTAATGAACTATAAGACTTGATGAATATTTCAATAAGAATCTTCATATTGCATTAATTAATTATGATGATGGAGTTTATGGAAACATTAATCAATTATTAATTGTTTTTGTGAAAATAAAATAGTTCTATGTTCCTTGAGATTAAATGAACCACCACTCTATAGGTCTTGACACTAATTATCACTTGGTCCCTCATGTTTCAATGCTTGTAATTTAATCATTTGTCTCTTGTTGAAAATTGCCCGGCCCATTAAAACTTATTTTGGTTTCTTGTAATCCCATTGTGGTTTTGAAAAAAATATTTTTTTAGAAGAAGACCAACACAATTGAGTTTTAGAGAGAAATCAAAAGTAAGAGAATTGAGAACATGAGCCATGGGACTAAATTATAGATTTGAAACATAAAAGACTAGTTTATAGTCATGTTCATAGCTTAAGTACCAAATAGTAATTAACTTTTCCTTTGACATTGGAGTTTGTCAATTTCTAAATAATTGCACCAAACTTTAGCCCAAGAGGTATCCATGTTTAACTATGGGTGAGTATTTACGTTTTTCAATTCGTTTTAAATATTTCATTGATGATATTCGTTGTTACTTATTTTTGGACCTCACGTGCTGGAGACGGCGTATACCTCTTTTGAACCAAATACAGGAGTTTAGTTCATGATTGTTGAGGAATTGACAAAAACAGAGAAGAAGGAAGTGTTTTTCGAACCATGTTTCAGTTGTTTTCTACTCTCTTTATCTTCCCCCTTTTGCTGCCCAAATCATCAAGTTTCTTATACTGATTAGGATTCTTCATGATGCTAAATTCTTTCCTTCTTTATCTGGTCTTTAAGGTTGGATAAATCCCTCAGAATTTGCACTAAAAAAACTGATTCTGCTACTGTCGCAATTTTTTTGTTCCAACTTAGGCTTTGATTCTGACTTGGTTTTGTGCAATATCTGACCATCCCAACTATATTCTGTCACTCATAATATGTTAAAGAATTGACCTACACTTTTATTGGGTCCTAGGGCTCACTGTTTTTATGGCAGACTCTCAGTCGGATTGGGATGTTTGGCATTGTCAGTTTCTGAATCAGATCAGGAGATCCTTTTGACCAACCATATTGTAGCAAGATTCTATTCTTCAAAACGAATTTCTCTCACTTTGAATCCTCCATGAAAGTTATAGACCTGTATGCGTAGATAAATTTGGGTTTTTTAATCTCTTGATTTTGATATCAAAAGTCCAAGATATTCCCGCTTAAATATCTAATGTGAAAGTAGAGAATCCTGCCGCGAGAAATATTCCAGCTCGAGTTTTTGCAATTCTGTTCTTCAAAACGATTTTATCTAACTTTTAATCCTTCATGAGAGTTATAGTCTTGTACATGATGATGAATTTGGGCTTTGGAATCACTTGATTTCGATATCATAAGCTTAAGATATTCCCATTTGAACATCTAGTGGAAAAACAGAGAATCCTGCCACGAGAAGGCGAGTTTGCTGGTCTGATTCGAGGGACCCATTTTAATGTTTCAAGGATTTATCAGGTTAATTAAGGACCAACTTTAAATTTGAAATAGTTAATTAGTTTCGTTGAAAAAAGGGGTTGGATCAAAAAACGTGACAATAATTTCTGTCGCGCTGGATTATATTTTGTTTCTTTTCACAAAACCAGCAACGACGTTTCCTTACCCTCGTATATCCCACTCAAAAAAGGCCACCATTTAGAACTTGGCAGCATAAAACAGCCCCCACAGGATTTAATTAGCATGGTACTGTTCATTGTGATTTTAAGAACGACCCCCCGTCTGATTTCTTTCCTTTTTCTCTGCAACTTCCTGTTGGTTTCCATGATTCTCTCGTTTGATTTTGGAGCTGCGAACCATGTTTTTTCTGCCTTAGTCCAAAGGAAACAGTTGGTGCCTCACGGACCCAGCTATGGAAGGACAGAAAGTAGCCGCACCATCCTCTAATTATTGGAAAGAAATCGCTGGAAATCATCAGAATATCAATCAATATATTTTGGTTTCCTATTTTTGCTTTATTTGATCACCCCAGATTACATCCTAGAATTAATGTAATATTTGTTTCCTAATAAGAGCTGCATATAGACTATATATATATATATGCCTGATCTGCTGACCTAAAAAGAAGAGGAGAAAAAAGAGAGAGAGGCAGGCAATACGAGGCAGAGAAAGAAAGGTAGAGAAAGAGAGAAAAAAAAAAACACAGAGGCCAGAGAGAACAAAGGAGAGTAAGGAGGCGGAGAGTTAGAAAGTAGAAGGAAACAAATGGAAAAGATTAAGTTTTCTTAAGATTATCAAAAGCAAGAACAAGCAGGGACTGCCTTTTGGTCTCTGCTCCATGTTCTGCAAACAAAATCTGCAGAACAAGGAAGAACAGAGGAGCTAAACCAGTAGAGAGAGAGTGAAGAAAACGCAACAGAGAATAGAGGGGAAAGAGCTGAAACAAACGACAACATTGATAGACTAGCCAGTACGCCTTCCCCATCGTCGTCTTCCTTTTTGTTTTTTGCCTCCAGGTTTGTTCCTCCCCATCTCTTTGCATGCATTTTCCTTTGTGTTTGTACTGTTCAAGTGAATTATAATTCACTTGAACAGTAACCGGGTCTCTTTATATGCATTTTCCTTTGTGTTTGTACTGTTCAAGTGAATTTATTCACTTTATTCACTTGAACCGTAACTGGAAAGTTTTCATCGAACAGTAATTGAGCCCCTTTTGTGTCTAGCCAGGTCAGTTGCTTGGGCAAGTGACCCAGCAGAACCTACTGGTTCCAACTTTTTTCTTTCTTTCTTGAAAAAAATAAAAGAAAGAGAAAGAGATTTATGATTATAGTATGAGATCAATGTTGAGATCTCTTCAACAATATAGGCCTCACATATTGACTCTTCAACATGCGTCTTGTTCTTAACCTTTTTTTAAAATTGAACAAGTACTTGCATATATATATATAGAATTAATAAAAAATTATCAATTAAAAAAACAAAAAAAACGTTTAATTATGAATTACATAGCAACTGTAATATCTAACCTCTCAAATGGATACATCCATCTGTACTGGATCGGTCCTCCAAAAAATGATGGAGGGAATATCATCTCAAGTTTGCATATTGTCTCGACGATATTTGTTTCAAGCCTTTCAATGTGATCAACATTCAACTTCCTGGAGCATATATCTCTGAAGAAATGACTGATCTCCGCTAGTGCATCTCATATCCCCTTTGGCAACAAATCACGAAAAACTAATGGGATGAGTGTTTGCATAAAAACATGGCAGTCATGACTCTTCATTCCATATAATCTGCATTTCTCCGTATTAACCAGCCTTGATATGTTCAAGACATGTCCATCAGGGACGTAGATTCTTAAGCCATTTTATAAACTAGTGGTTGTGTGTTTTTCTCTAACACGAAGTTTGCTCTTGGTTTTGCGACCCATGACCCATCACAAACCAACTCCATATTTTTACGGTTATAGAACAATGTTACATCCAATCTAGCCTTGATGTTGTCTTTTGTCTTCCCCTTAACATCCATGACGGTGTTGAAAATGTTTTCAAACACGTTATTTTCAATGTGCATGATGTCAAGGTTATGACGGAGAAGATTGGTCTTCCAATAAGGAAGCTCCCAAAAGATACTTCGCTTCACCCAACTATAGGTCATACCAAAACAAGGAAACTTCTGCTTACCTGATTAGAGACCAAACACAATGTCATCATACTCTGACACAACATCATGCAATTCGGTGGCAAGAAAGAAATCCTTTTTGTACCTGTGATTCGGTGGCAAGAAACGACTGTGGCAGTTAAAAAAAGAAGCTTTACCCCCGTTTATTAGCGTGAATGCCTTATTGTTCTCCATACAGTATGGACATGAGTGCTTTCCATGCGTGCTACAACCAGAAACCATTCCATAAGCTGGGAAATCATTGATAGTCCACATCAAAGCCGCTCTCATAACAAAATTTTGTTTCCTCGAGATGTCATAAGTTGAAGCTCCAAAGGACCACAACTACGTCAACTCATCAATCAATGGACGAAGACAAACATCCATATTCCACCCCGGACTGCTCAGACCTCGTATGACCATAGATAAAAACATGAACTCCAGCCTCGTACACATCCCCGGTGGCAAGTTACAAACCGTCAGTATAACCGGCCAACAAGAATGAGGAGCAGCAAATGACCCAAATGGGTTGAATCCGTCTGTACATAACCCAAGACGTACGTTCCTTGATTCAGCTGAAAAGTGAGGATGCACACTATTAAAGTTTTTCCAGGCTTCGCCATCAGAAGGATGCACCATCACTCCATCAACCGCATAATGTGATTGGTTCCATGTCATGTGCTCAGCAGTCCTTGGTGACATGAATAACCTCTGCAATCTAGGTGTGATTGGAAAGTATCTAAGTTTTTTATAGGCCACGAGAGTCTTCCCTCTACCAGTTCAGGGTTTGTAATGGGAATGCCCACATGTCATGCACTCGGTTAGCTTAGCATTTTCAAGGTAGTATAACATGCAGAAGTTAGGGCACATGTCAATTTTTTGGTATCCTAAACCGAGGGGTTTCATCATGGACTTGACAACATAGAAGTTCTCTTTTAGCCTGTTCCCTTCAGGTAAGATGCTTCTCGCCAATTCGATAATCTTGTCATAACTAGCCTCATTCAACTCGTGATCTGACTTGATGGTGAACATCTGTGCTACGGCTGATAATTTACTATTGTTCGTGCAGCCATCCCATAATCGTTCGTCAGAATCTTTCAATAAATCAAAAAACCTTGTTGCATCCACATTAGATTCTTCTTCTACGATTGGACATTCACTGACATTACCTTCACTCATTCTCATTGCATCCATAACCATGTTCCTGTAAGGATTACTGTTGTCATTTCCAATTTCATGCAAGTTGCTAGCACTAGAAGTTGACCTAACCACCCTTTCTATCATGCTCTCATTAGGAACAAATAGTTCCTCGTGTGCATACCAACACAGGTAATCCTCCATGAACCCTTTGGTTAGAAGATGTGTTGCAGGTCCCCTGGCGCGGCGATGTGGCAATTTTTCATTTATTTTACTTGATTGGTTCTTTGGGAGTCGCCACCAAGTATTTTATTAAGGGTTACTAGAAAACCCGGATTTACTGGTCGTTGTCAGAGATTTGAAGGCAAGAGACTAGTTGTGGCTAGGGAAGATATTAGCACCCCTAGCGCCCTACCTGAGGTAAGCTGCTTTGTGACTTGATGTGATTTGAAAATTTAAAATATTAGTCAAATTCTAAGGTTTTAATAAATATTAGCACCCCTAACGCACCCTACCTGAGGTAAGCTGCTTTGTGGCTTGATGTGATTTAAAAATTTAAAATATTAGTCAAATTCTAAGGTTTTAATAAATCAGTTATTAAATCCTCGAATATATGGAGAAACTTGTTCTTATATTTTCATGGAAAATATAACATGATTTTATTTGTCCTTAAGATATTTAGCCATATTCAAATTAAACACTTAATTCTTTTTTGTCTTTTTTATTATTTTAACATTTACAAGACATAAATAAAAAAAGAAAATACAAAGACACACTCACACATTACTTTTTACTATGATAATCTCATGCATCATTTTACATGTTCTAAAATAACAAAATTTAAAATAAATCAAATACAATTCAAAAATTATAAAAATAAACCCCAAAACTCCAGGAATTGCTGGGAATATCTTCTGGGATTGCCGGAACAGTGCTTGGAACATCTTCTGGGCATCTGAACAGTGGCGGCGCGTCTTCTCAACGCGCCACCGCCACTGGCGGCGCGTGCGTCCACGCACCACTGACGGAAAATCCAAAACAAACAGGGGGTCAGTAACGACCTCCTCCCCTCTTCCTTTCCTTGCTGGCGGCGAGAACAACGTCACCTGCAAAGCCAAACAAACACCACAAACAGTCGATTTTATTTTGTTTTTCTTTGCTTCCCCTTTTAGATATGTTTTCTCGGGTCTGTTATTCTTTTCTTCTTCTTCTGATGCAAGTCTGCTACGGAGTGGGGAGTGACTCACCGGCGACTCACGTTGCCGGACACTCGCTGGGCCAGGTAGATCGTTGACCCCTCCTCTTTTGACCGGTGGTGTGGCAAGCAGAGGAGCGCTGGTGATTGAGAGGGACGATCTATGAGGTCTGACCAGGGAAGAGCTGGGTTATTCAATAGGGAGAGGGTTTGCAGTGAGGGAGAGAGTGAGACGGGGGAAACCAGAGAGGGGAGCTCCTGCGATTTCATGGCTGTTGTGGCCTTGTGGCCAGGGGAGCTGGCGGCTGGAGGAGGGGACGATGGAGGTCGTGGCCAAATGTCAGGGAAAAGGGGGGGTCGGCTGTAGAGAAGATAAGAGCTTGGGTCTTTTCTTTTGGGCGGCTGCCTGGGAGCAGAAGAGGGAGGACACAGGGAGATGGTTATCTGTGGCTGGCTGGGAGAAGGAATGGCCGAGAGAGGGGAGAGGATGATGGCTCTGAAATGGCCGGCCTCAGGGGAGAAAAGTAGAGGAAGGGGGGACTTTTGTTCCCTGATTCTCTTTTGGCCAAGGGAAGGGAGGGGTGGCTGGCGGCTGAGTGTGAGAGGGTGAGGTTTAGGGTTTTTTTGTTTTTCTTTTCCCCCAAAATGTTCTCCCCTCTCCCGTCAGTAAATTTTTCTCCGTGAATAAAGTTTTCTCCCCCTTTTCATTTTCACTGTAGCATAGTATTTATAGAAGAAATATTTCTAGGTTTCCAAACTAGTCCCCCAGCTTTTCTTTTTCTTTTCTTTTCTCTTTTTTGTAATTTTGATTTTTCTCATTTTTTTGTATTTTTTAAAGCGAGCAATATCAACGTCGACTCAAAAAAATGAGTGATTGTAAAATTAACACATTAAAAGTTGAACGCGTTCAAAATACCTTTGAAAATTTAAATTCTTCTAAGATGACGTTGAAAATGCTAAAAATGATGCAAATATATCAAAATGCATTTTTTTGGGGGGTTTTCATTGTTTTTTTCCTATTTTTGATTTTTTTCTGAAAATTTATCAAAAACATGGGTCAAAAATTAGGTAGCAACAACTTTTTATTTTTACACTTCCTGCATGGACACCTAATACCGCCATTAGTAAAATTTCTTGGGATGGATGTTTGAAATTAATAAAGCCTTGAACCCCGTTACAATAATCCATCATCCGCAATCCTTGGGGTGAGTCCTGATACATCCATGAATGATCATCCATAACTTCTATCGAACCTCTATAAAATTATGACGACAACATGTATTAATGAACTATGTTACATAAATAAACATAACAAAAATATTGGTTTGCCCCGACATTATCCAACAAACTAAAAAAACACTTATGTTAAATATTCATAATTATCAATTATCAACTATCAACATCCATACGGAAATTACAACTTCACAAAATAATTGATAAAAATTAAAAGGGACCCGTTAAACAAGCTATTATTTATTTCATCACAACACATCTAATTTGGTGTAATTCAAAAAAAGTTTCAATAATTTACAAACAAATATAGTTTGACAAAATCTAAAACAAACTATAACAACTACAAAAATTATACATTCATACTACAAGTTTTTTTGACAAATAAAAATCAAACAAGTACATACGTTAACAAAAAAACATATACTAAAAAAAACATTAAAATTCACATTTAAATGTTAAAACTAAAAAGGATAGATTTACTTACAAAAAATGATAAAATCCACAAGAACCGATATTGTTGTGACTACATACAAAAGTATAAGAAACTTGAGTGCTTGTGTTGAAAAAAAGGGGAGAGTTGAGATGGGTGGTTGGCTGCAGTTCGGGAAGGGAGAGGTGGGATGGGGAAGATGGGGAAAAAGAATGAGAAATAGAGTGTCAACAGAGTGGGTATATATCGACTGTTACCAATGGAATCACCAACGGACACGTTCCGTCGGTGAGTCCACCGGTGAATGTGCTACGTCACTGTATGAAGATCCCGGTTTGAATCCCTCGGTCATTCCCTCGGTAAAATTGTCTGAAAAAAATCCACATCATCACACCATTGCAACTTTCCAAAAAACTATATAATCCGTCGGTGATACGGTTCGTATATACCGACGGATTTGGTATATACCGATCGTATCACCGACAAATATTTTCAGTCAATATATACCGTCAGAATTAGAGATAGAATTATTTCTATCGATAAAAATTATCGACGCAAAAATTTCGTCGGTAATTTCGTTGGTTTTTGCCAATTTTCTGGTAGTGTTAGAAATTGTTTTCTTTTTATTTTTATCATTTGATATTGATTTATTAGGTCTTGACCTTTGTGATTTGTTCTGCTTTTCTTTTTGTAGGGTTATCCCTGTCATAACTCATTTTTGGATTCCTCTCTAAATTGATTTTTTGTCTCATTTCTTTTTCCTCCTACTCGTTTTTATTAGTGAAAATAAGTTGAAAATTATTTTTTTTTTTGCAAAAACCAATAAATGTTTTATAGAAGGGTTAAGGAAAAAATATAAAAAATCTAAAGAATAAGGACCAAATTAAAAAAAGGAACACATAAAACTACATGATGGATAGATAGTTTTAACCACTGGGAGGCGTTGCATGCAATAACTATAGTGTGAGGACGCCTTCTATATGTTGACCCATGTAATGCACATGAGAGCAGCTTTTTGTGCTGCACTGCGAGTGCATATTTTTCTTCATGGAAAAAACAATGATAACAAACTATTACTACCAATGATAACAAACTATTACTACTACTCTTATAACCATTATTGTGAATATTAATAGTATTATCATTAGCGTAATTATTATTATTACTACTATTATTTGTACTATTATTATTATTATTTTTACTATCATGACTATTACTACTACTATCACTATTAATACCACTATTATTACTAATATTGTTGTCATTATTATTATTATTATTATTATTATAGTAATTGTTTGACAAATAAAAGGAAGGGAGAAGCTTCTTTTTATTTAGATATTTGAGTGTTATCGATTAGTAGGAAAACTGTTTAAAGATAATTGAAAACGTGCAAAAGACAGCTCTTGAATCTTGCTTTGCTTTGTTACCTTGTATGCTCTTATTGCTTCAGCACAAGATGGGCAATATTCATCATCAGATATGTGTGTGTTTGTGTGTCTATATATATATATATATATGTGTGTGTGTGTGTGGATGCAATGCTTCTTTCAATGCCTTTATTTTGGATCTTGTAATTGGTCCATTTAGATCATATAATAGATAGGTATTGGTGTTCGTGGGCTGATCCACATTAATTATGGTTACAAGAAAACCCTAATTAGTCTTCAGAGTTCTAAGATAAGGGATTTGTTACGTTAAGGAAAATGTATTATCACCCTAAAGTAAATTTCATTGCTACTTGTCTTTTATCCCTAATAGTCTGTTGTGCCCAATCTACCGATGGTGTATCTACATGGATCTACTGTATGAGTTAAACCTATGGTAGGTTTTATTCCTATCTGTTCTAAAGTTCTGATTATTTTTGTTACTTCTAATTTGTTTGGGGAATTGATATTTCTATCACTATTTACTCCATATCATGACTCATGACTATTAATAGTTTATAAAGCCATATTAGTGAATAATTGGATGGGTCTATGTTAGGTCCATTAAACCCAATTCAAATCCTAGGATGGGATGTCGCTAAACAATTTGTTTATGCAACAGTGGTCTATGGATATTGCCCTAGTCAAGTTCATTTATCCTATATAACCAGGGTTCACTCATAACTTTTACTGAATAAGGGTTTTGTACCTTGATCCTAAAATGTCCAAGCATTAACTATTATGGGTTAATCTACTTAGTGGTGGGATCTAGTGGCACAAATACTTTAGACAATATTGGACTTAGATATTTTTAAGATTTATTTTTTTAATTTAAAATCTAAAGAAACAACTAATACTTTTAATATACAATGTAATGATCCATGTTGAGTTCATTTACCCTAAATACCAAAAGTGAATAACAAAACACATTTTGACCTAATTTTAAAACAACAAGGATGAGTTGTAAAGGCTTGGAACATAATACTAAAATGGCTTAACATAAATATAATATATTGCAGGTGAATTCAAAATCCTTAAGATCTAGAGCTTGATTTAGATTTTGTTTTATTTTAAATTATTTTATGATATTGAATTAGTTATATTTGGATGACTCAACATATTGATTCATAACTTAGCTATGTACTGCTTATGTGAATTGTATTTTGATGCTCAAAAATTGATTATTTATGATTGTGTGCATTGTAGTTTTTTTTTTGGGGAAGAGAGTTATTGACAAAATGAACTATCACATGATGTCTATGTTAAAAGAGTCGAAGATACCTTTTGTGACTTTCGAGTTGCGATTAACATCACTACAACATTTAATAGTTTTACCAACGGAAATATTCTGACTAATTACCCAACATACAACGTCTGTCAGCATAGCGTTCGTCGGTAATTCCACATTCTGTCAGTAAAAAAATAAATAAAAAACAGATGGTTTTACAGACATAAAATGAGCAAAAAAAAAACAATTCTAGTTGGAAGTTTACCAACAAAATAATTTCGTTTGTATTTTCAGTGGTAATTCACCGATGAAATTATTCTGTCGGTGAGTGTGGCATATGCAGTAAATATTTTGCAACTCTTAGTAAAATATTGATGAAATATGTATGTTAGTATAAACATCGGTGATAGTGGCATATGCAGTAAATAATTTTCAACTATCTGTAAAATACCGACGGACTACGTCCATCTGGAAATCCGTCGGTTGTGAGTTTAAAAAATTAAAAATTATTTAGAATAAATAATACAAAATTATATAAATTAATAGTTAAAATAAAAACCAATTATGCAAATAAAATTGTATGAAACATTTAAAATATAAAAATAAAGTTAAATGATATTCATACAAATATTCATTACAAATTTAATGTGTTTCCAAAAACATTAAACTAGAACAATGGCGGAGTTGGAGGAGGAGGTGGTAGTTCCTAGGACCAAACAGCTAAAAAATGGGTGCACATGTATCATCCATACGTGATCTAATGTCCATGACCATTTGGCAGAGTTGTTCATAATCAGCCGAGAGTCGCTCGTATTGTTGTTTCAAGGCCATGAACTCCTCAGACTGGGTGCTCGATACTAATTGGGAGCTCCTAACCATCGAGACACTATGGGTCACCCGCAAGTTCTCGATCATAGTGTTGGAGAGCTCGTACACCCAATTTTTATCTTTCCTTCAACTGGCTATTATAGGTCTCTTGAAAATTAAAAAAGAAATCATTGTCACACCCGGACATCGCGGCGATCCACTAAAAAATTATCACTCGTTTGGAAAAAAGAACAGATATCCCACCCAACATGGTTTAGGTAGGACCCAGCTGGCCTAGCCTGGTCACTGGCCCCAAGCTAGTGACCCAGCTAGACAGCAAGCACGTGTGGCTCAACCCACACATACATTGCACAGTGCAAAGGTAATTAAATTACCTTCGCACTGTTTTCTTGCAACAATTACACAAAAACAGAGAGAAAAAGAAGACTTTACCTGGTGAAGCCGAAGGTGGAGGCGAAGGTAACAGTGCAGGCACCGGCTGGAGAATGCTCTCCTTCTCCTCCTCTTTTCAGTCTCTCCTTCCTCTGTTTTTGGTTGTTTTTTTTTTGGTCCTGTCCTTTGTTTTCTCACTTCTGTCATCTCCCCTGTTTTTCTCCTTTATTTTTGTCTTTGTTTTTTTTCTGTATATCGTCTCCCCCTCTTTGTGCATACACTGTGATTTGTATTTATAGTGTCAAAGTCCCTTCGCGTGTGAGAAACAAAGTTTCAATCAAACTCATTCTTTTCTTTGAAGTTTGAATTTGATTAAGAATCAAATTTGAAAGCGGATAACTATCATTATCTTGAAGACAAGGATTATCTTGAAGATAAGGATAGAATAATAAAAGCACATTGTAGTCCCTAGTTTTTACACAAGTTGACAAATCACAGTTTTCATCGAAATAAATCTCTGATCTTTTAATTTTACATTTTAAACCCTGTAAAATTAAATTAAAAAGCCAATGGGCCAAAATTGGGTTACAACAATTATCATATTCAATTTAAGAAAATAATAACTTACAAAATAAAATGGTTGAATGAACATACCACAAAGTGTTGAGCACGGTTGTCCACAAAGTGTTACAACCCCTTTTGGTGGTGTTTAATTCGCATGTGTGTCTCTACAAATAGCTCTATTGGGCTTGGCTCACGTCCAAGAGATGTAGCCTTGGAGACTGTTATCTCTCACATATTTTTGACTTTTTTTGTAATTTATACCAAAAATCACACAACCTACTTTCATAGTGACAAATTAGATATTAAAATCACACAATAAATTGTTTCTAAAAACTATCTTATTGTTTTTTATGTTACCTACTTGCCGCATGATTTTCCCACACCCTCCTTACAACATTTTCATATGCGCTGTCCCACTCGAATTTGTGATGTGTATAAATAATTTATTTAAAAAAAATAATAATTTATTAAAAATAAGCTGGAAATCGGAACTTAACACCAATCTGAAATCTTCGAAACCATGCATCGATATAAGGTCTCCATTTAGGATGTTTGGAAACCTGATTCCATTGAAATAATAGAATCTCCATCGATGATTTGAGCGTCGATGTTATTACTCAGGCGGCCTTAATGTTTGTGAATCTGGAAATAAATTAAATTAATGAAATATTAATTACCTGTTCATAAATTATGTTATAATTAAAAAAAAACTAAAACTGAAACAAACTTACATTGAAAAGTTGTCCTTCCAAAGTGCTTGGTACTTGCGGGTGAATTGATTCCGCTGTGAAACCCGCTCGAAGAGGCAGGGCCATCATCGGGATTTATTCTACAGTTTTATCGACTGCATCACCAACGACCTATATAAATAATATTATTTTTAATTATTCCATCGGTGAATTTTCAAACATCCGTCGGTAAATTTTAAATTTCGCACTAAAATTTTTAAATGACCTTCTAAAATTTTCACAGTCCGTTGGCATATACATGCGGTCAGAGATGCATTAATATTAGAGATGTTAGTGATTATGGCATGTGCAAAAAATATATCCGTCTATAGAGATGTTAGTGATTATGGCATGTGCAAAAAATATTTTGCAACTCTCGGTAAAATATCGATAGAATATATCCGTCAGTATCAACATCGGTGATAGTGGCATATGCAGTAAATATTTTTCAACTCTATAAAATACCAAAGGACTACGTCCATTTTAAAAATCTGTTAGTGATTGTGCTTTGTTTTTGACATATTGTGTTTGTATTGTCTATTTATCCTCCTACAAACACTTAAATTACAAACTGACCGCACAAAACAATAACAATAGTGAACAATTATAAAATAAATATTTTGTGTTATAGAATATCATCCATAATATTACATTATAAAAAAATGCTTTACACTTTTGTGTTATGATATTTTGTCAGAATTTTCTTCTTCTTCGTCCTCAATTGAATCGTCATCAGCTCCATCGCAATCTTCAATGTGAATATCATCATCATCATCATCATCTTCATCGACATTTGCTTGTCCGATAGAGCTTAGAACAACATTCAACTCCTCTACGCCAATATCAATAAGACTATCATTGAAAATGTCGCACCCTCACGAGCGGAGCGCGGCGTCGCGGCGATCCTCGATTGATTTCGGGGTCTTTTGTTTTGATTGTGAATAAGGGAGTCGCCACCTAGTATTATGGTCACTAGGAAACCTAACTGGTCTTTCAAAGATTCTAAGGCAAGGGACTGGTTACGTAAAGGGAAGGTATTAGCACCCCTAGTACGCCCTACCTAAGGTAAGCTGCTTGGTGTTTGGTTTGCCTTATAATTGCTATGGTGTTGGTGTTTTCCTAGGATATGTTTTTCTATTATGAATGGATTTGGGCTGAAAGTTTAAAAAGAAATAACCCTTGGTCAATGTGGATCACACCATCAGATATGTCTACAAAGTACCAAGAAGAACCAATGCAGATCTCTTGAAATCTATGTTTGATTTAGATTAAATTTATTAAGATAGAAATCTAAGGAGATTCAATGTGCTTGAAAAACACATTTTTCCCTTTGGTATTTCAAGTGTTCGCGACTCGTAAATCGCAAGGAGGAGGAACAAAAATTTAGAAATCTAAGGAAATTCAGAGCGCTTTAAAAGCCTCTTTTTGCCTTAGTATTTCATACTTTCACAACTCGTAAACCGTGAGTCAAAAATTGAAATATCCTTGATTATAATCAAGGCTTCTTTCAAGGCTGTATAATGACATATTATTCCTAGAAAATTATTTTGGATATTTACCACTGAGGGTTTCTTTATCCAAATATTAACAGTGAATAATGACAAATTATTCCCAATAATATTTTGGATATTCGTCCTTTAAGGATTTCTTTATCCAAATATTAGCGGTGAATAATAGATGAATTCCCCCCAAAATAAGATTTTTATATTTTTTTGAAATATTGGCCAATACCCTTTGGAGTTTTACAAACATGTTGTAAAATCCAGAAATGCAAGAAAATAATTTTTGTGTTTAAGAAATCCATGCGAAAACACATTTTCAAAACTTCAAATATTTGTTTTTTTTTAAGAGGAAATTCAAAAAGATGTTAGGGTATTGGCCGTATGCAACACACAAAAATATTTTTTTATATTTTTATATTGGGCAAAAAAAACAAGCATCACAGTTAATCACAATTAAAAACAACAAAACCGAACCCGGTTACTGGCCTAAAAGAGTAACTGGTTCTGCTATAGTTACATGCATATGCATGCTACAGTTGCAGTAATTAATTTGGTAGAGACAGGGAAAGAAAGACTTACCTGCGAGGCAGCAAAAATTCAAAATGCACAGTAACAGGGTGAATTACATTTATGCATGCATAGAGACGAAGAGAGCTTACCTGGTGCATGGACGAAGCTGGTGCTCGGGGATTTATTTCCAAGCTCAACCCGGTTACTGGCTCAAACCAGTAACCGGTTCTGGTGCGGGGATGAAGCTGGTGGGTGGCGTCGACTGGGATGAAACAACTGGTCTCATTGCTGGGCTGCTGCTTCGGCTAATACCTGTTCCTGTGGAAGAAAAACAAAAGTTGCACCACTTGAGGAGAAGAAACTGGAGACGGAACGAAGGGACACAGGCGATGGTGAAGGCGTGCTGGTTGGTCTCTCTGTGTCTTCGTCTGTTTATCTTCTTTCCTTCTGCTAGCCCTTCCTCTCATTCGCGTCTGTCTTGTCTCTGCTAAGAAGAAATGGTTGCTGCTGTTGTGGGACTCGGTGGAGGCCGGTCTGGGGCTAAGTTGACAGAGAGGGCTGCTTCGAGTGCAGGGGAAGAAATGGCTGGGGGCCTGTGGTTGGCCAGGAGAGGGAAGATGAGAGGGAAGACGGCAGCAGTTGAGTCTGTTGAGAGAGATGAGGGAAGAGACGGGACGGCTGGTGGGAGAGACTGAGAGTTTGTGTTGATGGCCGGCTATGGGACCAGAAACTGGAAATGGCCGGTTTGGGTTTGTTTTGGGGCTGAGGGGAAAGGAAAGCTTTTGGCTGGCGAGGAGGGAAAATGAAACCGAAGGGAAAAGGCTGGAATTGGGGAGAAGGGAGTGTTGGTGCTGTGGTCGGGTGTCTGTGGGGTAAGTGGCTGAGATGGAGAAATGGAGGGGCTCGCTGGTGGCTGACTTGGGAGAAGAAGATGGGGGAATGGTTTGTTTGGCTGGCGGCAGAGAAAGGAGAGTGCAGGGGCAGTGAGCGGGGCTGTTGGATGGAGAAGAGGAAGGCTTCTGCTGGTTCACGGGAGCGAAAATCCTAAGCTAGGGAGGGCGGCTCTGTTTCTTTCTTTTCAAAGGGAGGGAGCGACCAGAAGAGGAAAATGAAACGGGTTTAGGGTTTTTTTGTGTTTTCCCTTCTTTTCTGGAAAATTGCCCCCTTTTGAATATTTTTTTTTCTCTTCATTATTATGGTTGGAGGTTAATTTATATAGAAAATCTCTACACGTGCTATTCAAGAAAATATTGCAATAATTATTGCAGAGATTGTCTTCTATAACTAGCACCAACAAATCCTATAAATATGATATTTTATATTGCAGTAATTATATATGATTCAGTAATTATCTCCTTGACATATTTACTTCCTTAACCCTGATGCATTATGTTATCGCCACATGTAAGCCCTTATTATTATTTTTTTATTATTTTTTATTTATTGTTTTATTTATTTTTTATTTGAAAATTTATCAAAATATAGGTCAAAAATTGGGTAGCAACAGAAAACATGAAAATTTGAATTTTCTTCCAAGTCAATCGAAGGAGCAACTCGATATGGTTCAACCAACTCACTAACTTGAAAGACTTCATCTCGCACACTTGTGTCTTCATTCTCATCCTCAACAACCTCGACACAACCCCTAGGTTTTGTTTTTAAAACGGATTACCAATCAACACTTGATCGGTCCTTTCTAAAGGAAGGGGTGTATGTGTAATAAACTTGTTGATATTGCTTTGTGAAAACAAAGACATCGTTTACGATGTAGAGTCTAGCTTTTGGGTTGATTTTGACCAGACCAGAGTAAGGATCTACTATGATTCCTCTGTCAGTGGTGTCATACCAATAGCATTTGAATAAAAACACTCTATTCTACTCGCTATGATGTTGCAATTCAACGAGCTCTTCTAATTTACCATAGTAGTCAACTTTAAACTCACTACAAGTCGATCTTTTAACATAAACACCGTAGTTATATGTCTTTTTTCTATACCCATATTCTTTAGTATGAAACACATATTCATTAACAAAATACAAGAATTCAGGGCCCAGGCTTAGTGAAGACAATGAAATAATAGCACTCCTTTCTATTTGATAAACCTTATATATCATGTACAACAATGAACAATAAACAAGAATTCTGCAATGACATGCAATAACTTTGCAAGAGATAATGAGTTTGTGATAGTACTTACATGTGTTTTGAACCACATCGCAAATTGTTCATCTTGTAATTGAAATATTTAGGATTCGGTCAGCTGTGAGTTATTGGACAGTAAATATTATCGATGTTGCCTTCAAGGTTTTTAAAATTATATGAGTTTATGATATACTTACTGAATAAAAGGTCTCAGCTCATCACAGTTAAATAGAACATAATTGTGTGCTTGTATGAACTCTATTTCAAACAAATTCCCTTTACGACATTTTTAGGGGTGCGTCGTCCAAGATTGAAGAATATTGACATGTTCCCACTAGAAGACACTTCACCACCATTCGCGATTTATTCTCATTCTCAAATGAGATTCGAAATAGTACGAAATAAATGTTGTGATCTCCTCAACAATATAGGCCTTACATATTGAAGCCTCAATATGCGTCTTTTTCTTAACATTAATCAGGTACATGCATGGAATTAATAAAAAAAAATTCAATTAAGAAAAACAATGAAAGTACTTTTATATATGAATTACATTGCAACTATAATATATAACCGTTCGAATGGATACATCCATCTATGCTGGACCGATCCTCCAACTTTTGCCTCAAACAGTAAATGTATGGGTAGATGCTCTAGTGAGTCAAAAAATGGAGGGAATATCATCTCAATTTTGTATACTGTCTCGGTTATATTTGTGTCAAGCCTCTCAATGTGATCAACATTCAACTTGCTCAAGCATATATCTCTAAAAAAATTACTGATCTCCATGAGTGCATCCTATATCCCTTTTGACAACAAATCATGATAAGCTAATGGAATGAGTGTTTGCATAAACACGTGGCAATCATGACTCTTCATTCCATACAATCTGCATTCCTCCATATTAACAAACCTTGATATGTTGGAGGTATGTCCATTGGGAAAACGTAGACTATTAAGCCTATTGTAGACTAGCAGTTGTGCATTTTTCTCTAACACAAAGCTTTCTCTTGGTTTTGCAACTCATAACCCATAAAAAACCAATGCCATATTTTCAAAGATACAGAACAAAGCTATATCCAATTTAGCCTTAATGTCGTCCTTTGTATTCCCCTTCATGTCCATGATGGTGTTGAAAATGTTCTCAAACACATTCTTTTCTATGTGCTTGACATCAAGGTTATGGTGGACAAGATTGGTCTTCCAATAAAGAACCTCCCAAAAAATACTTCGTTTTACCCAATTATGGGTCAAACCAAAACCAAGAAACTTCTGCTTACCTGATTGGAAACCAAACATAATGTCACTGTACTCTGATAAAATATCATGCAATTCTTCACGAGAGAGACGCGTGGGTGCAACATCCTTTTCAACTCTGCCAACAAAGAAAACCTAGCGGCATCTGCATTAGGTTCTTCTTCTACGATTGGACATTGACTAACATTACCTTGATTCATTCTCATTGCATCTATAACCATATGCCTGTAAGGATTACTGTTGTCATTTGCAACTCCATGCTCAATGTTAGCACTAGAAGTTAACCCAACCACCCTATCTACCATGCTCTCATTATGAACAAATAGTTCTCTATGTGCATACCTCTATGAAGCCTTTATATAGGAGATGCATAATTAGAACATCTGAATGCAGATATATTTTTATTTTTACACTTCCGACATGGACACCTAATACCACCTCTAGTAAAATTTCTAGGAATAGACGTTATGAAATTAATAAAATCCTGAACTCCATTACAATAATTCATTCTCCGCAATCCTTAGGATGAATCTTGATACATCCATGAACGATCATCTATGACTTGTATCGAACCTTTATAAATTATGATGATAACATATATTAATTAGTTATGTTAAGTAAATAAATTTGCAAAAATATTGGTTTACCTCGACATTATCCAACAAATTAATTAAAACTTCTCATAAATATTCATTATTAATTATCAACATCCATACAAATTTATACATATAAATTTATGGAAATTACAACTCTGCAATAGCATTGATAAAAATTAAAATGGACCCGTTAAACTAGCTATTAATTATTTATCACAGCACATCTAATTCGGTAATTCAACAAAGTTTCAACAATTTACAAACAAATACAATTTTACAAAATCTAAAACAAATCGTAACAAGTACAAAATTATACATTCATACTACAAGTTTGTTTGAGAAATAGCAATAAAACATGCACAGATGCTAACAAAATACATATACTAAAAAACAATAAAATTAATAAAATTAACAATTTAATGTTAAAACTAAAAAGATAGATTTACTTACAACAAATGATAAAATCCACAATAAATCAGAACACGGATATTGTGAATATAAAAGTTAAAGAAAGATGACTTGTGTTAAGAAGAATGAGATATTTTTTTTGGGGGGGGTTGTTTACAATTTAGGAGGAGAGAGTTGGGATGGGGAAGAAGAAGGAGAAATAGGGGAGGAGAGGGTCGGCAAAATGGTGATATATTAACTATTACCAATGGAATCACCGACAGAATACTTCCGTCGGTGATTCCATCGGTAATGTTGACGGTGAATTGGTGACGTCACTATATAGAGATCCCGGTTTGCATCCCTCGGTAATTCCGTCCACAAAATCGTCCGCAAAAACTTCCATGTCATCGAACCGTTTTTTATAAAAAAAAAAATCTTTATATTCCATTTGTAATGTTGTCGGTATAGCAACAACATTAGTTGGAAAACTGTTTAAAGACAATTGAAAACGTGTGAAAGACAGCTCCCGAATCTTGCTTTGCTTTGTTACCTTGTATGCGCTTATTGCTTCAGCACAAGATGGGCAATAGTCATCATCAGATATATGTGTGTGTCTATATATATATATATGGATGGATGCAAGAGAATAGTAACAGAGCATCCTGAACTTTCAATTGGAAGAATTTAAGGTGTGCTAGGAGAGAGTTTGAGCAAATCACTAATAGTTGTCAAAATGAAGCCTGGCAAAAAACATAGAAAAACAAATTATTAGGCCATGAACATGCTTGATTTCCATAGAAAATGCTTGGGATTTTTGAATCGTTTCAACCAGAAACGAAAGAAAAACATTAGTGCACAATACCAATAGCTTGATTGCCGTAGAAAACGAGGAACATGTCAATAGTTAGTGGGCAATAGTCATCATCAGATACATGTGGTGTGGGATCGTGGAATTATTGAAGATACCAAAGTTTCCACACCCAACTTGACTTCAATTCTTTAATATTTCTTCGCTGTGTGGTCTCTTTAATAGCTACTGTTTTCTTTTGTTGTTGATAGAGAAGGGTTGAGGAGAAATAAATAATTCATGGGTACGGTGGAATAAAAGAAAAGATCTTGTCTCCAAAAACAAATTTGCGGGGGTCTCTCACAGTAGTAGCTGGGTTTGAGTGGACTCTGATACGGGTCTCTCTGGGTTTCATGTGTTGTGTGAGATTGTTAAATTATTGAAGATACCAAAGGTCCCATCATGTACGATAGCAAAGTTTCAAAGAAGTTTGGAACACAATAATAATCCACACCCAAATTATTGAAGATACCAAAGGTCCCATCATGTACAATATTTTTTTTTACGCACTAAAATTATATACTTATCCTTTCACTTTTCAAAATTTAAAAGTGACTTGAAAGGCATTTTTATCTGTCTCATCGCTTTTTTTATAATAATGATATGTCCTTGTACCCTTTTTCATAATTTATCGCATCAAAATATTACTAAAACAATAAAATATGATGACGTGTGCCATGTATACATCAGCACTTCGAAGTCCTCCATGCTTTTCTTATAAAGGCGTGTGAGGACAATTCTGGTGGGAAAAAAATCCGATCGCCATCTCATCTAAAGCGCAAGGATGTGGCGCAATTTTTAAAGGGGCGTGTTGGGCAAGTCAGGCGGCGATGAGTTTTTTTTTTCTCCTACCTTTCATTTCTCTCTCTCTTTGGCCTTGGTATCTGTGCCAGGCCTTTAAGAATTCAGTTGTGTCCTCCAATTTGTGTTTGTTTTGAGTTTAGTCCTTATTCTTTTGATTTCTATTTGTTTTGATTTTAATGTTTCTTAAAGTTTTTTTTTTGTGAATTTCATCTCTTCGCATTTAATTTATTTTTTTTTCTATCCAATCTGATCATTATTTTTTTTATTGTTATTTTTTATCCTTTTCATTTATTTATTTTTATTTTGTCCTTTTAATTCATTTTTTTTAAAATTCTAGTCCTCATTTTTTTCATTGATCCTTTTCTTTATTTATTTTGTAATCCCTGATTAGTTTCTTTCAATTATTTATGGTGCAAGATTTAGTCCTCATTGTTTTATTTTTTTATTTTTTATAATTGAAAATTTTGCTTTATAATTTTTTCGTGTTTGCCTTTTATAAGGGAGTCCTAGTTCATGATCTAGTCTACTAGTTTCAATTACTATCCTTGTTTGAGTTCAGTCTTATTTTAAAATTCATTTTAGAAATTGTCTTCTTTCACTACCAGAAATTCGCTAAATATCAACGGATTTACCGACGGAATATGTCTGTCGGTAATTTGAGGTTGAAATTACCAACGAACACTTTTGCGTCCGTAATTCAGTCGGTAACTACAGACAGACAATTTTCCGTCCATATTTCAGTCGATTACTACCGACGGAAATTGTCAGTCGGTAGTTACCGACTGAATTACGGACAGAAAATTTTATGAATTAAATAAAAGACGAGTCGTTGATGTTGAGGTTTTGGCATGTTATTTTTTTCGATGGATTCAAAAGGATAGCCTGTACAGTGATGTGACCGGTTAGCCATTTAAAATGCCGACGGAATCACCGAGGGATTCGAAATGGCAAATCTATGAGGTGACGTGTTGATTTTTCCGTTAGAATCACCGATGAAAAATTCGTCGATGAAACCGTTGGAAAAAGTTAATATATGTCCTCTCTGCCGACCCTCTCCTCCCCTATTTCTCCTTCTTCTTCCTAATCCTAACTATCCCCATCTACAAACAACCAGCCCCCCTCCCCCTCAAACAAAAATCTCCCTCATCTCAGCACAACAAGTTATATTTCTTGAAGTTTTGTGGTCACAGCATCCGTGTTCTGTTTTACTGATGGATTTTATCAATTTTTGTAATTAATTCTATCTTTTTAAATTTTAACATTTAATTAAATGTCAATTTTTTTTAGTATATGTATTTTGTTAGTAGATGTACATGTTTTATTATTATTTCTCAAACAAACTTGTAGTATATAAATGTATAATTCTATACCTGTTATGATTTGTATTAGATTTTGTAAGATTGTATTTGTTTGTAAATTGTAAAAACTTTATGGAATTATCGAATTACATGTGCTGTTTTGAAATAATTAATACCTTGCTTAATGGGTCCGTTTAAAGTTTTATCAATGGTATTGCGGAATGGTAATTTCTGTAAATTTATATATATTAATTTGTATGGACGTTGATAAATGATAATGAATATTTAATATTTATGAGAAGTTGTGATTGGTTTGTTGGATAATCTCGAGGTAAAGTAATATTTTTGCAAGTTTATTTACCTAACTTAGTTAATTAATACATGATGTCATCATAATTTTATAGAGGTTCGATATAAGTCATGGATGATCGTTCATGAATGTATCAAGATTCACCCCAAGGATTGCGGAGGATTGATTATTGTAACGGGGTTCAGGGTTTTTTTAATTTCGCAATATCTATTCCTAGAAATTTACTGGAGGCGGTATTAGGTGTCCATGCAGGAAGTGTCAAAATAAAAAATATTTGCATCCAGATGTTGTAATGATGCATCTTATACACAAAGGGTTTATGGAGAATTACCAGTGTTGGTATGCATATGGAGAAGTATTTGTTAGTAAGAGGAGAATGGGAGAAACGGTGGTTGGGTCTACTTCTAGTGCTAGCAACGCGCATGAAGCGGCAAATGACAACACTAATCCTTACAGAAATATGGTTATGGATGCATTAAGAATGAATCAAGGTAATGTCAGTCAATGTGCAATCGTAGAAGAAGAACCTAATGCAGATGCAACTAGGTTTTTTGATTTGTTGAAAGATTCTGACGAACCATTATGGGATGGCTGCACGAACCACAGTAAATTATCGGCCGTAGCATAGGTGTTCGCCATCAAGTCAGATCACGAGTTGAGTGAGGCCAGGTATGACAAGATTATTGAATGGGTGACAAGCATGAAACCCCTCGGTTTAGGATACCAGAAAATTGACATGTGCCCTAACTTCTACATGTTATACTACCTTGAAAATGCTGAGATGACCGAGTGCATGACATGCGGGCATTCCCGTTACAAACCTAGAACTGGCAAGGGAAACACTCTAGTGGCATATAAAAAACTTAGATACTTTCCAATCACACCTAAACTGCAGAGGTTATTCATGTCACCAAGGACTGCTGAGCACATGACATGGCACCAAACACATGATACGGTTGATGGAGTGATGGTGCATCTTTCTGATGGCGAAGCGTGGAAACGCTTTAACAATGTTCATCCTCACTTTTCAGCTGAATCAAGGAATATACATCTTGGGTTGTGTATAGATGGATTCAACCCATTTGGGTCATTTGCTGCTCCTTATTCTTGTTGGTCGGTCATACACACAATTTATAACTTGCCACCGGGAATATGTATGAGGCTGGAGTTCATGTTTTTATCTACTGTCATACCCGGTCCAAGCAGCCCAGGGCAGAATATAGATGTTTGTCTTTGACCGTTGATTGATGAGTTGGCGTAGTTGTGGTCCTCCGGAGCTCTGACTTATGATATATCGAGGAAACTAAATTTCCTTATGAGGGCGGCTTTGATGTGGACTATCAAAGATTTTCCAGCTTATGGAATGCTTTCTGGTTGGAGCACGCATGGGAAACTCGCATGTCCATACTGCATGGAAAACAACAAGGCATTCACGCTAGCAAACGACGATAAAGCTTCTTTTTTTTACTGTCACCATCACTTCTTACCACTTAATCACAGGTACAGAAAGAATAGAAAAGATTTCTTTGTTGGTAGAGTTGAAATAGATGTTGCATCCCCGCATCTTTCTGGTGAAGAATTGCATGATGTTGTATCAGAGTACGATGACATTGTGTTTGGCCTTCAATCAGGTAAGCAAAAGTTTCCTGGTTTTGGTTTGACCCATAATTGGGTAAAGCGAAGTATCTTTTAGGAGCTTCTTTATTAGAAGACCAATCTGCTCCGCCATAACCTTGACGTCATGCACATCGAAAAGAACGTGTTTGAGAACATTTTCAACACCGTCATGGATGTCGCACGTCAAAAAAAATCACGCGCGGCATCGGCTGGCGATTTTTTCATTGTTATGCGTTTTGCTTGATTTGATTGGTTCGTTGGAGTCGCCACCTAGTATTTAATCGAGGGTTACTAGGAAACCCGGATTCACGGGTAAGGGACTGGTTGTGGTTAGGGAAGGTATTAGCACCCCTAACGCACCCTACCTGAGGTAAGCTGCTTCGTGACTTTGATGTGTTAAAGAAGTTTTAATAATTGTCTTTTCATCGGATATTAGAAATACAACCTACATGTAAGTTAATAAATCTTAACCATGATCCAATCAAAATATTAAATTCTTCTTTAATCTTTGCAATTTTATTTATAAAAAAATAATACATAAAACAAATACAAACACACACATACACTTTCACTATATCTTTTCTTCTCTTTTCTTTTCCTTTTCCTTTTTTGTTTTTTACATACACCATTTTTACATGTAAAACAAATAACAAAAATTCAAAATAAATCAAATACAATAATATCTAAATATACACATCATCTGAAAGTTACAACAAAAACACAGAGAAATCCTCGGGAACAGTGCTGCACAGCCTTGGTGTCGTCTGAACAGCGGCGGCGCGTGGGTCCACGCGCCGCCGCCGGCAAAGACCACCAAGCTGGTGGATCGGGATCGTCTCCTTCTTCTCTTCCCTTCCCTGCCGGCTGTGAGGAACACCACTACCTATAATAACAGAAAACGCACAACACAGTCGATTTTAGTTTTATTTTTCTTAGATCTGATTCCTTTGGGTCTGTCACGGTTTGTTGCCCAAGAGTTCATCCTTGTAGCACATCTGGTTGTTGGACATCGTCGGCGCTGATGGCGGCTGGATCTCGGTCTAGATCCGCTGCACCGGTTTGAATCGGAGGAGGACCGGTTGCTGAAGGGGTTTGCTGAGGGTGGGTTACTGGCGGTGCGATTCTACCAGCTGCTGAAGCTGGGGGAACGGCTGGAGGAGGGCTGTCTTTTGCTGCCGCTGTGTTCGGGCCGCCGTTGGAGGTCGGTTGAAGGATGAGCCCGGTGGCGGTGCTGAGGAGATCGGGTCTGTGGGCGCGGCCGTGTTCGTAGGTCTTGCTGCTAGAGCTGGGTTGGCCGAGAGAGAGAAGAACGGTGGTTGGCCGAGAGAGAAGAAGAAGGAAGGTGCTGGGAGCAGGGGAGTGAGCGGCCGAGAGAGAGGAAGGTTCCAGCGGTGGTTCTGGCTGTTGTGGTTTGATTTAAAAGAGAGGGGAAAGCTGTGAAGATGGAGGCACGACTGAAGGTTGAAGATGAGAAGAAAAAGGGTGGAAACAACTGTGTTTTTTTGGCTGAGGAGAGATGGGTGGCTGGTCTGTGGAAATGGGAGGAAAGTCTTGGCAGAGACCAAGGGAGGAGGGTGTTCGGTGATGGTTTTGTTTTCCAAGGGAGCGGCGGCTTGGAGAAGATTTGTGGGAATGGGGTTTGAAAGTGAAAGTGGGGGAGGGGGGGCGGCCGGCCTTTGTGAGCAGGGAAAAGGAGGCTTCCGGCCGCCCCTATTCTCTCTGAATTTTTTTTTTTACAGGGGCTATGAGCGGCTGCCCGAGTAGAGAGGAGAAAGAAGTATGGTTTTTAGGGTTTTGTGGTTTTTTTTTTGCCAAAATTACCCCCCTATGTTTGAGTTGTGGACCAGTATTTATAGGTAAAATGTTGTATGGATCTCAAAATTGGTCCCTCAACTTTCTTTTTTTTTGTAAATTTGATTTTTCTTAATTTTTTGTGTATTTTTTAAAAACGAGCAATATCAACGTCGACTCAATGAAGAAAATCAATGATTTTAAAATAACGCATTAAAAGTTGAACGCGTTCCAAATGTCTTTGAAAATTTAAATTCTTTTGAGACGATGCTAAAAATGCTAAAAACGATGCAAATGTATTAAAAACGTATTTTTTTGGATTTTCACTGTTTTTCACTATTTTTGGATTTTTCTGAAAATTTATCAAAACATGGGTCAAAAATTGGGTAGCAACAGATGCCCCCTCTTTACAATGCTTACGAAGAAAAACTCCTCAATGTTTTGCATAGTAAGCTTTGTAAAGAAAAACTTGTCTTTTTGTCTTCTTAACTTGTTCAATATCCACTCATGTAAAGACTTTACTCTCTTTTTTCTTTCGTTAACTTGAGATCCCATCTGGCGACCTCCTTGAACCAAAACCAAAATCTGCGTGGTTGGGCTAACCTGAGATCCCGTCCGGCGATCCCCTTTAACCAGAACCAATATCCTGTGTGTGGTTGGGCTAACCTGAGATCCCGTCTGGCGATCCCCTTTAACCAGAACCAATATCTTGTGTGTGGTTGGGCTAACCTAAGATCCCGTCCGGCGATCCCCTTTAACCAGAACCAATAACCTATGTGGTTGGGTTAACCTGAGATCCCGTCCTGCGATCCCCTTTAACCAGAACCAATATCTTGTGTGTGGTTGGGCTAACCTGAGATCCCGTCCGGCGATCCCCTTTAACCAGAACCAATAACCTGTGTGGTTGGGCTAACCTGAGATCCCGTCCGGCGATCCCCTTTAACCAGAACCAATATCCTGTGTGTGGTTGGGCTAACCTGAGATCCCGTCCGGCGATCCCCTTTAACCAGAACCAAAATCTGTGTGTGGTTGGGTTAACCTGAGATCCCATCTGGCGATCCCCTTTAACCAGAACCAATATCTTGAGTGTGGTTGGGCTAACCTGAGATCCCCTCTGGCGATCCCCTTTAACCAGAACCAATATCCTGTGTGTGGTTGGGCTAACCTGAGATCCCGTCCGGCGATCCCCTTTAACCAGAACCAATATCTTGTGTGTGGTTGGGCTAACCTGAGATCCCGTCCGGCGATCCCCTTTAACCAGAACCAATAACCTATGTGGTTGGGCTAACCAGAGATCCCGTTCGGCGATCCCCTTTAACCAGAACCAATATCTTGTGTGTGGTTGGGCTAACCTGAGATCCCGTCCGGCGATCCCCTTTAACCAGAACCAATATCTTGTGTGTGGTTGGGCTAACCTGAGATCCCGTCCGGCGATCCCCTTTAACCAGAACCAATAACCTGTGTGGTTGGGCTAACCTGAGATCCCGTCCGGCGATCCCCTTTAACCAGAACCAATATCCTGTGTGTGGTTGGGCTAACCTGAGATCCCGTCCGGCGATCCCCTTTAACTAGAACCAATATCCTGTGTGTGGTTGGGCTAACCTGAGATCCCGTCCGGCGATCCCCTTTAACCAGAACCAAAATCTGTGTGTGGTTGGGCTAACCTGAGATCCCGTCCGGCGATCCCCTTTAACCAGAACCAACATGAGATCCCATCTGGCGACCTCATTAAACCAAAACTAAAAAATGTGTGTAGCTCGGTCAACCTGAAATCCCATCTAGCGATTCCCTTTAACCAAAGCTATATGAGATCCCATCTGGCGACCTCATTAAACCAAAATAAAGAATATGTGTAACAAAATGGTCTCATTGTAATGGGTGACCTACCCAGATGGAAGATAGAAAAAATATGAAGTGGTCTCATTATTATGGATGACCTACCCAGGTGGAGGATAGAAAAAATATGAAATGGTCTCATTGTTATGGGTGACCTACCTAAATGAAAGATGTGATGTGACCAGTGTGAAAAATGGGACTTACCTGGCGAAGTCCTGAAGGGATGATAGAAGAAGGGCTGAAAAACTTGGTGCTTCTTGATAATTCTTGGCTGATCTTTTCATTTCTTTGAGATTTTCCTAACAGTAAGGTTTATCTCATCTTCTTCCCGTTCCAAGGTCACAACCATGATTCTCTGTTATTATCAGCTCAATGATTCTCCCTTTTTTTTCTCTCTCTTTTCTTTTTTTTTTTGGTCCCCAATCTTGCTAAACTACATTGAGGATTTTTCCTGCAACAAAATAAAAAATATGTACAATGTTTTAACGTTAGCTGACATGCATGCATCCTTACCTGATTCAAAATATAGGTGACACGACCAAAAGATTGATGTCTTTTCCCAAGTGCAGGAGTGTCGAAGTAATAAATAACCCGGCAAGACCGGGGTCGAACCACAGGGAGGTTACTTGTATAAATTATAAGCAACAATAATACTACAACAATAGTAACAACAACAACAATAATAATAATAATAATAATGATAATAATAATAGTGAAGAAGAAGAGGAAGAAGTTGATGAGAACTTTGAGATGAAAGATTAACGTAAGGATTAAACAATGATAACAACAAATGTCAAGGTTAGAGGATCCACTAATGGTGATTCAAACAAGTATAGTATAAACTCTTATTATTCAACTGGAAACCACACACAAAGGAGGTTCCAATCGGATTATAAATTGTTAACATGATTACATTAGCTATCTTATTCGAATAATGCTAATACTTGTAAATGTTGTCAGGCATTCATGATTATAACTTATGTTAACAACAAATCAAGTTCCTTTCATAGCTCAGGTGTCGGTTATACCATACAGTATGGGCTATGAAAGTGCCAAGTATTTGTTGTACCAAGTGTTATACAACATAAATCTAGATTAACCATTTAACAAGCAAAGTATTAAAAGTGAATAAGATAACAAATATAAAGCATGTTAGTATCCAACATTAAAGTCCATGTTGAGTTTATATTATACTTATCCTTACACCATTAGTGTAACCTTTTCACCTTGACATAATTAACTTAGCTAGACATAATGAAAGAAAGAGACATAAATAAACAAGGAAAGGAAATGAAAAGCATAAGCAAGAAATTAATATAAGCAAAACTTAAGTATTAAAAAATATAAAGAGAGAGCAAGAGCATGATCTTGATTTGAAACCAAGATGCCTAAATACATGGCAAATACCTCCTTTTATAGGCCAAAATTCGGAACTATTGATTTGTTGACTAATTGATGAGTGGGTGGCCACATCTTGACTTGGTGACAATTCTTATCTTCTTGTCTGCCAAAAACATCATTGATGACGTCATAATTTGAACAAACTTGAATCATGAAAGTTCTAGGAAATTGTCTCATCTTTCCAGGGTAAAAATTTGAGATCATTTGGACTTCTAGAACTTGAGATATAAGCTGAACACTGAACAGTGTCTGGGCTGCAGGACAGATTCAGACTTCTTTGTTGTTGCTACAATTTGGACTTGAAAACGGCCTTGTTAAATCTTGGGCTCCACATAAAAGTTGTAGGCCTATGTCTTATCTTTCCATCCATATAAAATGGACCTAAATCCAAGATCTACAGCTCCAGATATGACCCAATTACCGAACTGTGTTCCAGTTTGGACTGCACCAGCATCTCTTTGGCCATCTTTTTGTCCTTTCAATTTCAGTACTTCAACTCATCCATCAGTTCTTTCATTTATGTGATAGGCCTGCATTTAAGATTAACATTTACCATAAATTAAAGGTATCTTATGTAATTAGATATGTTATTATAAAACATGCTTTAGTTAAGGAGTTATTGATACTTCAAGTGCAAAATGATGATATAAAACCTTGATAAAAATGCACTTTTAAGTACTAATCACACCCCCCAACCAGCTTATTACTAGTCCCTAGTAATTAAAGCTTTAAAATAGAAAAACAATTTGCAAATTCCACAAAGCAAGGCATTTATCATTCAACTTCCATTAATCTATCCAGATAAACAAACTGTCATTAAATTTTATATATCTGCTCAATACCTCTTAAACAAAATATTAATAAACCTTCCTTGTTATGTGCTCAATGTATGAAACATAGATGACGGGGCTTTTATTGGAAGAAAACAATATTTTGTTCTAATGTTTAAGGTTAACTTCCTTGGGTTGGGATTGTTTTATTTTATTTTACTCTTTTTTTTTAATATCTATACATATAACATAAAACACAATGCATCTTTAACCCATGTAACGAGCTTTCGGCTAATGACTCCCAGACCAGTTGATCTTAGGGCATTAGGTGTTGAGACACCCCTACGAGCTTAGTAACTCGGGTTGCAGATACTGATACGTAGATAGTGCAATGTTTGATTCCTTTAAGCTTTTCTCCTTAACCCATGTAACAAGTTTTGGGCCAATAGCTCCCAAGTCAATTGACTTTAGGGTATTAGGTGTTAAAACACCCCTTCGGGCTTAATTGCTTAGGTTAGGGAGGCTACGAAACCAAACTTATCTACGTTTTTATTATCATCATTTTTTCTTTTTCTTTTTTTTTTCTTTTTTTCTTTTTTTCTTTCTTCTTTTTTTTTTTGCAAATTATGAACTATCCCTATCCCTTAGTTGTTACCTTTAACAAAAGAACATAAATAATGTAATAATCCAATGTGCAACCCATAATCATATGTTAAAGTGTGTGTGTGAAAATGAAGGTTTAAGAATATTTGTTAAATGAGTATATGAGCAGAACCAAGTGATAACAATGCGAGAGTTTGTAAACCTGAATATTTCAAGAAGTATTCTAATAGGCCTTGTTATGAATATTGCAAATAACCATTAGAAAAAGTTTACTAAAATGCGTCTCAAGAGTCATTCCTCCTTACTCTACCATCCTAGTAATAACAGTTTTGCAAAATGGTTTTTAAAACAAAAACAGTTAGTTGGTTAGTGTTTTTTTTTTTTTTAAATACTACTACCCTCTCCCCCCAACCAAAACGAGACATTGTCCTCAATGTCCTAAGGTAGAAAGATAGAATATAGAAGACATTACCTGAAACAACGAACACTGACAAACCTGAAACACACTTAAACAAATATAAGAAATAACAGAACAAAATACTATGCTAGAAATAAAACCAAAAGACACAAGGATTCACAAACGAAGGCTCAAATCCAATCTAAGCTTTTCACGGCTTTCTGTAGTTGACCAATTTATGCGACTCATGGAAGGATCAATTACAGGGGTGAAAGATTGTAGTTTGTCGATCAATTGTTCAGCCGTAGCAGCAGAGATTATGATTTGTTGTGCCGAAGATGTTAGAAATTCCTGTTCCACAGCTTGATCAAGAAAAGACAACAAAGTATCATAAAAACCATTAACATTGAGCAAACCTATAGGTTTATGGTGAATGTGAAGTTGGGCCCAAGAGGAAATATGAAAGATCTCTTCCAATGTGCCCAGACCACCTGGTAAGGCAATGAAGGCATCAGCATGGTTAAACATTGTATTCATTCGATCAAACATTGTGAAGACCTGTAGTTCCTCTCCAATTGTTCTTCCAATGATGTCCCCTTTTGTTAAAGCTTCGGGGACGACCCCCAAAACTTGACTACCTCCTAAAAATGCAGCTATTGCCACACCCCCCATTAACCCAAGGCTGCCTCCTCCATACACTAAATGAATCTTTTTCTCAGCTAGTACCTGACCAAGATGATTTGCTGCTTCTAAAAAAGCTATTTCCTTCCCAAGACTGGATCCACCGAAAACACAAATATTTTTTTATGTGATAACTTGAGGAACCTGCCATTTCTACATGCTTCTCTATCTGTCTAATGTAAGGGATGAGTAGAAATGAGGGGAAGGAAGAGAAGATTTTATAGATGAGAAATTGAAGATGCAATCATACCACCTATATGTAGGCCAGCTGGAGTCTCATACTCTCTCTCTCTTTATTTATTTATTTATTTTGAAAAAGCATGTGTATGTACAGGTAGTTGTGATTATGGCTCACATCTTCCCTTGGTTTTACGTCCAAGAACGGCTTAAACGCCCTCTATGGGTCGGGGATAGGCTTCCCATCCAGTTTTCTTAAAAACTGGCAAACAGGGTCTTTTTTAGTCAGATTCCCAAGACTAAGTCTATCATGTTCTTTATGAAAATGGGGCCATAAATCATGAATTGCACGATGCACATCTCCACTAGGATGCGTCTCAAGGGTCAACAAAAGATTATCTAAAGACCCCTTACTCAGGCCATCCTTAATGAATTGTATTTTATCTTCACGGTTTATAGATACCATTCCTAAAGAACAACATGTGGCATCACAAGTCCATCTGGCACATCGATGACAGACTTTCAGTCGTTTTGCACGACGTTTCTTTGCAAAAATGCTTTTACCTGTTCCAGGCATGTGTGAAATGAAAGAATTGGAGGACTCACCTGATAATCGGACCTTTGCTTCAATCAGCCAGCGAATATCTTCAGGAATTCCATGATTCATTAACAACTTCAATCTTGCACACCTAGCACGGTAAATTTTTGTAATCGCATTCTGAGGCAGAGCGGGAAAGTACTTTTTCAATTTTTCAAGAATGGTGTCCATTTTGAAATGAGAATTGAAGAGATTCAAAGAAGGGAAAAAGAGCAAAGAATTGCACAAATATATACAGATATCAGCTATTATGGGAAACTGAAAGAACCGACTTAAGTCACGGAGTACCGTTATCCGCCATTTGACAGGGATGAGAGACTAGCGAAATAAGAGTCACACCAAAAGGAAACACAAAAATGTGAGAAAAACAAAATAATCAACCTTTATCTACAGGATCATTCAAACCAATGGATTCATTTTCACTAGGAAAATTATCTAAGTAAGTTTTTAAACGATGTCCATTTCTCTTAGAAACATTGTCATTCTTTGGATTCTCAATATCAAAGGCCCCATAAGGATACACATGTTTCTCAATAAATGGACCGCTCCATCTTGATCTTAACTTTCAAGGAAATAAATGGAGTCGAGAATTATAAAGCAAAACTTTTTGACCAGTATCAACTTTTTGACAATTTTCACAAGTTTTGCAAAATGCATGTGTGTCTTTGAACATGGTGGGCCAATAAAATCCATTTTGAAAGATTTTCGCAATGGTCTTTTTTGACGAGAAATGACTCCCACATGCTTCAGAATGACAAAATTTAATGACACTATTTACCTCATTGTCCGCAATGCATCTTTGAAATATTTGATCAGGACAATGTTTGAATAAGTTAGGGTCATCCCAATAAAATTTCTTCACTTCGTTCAAAAACTTACCTTTGTCTTCGGTACTCCAATGAGTTCGCAAGTCTCCTGAGGTAAGGAAATTGATATTTTTAGCAAACCAAGGCATTGAACTAAGAGAAAGTAAGGATTTGTCAGGAAAGTAATCATCGGTTGGTGTGATGTTAGATATCGAATCTGTTGTCACTCTTGATAAAAGATTCGCATCAACATTTTCAATGCCTTTTTCATCCGTGATTTCTTCCTGAGAATAAGTCATTTGCAAATCTTCAAATTCATCAAACTCAGTATTACTCAAAGTAGATTCAAATTGATCATAAACCAATTCTTCAATAAAATCTACTTCTTGTAAATCATTATCATCTCTAGGTTGCTTGCAAATGTTGAAAATATTCATCTCCAATGTCATGTTTCCAAAAGATAGCTTCATCAGTCCATTCCTACAATTAATCAATGCATTAGAAGTTGGAAGAAATGGTCGCCCTAAAATAACAGGAAATGAATTACATGCTTCAACAGGTTGTGTGTCCAAGACAATAAAATCCACAGGATAAATGAATTTATCAACTTGTACTAACACATCTTCAATAATTCCTCTAGGCACTTTTACAGATCTATCGGCAAGTAAAAGAGTTACAGAAGTTGGTTTTAACTCACCTAGATTGAGACTTTGAAAAACTGAATATGGAAGTAAATTCACACTAGCTCCAAGATCAAGTAAGGCTCTTTCAATTTTATGTTCTCCAATAAAGCAAGAAATTGTAGGACAACCAGGGTCTTTATATTTCAAAGCATTATTGTTTTGAAGAATAGCACTTACTTGTTCGGCTAAAAAGGCTTTCTTTTTCACATTCAGTTTTCTCTTCACAGTGCACAGATCTTTCAAAAATTTAGCATAAGAAGGAACCTGTTTAATAACATCCAGCAAAGGTATATTGATCCTTACCTGTTTGAAAGTTTCAAAGATTTCAGAGTTGTGATTGACTTTCCTTTGTTTGGTCATGGCATGAGGAAATGGAAGTGCTGGCGGAGAATCAGTCTTCTCTTTGCAATGATCAGATTCAACCCCTTCCTTACCCTCAGAGATTGACTCACCATCATTCTCACAAGGTTCAAGAATGGGTTTTTTAATAACCTTACCACTACGAAGAGTGATGACTGATTTTACGTGATCCATGTGTTGGCTTCCCGAACTACTTGCAATCGCATTGTATTGCCCCTTTGGATTTTGTTGTGGTTGAGATGGAAACTTACCTTTCTCTTGGAAACTGAGAGCAGATGTCAATTTTGCAAGAGTATCTTTAAAATCTGTCATGCTTTGAGCAAGTTGAGTGTTAATTGCCTCTTGCTTTTCCATAAATGCATGCAATGTTTCCTCAAGATTTCTTCTAGGAGGTGGAGCATAAGGAGGTGCATATCCATGAGAATTTTGGAAATTAGGGTGTTCTTGAAACGGTGGCTGTGAATTTTGAGCATTATTGTTCTCACTCTTCCAACTAAAATTTGGGTGGTTTCTCCAACCAGGGTTGTATGTTTGTGAATATGGGTTATGATTGGGCCTTTGAAAACTGTTTAATGCATGGGCTTGTTCATGGAGACATTCTTTAAAAGAAGGCAAGGTTGGACAGTCATTGGTTGAATGTTCGTTGGTTTCACAGATTTGACATGCAATGTCTTGAACAGATTTTAATTGACCACTCTTTTTCAATTCTAGTGCTTCGACTTTTTTAGCTAAAGATGCAAACTTGGCTTGGAGGTCATGATCATCCCTAAGGTTGTACATACCCCCACTAGATGTATGAGGTTGGGTTTTACTTGGTGCCTCATAAGTACCTGTGGTGTCCTAATTTTGCGCATTTTCAGCTAGCAAGTCTAGGTATTCCATTGCTTCGTTAGGGTCTTTATCCTCAAAAGTTCCATTGCACATCAATTCAACCATTTGCCTATCTCTAGGAGTTAACCCTTCATAAAAATGTGAAACTTGGACTTGCAATATCTTTAAATGAGATATGAGCTGAACATTGAACAGTGTCTGGGCTGCAGGACAGATTCGGACTTCTTTGTTGTTGCTACAATTTGGACTTGAAAACGGCCTTGTTAAATCTTGGGCTCCACATAAAAGTTGTAGGCCTATGTCTTATCTTTCCATCCATATAAAATGGACCTAAATCCAAGATCTACAGCTCCAGATATGACCCAATTACCGAACTGTGTTCCAGTTTGGACTGCACCAGCATCTCTTTGGCCATCTTTTTGTCCTTTCAATTTCAGTACTTCAACTCATCAATCAATTCTTTCATTTATGTGATAGGCCTGCATTTAAGATTAACATTTACCATAAATTAAAGGTATCTTATGTAATTAGATATGTTATTATAAAACATGCTTTAATTAAGGAGTTATTGATACTTCAAGTGCAAAATGATGATATAAAACCTTGATAAAAATGCACTTTTAAGTACTAATCAATAGGTCCCCCCTCTTCGATGTTCCATCATCACAGGGTGCCTTTGTTTGCATTCCCAAGCTTTCTTTGTTCTTTCGATGCATTGGCTTATTCATGTGCTAGCCATCCACTTAGCTGTAAGTGCAGTGCCCATCCTAGGCTGTCCACGACGATTACTGCTCTCGCTGTTTATCAAGCTTGACTCTGCCCCCAAGTGTGGTGTTGCTTGATTCATCATGAAGAGCTTAACCGATCATTCATCTTCTGTATTATCCAGAGAATTGTTCTCTCATTGATTGTGCGCATCGTGCCAACACCATCATGATTGTCAATCAGTCATAAACTTGCCTCAAGCTGAAACAATACTCTTCAAGTATATGTTATCACCAGTCTTCATGGAAATCCTCCAGTCGTCCAGACGTGCATCTCATAGCTTGCAGTGAAAGACTCATCATTGTATGCTCAATGTTCTTTCTCATGGATTTCTCTCAGCTTGTCAAATCAGATAGTGGAAAGAAATGTCTTGACATCATCGATGATGTTCGTGTTATCACCCATATTCGAAGTGCGCATTTGCTCCAAAATAGATGGTCCCACAGTCAGTTTTGGTGGTGCGCATCTTTCCGACATTCATTCCAATGCAACTATACATGCCCACATCGGTCGATAGCCATGTTTCAAAAGATGATGATATGAAGATGTCCTTCAGGTACATCTTTGATCCACCGTCAGTCTTGGTGGTGTGCATATGTTAGATGTTCATTCAAATGCACTCACTTGATAACATCTGTCAGGAGTCATGGCCATGTTTTAGAGGGTAACCCAAGTTGACGATAATAAAATGCCCTTCAAGTGCAGCATTGCTCATCAATTGCTGCTGAAGTTCACTAAATCACTGATTGTCTTTGAACAACATTGCCCCCAGTAATGATCTGAATTCTTGTTCTGCTGATTAGCTTTCTTTAAACACCATTGTCCTCAGTGCATTGATTCATCATTTGATCATCTTTAATTGCCCCCAGCTGATCTGAATGCCTTTTGTTTTCCTTCTCAGGGTCCAGTGTATTGCCCCTAGGTGGTCAACTTTTCAAGGAGTGTCAAGAAGTGTTGACGTCATTCTTGTCAAGGATTTTGCAAACTCGATCGATATTCTTCTTGTTTGACAATCTTTCTATTATGGAATCAACTCTCATACTTCAAAGATCATGTCATATTCAAAGTCTAGTTTGTTGAAATGAAATCAGAGATGTCCTTTTTTGAAAAAACCTTTTGAAAATCAAGCTTTTTTTCAAAGATCCAACACACGTTATTCGAAATATACAGTCCTTTGATTGTCATGTATTTTGAAAACAGAAATTGACCCGTTGTAAGACTAAAATGTTTTTTTTTTCATGGTTCTTTGTATCCATTTTAGACTCTGATTTCCAGTATATCTTTTGATGGTCTATGATGAGGTGACCTTCTGTGAATTTCAAGAAACAAAAGGCTCAAGTCAAAACTTGAGGATTCATCAAGAAAGATTGTTTTCTTTTTTTAGCACCAATTTTATTAGCATGCATAATAACAAGTAGCTTAATCCATGAAGCCACGACTCTTATGGAAAGGCTCTTCAAGTTTTGAGAGCGTCATTTATCAGTTCAAATTGCTTACTTGATCGAAAAGGGCTTTTAAAAGCACGTAATGCAGGCTATGGTTCATGGCTATGAAAGAAAGGAAAATTCAGGCTCAAAAGGTGTTTGAGGGTTTCAAAGACCTAGGATCAACATCAAACTATTCATCAACTCTTTTTCTATTGTTGTCTTTGTAGAGGAAATGACATATAACCTTATTAACCTTAAATATCAAAATCCTCTTAACATAGGTTATATGCAAATCCAACTTTTCTTTGATGAATAACCAATCTCAATCATCTGATAACTTCAGGGGCTTTATCATGGATGCCAAAGGTCATGGCTTTCACATAGCATTTCTCATAGTTTTCTAACACGCCCCCAGTTTAGGTCTTCTTTCTTTTAACTCTCGCTCAAACGTTGGACTTTTGTTCTAAGCCTTCTCTTTCACTTTTGTCTTCTCTTATTTGCCCCAGTGCGGAGTGTGATCCTAGTCAGGGTTTCTTGAAAGAAAATATTTTACCAGGCTCAAATGGGGACCACAAAGGATAATATTTCAAGAAATTTGAAAGGATAACAAAGATGACCTTTTCTCATTTCAAGCAAGGTCGGTTAGAACCGATAAATTTTGACCTCGTCCAGTGTAATGATTTGGACTTGTAAGAATCATGATTCACGAGTCCATAACTATTGAATCCACTACATGTCATTATGCATACTGGTAAAACTAGTTATATGATGTGTGGTTCAGTTTCAGGAGGTATGAGTTCAAAATTGTTTGGTCACCTCATGTCATTTTCAAGCATCGAGTTATTTTTTGCAATCAAAACACTTTTAATCTTCAGGATTGACTAACTTTAATTTTGTATGTTGGAGTTTGATCAAAAAATATTTTTATCAAAATACCATTTGAAAGAAGCATCTCTTGATTTCAAAACAGCAGGAAGACAAAGGAAAGACATGTTTCGTTCAAGAATGAGATGTGACCCCAAAACAAAATGCAAGATGGCAAAATCCATAACAAAAAAGATTGACAATTCAGCACCATTCTTGGATCAGCTTTTCTGGCCATATCTGTGTTTTGCCGAGCAACTTCGATCACTTATTATTCTGATGATGTTCTGGTGACAAAATGATCAATGACAAGCTCCTTCACAGATTCCTCTCGTCTTTTGCTCACCAATTTGCGGACTCGATTCTGGCAATTATTCAACTGAATGGCCTGAAATCCCCCCATGATATTCAAATCTCCTGTTTGGATTATATCACATAGGAAATAGTGGTTGCACGGGATTTAACAGAGTCAGGCAAAAAGTCTGGAATCTAGCAGATGTTGGTAAATAAACTCAAATGGCAGAGGGAAGTCAATCCTGACAAAGGTACTTGAGCAGTTGATGCTACAGTGAGACCTGGCTAAACCACATGAATAAGGTTTTCCACCTTCAGAGTTATCTTCTTATTCATCTCTTCTTCATTGTTCTGAAATCCACGGTAGAGCCTTCAATCTTTCTCATCTTGATAGTTAGCTATATTCTTTTGGCAATCCTTACAACATCATGTCAATCTTCCAATGTTGTTGCGGTTGTATGAGAATGTTTGGAAACCCTCCACTAGCTAGGTAATCTTGGCAGCATACAGAAACATGCAGTACCACCACTGCCAACGTGTGGAATCACGCGTTGTCTCAATTGGAAGAGAACCTGATGAATCTGAAACCCTTTTATCTCCTCTTTGATTCCTCACTGACGGTGCATCAAACAGACACCTATAGAGGGAGCTCTGCTCTGTTGAAGTTTCAATCTTCTTTCTATTTTTCAGCCGAGGTCTGTCTCTTTTCCCTACTTTTGTATCTTCAAGCTAACACTGATGAGAGAAAATTATAGATGATCAGAAACTACTGCATCCCTTCTTGGATTCTCCACTTGCAGAGCTACAAACAGATTTCTGCAGAGAGAGCTCTGCCACGGTGAAGTTCTATATTTGATGTTTGCCCCTGTTTTCTAGCTCAGGTCTGGCCTTTTCTGCCTACTACAGTGCTTCGATACTGAAACTGGTGGCGTAAATTTTCACATTGTCTGAAGCTACTACATCCCCTTTTGCATTCCCCACTTGCAGAGCCACAAACAGGTTTTTATAGAGAGAACTCTGCCACGCCAAAGTTCAATGACTGCTCATGTTTTCAGACTAGGTCTGACTCTTTGGCCTACTCCAGTGTTTCAGTGCTGAAACTAATGAGACAAAGTTTTATAGCATATGAAAATACTGCATCCCCTCTTGCATGCCCAACTTGTAGAGCCATAAATGGATTTTTGTAGAGAGAGCTCTGCAACGTAGAAGTTCAGGGTTGAATCATGGTTTTTTTCCGGGGTTTTTTTCTCGTCTTTTTTTTTTTTTACATCTTGTGCCGCTGAACTGGAATTGAGCTAACAGTTGGGGTAATGTCAAAGAAGGCTAACACACCATGCACAGAAGGCTAGCAGTTATTTAGTGCCATTGAAAGATGTGGAGGCGATGAACAATTAATAGTGCATCTGAACAAGAACAAGGGTTGTCCTTAGTTGATGACTGAAGGCATTGTTGCTGTTGTTCCTTACTGAAAAGGAGAGGTGCAGCTTTAATTAAACTGGACAAGCAGTGTGCTCACAGAAAATTATGCAGACATTCCCTTTCCATTTGATGCTCTACACTTATTCAGGCAGATCTGAGCCTAGCTACTTCACCTCTGATGCTCTCAACTTCCTTTTGACAATGAGCCTCTCTCTGACCCCTTTCTTTATTATCCATCCTTTTCCATCCAGTGTAGTAAACCTCAGACAGGGGAACCTATTTTTCCTTGTGGTATATGCATGATAAATGTATGAACATGTAATCTATATGAAGAAACTCGCCCTTCAAGGGGTGACAATATGGTCGTAACTCTTGTATGATGAAACAAGAATCTTGATTCTTGCCCAAACTCTACAATGAAAATTTTCTGAGTGACGGTCATTGTGTCACCCACAAGTCTTGAGTTCAAGATGCTTCAAGAAGGGTTTGCCCTGATGCAAATAAAAATAGCACATACAACCTAAGGGCAGGTTATATTCATTATGTGAACATGGGTAGGTTTTCTACCTGGTCTCAAAAGGGTCTCATATCTGCCCAATGACGATCTTCGTAAAGACAGTATGGGGGCGTTGCAAGGAATAGTTAAGGTACGTCTACCCACCATTACCAAGCAGGCACTCAGAAATGAGTTCGGTTTTTCACGCATCTGAACCCTGACCAATAGTCATAGGGCAGATCGCTAATTCACCACCTAACTTAGAAGCTTGTGTGTGCTTTAAAAAATAAATACAGGTGATGCATGAAACAATTCTAAAAATACATGGATAAAACAAAAATAAAACAAGACAAAAATGCAAAAACTTAAACACATCAAATACACAAAGCTTACTCCAATATTGTCAGAAACAGTACCTTCCCTAGTGGAGTCGCCATTCTGTCGCACGTCAAAAAAAATCACGCGCGGCATCGGCTGGCGATTTTTTCATTGTTATACGTTTTGCTTGATTTGATTGGTTCGTTGGAGTCGCCACCTAGTATTTAATCGAGGGTTACTAGGAAACCCGGATGGACTGGTCTTGTCAGAGATTCACGGGTAAGGGACTGGTTGTGGTTAGGGAAGGTATTAGCACCCCTAACGCACCCTATCTGAGGTAAGCTGCTTCGTGACTTTGATGTGTTAAAGAAGTTTTAATAATTGTCTTTTCATCGGATATTAGAAATACAACTTACATGTAAGTTAATAAATCTTAACCGTGATCCAATCAAAATATTAAATTCTTCTTTAATCTTTGCAATTTTATTTATAAAAAAATAATACATAAAACAAATACAAACACACACATACACTTTCACTATATCTTTTCTTCTCTTTTCTTTTCCTTTTCCTTTTTTGTTTTTTACATACACAATTTTTACATGTAAAACAAATAACAAAAATTCAAACTAAATCAAATACAATAATATCTAAATATACACATCATCTGAAAGTTACAACAAAAACACAGAGAAATCCTCGGGAACAGTGCTACACAGCCTTGGTGTCGTCTGAACAGCAAGCTGGTGGATCGGGATCGTCTCCTTCTTCGCTTCCCTTCCCTGCCGGCTGTGAGGAACACCACTACCTACAATAACAGAAAACGCACAACACAGTCGATTTTAGTTTTATTTTTCTTAGATCCGATTCCTTTGGGTCTGTCACGGTTTGTTGCCCAAGAGTTCATCCCTGTAGCACATCTGGTTGTTGGACATCGTCGGCGCTGATGGTAGCTGGATCTCGGTCTAGATCCGCTGCAACGGTTTGAATCGGAGGAGGACCGATTGCTGAAGGGGTTTGCTGAGGGTGGGTTACTGGCGGTGCGATTCTGCCGGCTGCTGAAGCTGGGGGAACGGCTGGAGGAGGGCTGTCTTTTGCTGCCGCTGTGTTTGTGCCGCCGTTGGAGGTCGGTTGAAGGATGAGCCCGGTGGCGGTGCTGAGGAGATCGGGTCTGTGGGTGCGGCCGTGTTCGTAGGTCTTGCTGCTGGAGCTGGGTTGGCCGAGAGAGAGAAGAACGGTGGTTGGCCGAGAGAGAAGAAGAAGGAAGGTGCTGGGAGCAGGGGAGTGAGCGGCCGAGAGAGAGGAAGGTTCCAGCGGTGGTTCTGGCTGTTGTGGTTTGATTTCAAAGAGAGGGGAAAGCTGTGAAGATGGAGGCACGACTGAAAGGTTGAAGATGAGAAGAAAAAGGGGGGAAACAACTGCGTTTTTTTGGCTGAGGAGAGATGGGTGGCTGGTCTGTGGAAATGGGAGGAAAGTCTTGGCAGAGACCAAGGGAGGAGGGTGTTCGGTGATGGTTTTGTTTTCCAAGGGAGCGGCGGCTTGGAGAAGATTTGTGGGAATGGGGTTTGAAAGTGAAAGTGGGGGGGGGGGGCGGCCGGCCTTTGTGAGCAGGGAAAAGGAGGCTTCCGGCCGCCCCTGTTCTCTCTGAATTTTTTTTTTTACAGGGGCTGTGAGCGGCTGCCCGAGTAGGGAGGAGAAAGAAGTATGGTTTTTAGGGTTTTGTGGTTTTTTTATTTTTGCCAAAATTACCCCCCTATGTTTGAGTTGTGGACCAGTATTTATAGGTAAAATGTTGTACCCCTCAACTTTCTTTCTTTTTTGTAAATTTGATTTTTCTTAATTTTTTTTGTATTTTTTGAAAACGAGCAATATCAACGTCGACTCAATGAAGAAAATCAATGATTTTAAAATAACGCATTAAAAGTTGAACGCGTTCCAAATGTCTTTGAAAATTTAAATTCTTTTGAGACGATGCTAAAAATGCTAAAAACGATGCAAATGTATTAAAAACGTATTTTTTTAGATTTTCACTGTTTTTCGCTATTTTTGGATTTTTCTGAAAATTTATCAAAACATGGGTCAAAAATTGTGTAGCAACAATGGATGTGAAGGGGAAGACAAAGTATAACATCAAGGCTAGATTGGATATAGCTTTATACTATAACTGTAAAAATATGGAGTTGGTTTATGATGAGTCACGGGTTGCAAAACCAAGAGCAAGCTTCGTGTTAGAGAAAATGCACAACTGCTAGTCTACAAATGGCTTAAGAGTCTGCGTTTTCCGGATGGACATGCATCGAACATATCAAGGTTGGTTAATATAGAGGACTGCAGATTGTATGGAATGAAGAGTCATGACTGCCACGTGTTTATGCAAACACTCATCCCATTAGCTTTTTGTGATTTGTTGCCAAAGGGAATATAGGATGCACTCACAGAGATCAATCATTTCTTCAGAGATACATGCTCCAGTAAGTTGAATGTTGAGCACATTGAGAAGCTTCAAACGAATATCATCGAGACACTATGCAAACTTGAGATGATATTCCCTCCATCATTTTTTTGACTCAATGGAGCATCTCCCTATACATCTACCGTTCGAGGGAAAAGCTAGAGGACTGATCCAATATAGATGGACATACCCATTTGAACGATTAGATATTACAGTTGCAATGTAATTCATATATAAAAGTATTTTCTATGTTTCTCTTAATTGAAAATACTTGATTAATTCAATACAGATACTTGTTTAATCTCAAGAAAAAGGTAAAGAACAAGGCGCATGTTGAGGCTTCGATATGTGAGGCCTATATTGTTGAGGAGATTTCAACATTTATCTCGTACTATTTTGAACCTAATCTGAGAACGAGAATCAATAACTTTCCACGGCATGATGATGGCGGTGAAGTGCCTTCCAGTGGGAACTTGTCAATATTCTCCAATACTAGACGACCCACACCTAAAAATGCCGTCAGAGGAAGATATTTGTTGGAAATAGAGTTCAAACAAGCACACAACTATGTTTTATTTAACTGTGATGAGCTGAGACCTTTTATTCAGTAAGTTTATATGTGTAATACTAATTAAACTTTGTTAGTAATATACTGTTAATTATATATTGTAATATCATACACTCATGATCACTTGCAGGTAACATCAACAATATTTCCTCTCCAATAACTCATAGCTGACCAAATTCCAGATCTTTCAATTACAAGATCAACAATTTACCACGTGGTTCAGAACACATGTAAGCACTATCACAAACTCATTCTAACTTTCAAAATTACTGTACGTATGCATGTCATTACAAGATTCTCGTTCATTTACTATTTATTGATGTACATTACATACAAGGTTTATCAAATGGGAAGGAGTGCGCCTAAGTCATTGTCTTCACTAAGCTTGCGGCCTGAAAGAAAATGTAAGTGATGCAACGGGTATTTTGTCAATGGATATGTTTTCCATACAGAAGAATATGGGCAAGGAAGAAAGACATACAACAACGGTGTTTGTGTTAAGGGATCCACTAGTTGTGAGTTAGAAGTTGACTACTATGGTAGATTAGAAGAGGTCGTCGAACTGCAATATCATAATGAGCAAAATAAAGTGTTTTTATTCAAATGCTATTGGTATGACACGACTGACACAGGAATCAGAGTTGATCCGCACTATGGTTTGGTCGAAATCAACTCAAAAGCTAGACTCCGCAACATAAACGATGTCTAGCTTTATTACACATACACCCCTTCCTTTAGAAAGGACCGATCAAGTGTTGATTGGTTGTCCGTTTTAAAAATGAAACCCCGGGGTTGTGTCGAGGTTGTTCAGGATGAGAACGAAGACACAAGTGTGCGAGATGAAATCTTTCAAGTTAGTGAGTTGGTTGAACCATATCGAGTTGCTCCTTTGATTAAATTGGAAGAAAATTCAAATTTTCATGTTTTCGATGATAGTCTTGTTGATGTTGATGCAAAGGAGTTAAATGTTGTTTTGCGCTTTAGCGGACAAGCAAATGTCGATGAAGAAGATGATATCCATATTAAAGATTGCAATGAAGGTGATGACTATTCAATTGATGATGAAGAAGAAGAAAATTCTGACTAACTATCAAAATGAAACCTTGTGTAAAACCCTTTTTTTCGTGTAATTTAGATTATGGATGATATATTTTGTAACACGAAATATTTATTACTTGAAATAATTACTTGAAATGCCACAATCATGAAATAATTACTTGAAATAATTATAGATCATGGATGATATATTTTGTAACATGAAATAATTACTTGAAATGCCACAATCACTGACGTCTATACCGACAGAATAAGTCCGTCGGCATTTCACAGAGAGTTTGAAAATAATTACTTGAAATGCCACAATCATCGATGTCTATACCGACGGACTAATTACTACGGACTAAGTTTGTCGGCATTTCACAGAGAGTTCGAAAATAATTACTTGAAATGCCATAATCACCGACGTCTATAATGACGGAATAAGTCCATCAGCATTTCACAGAGAGTTCGAAAATAATTACTTGAAATGCCACAATCACCGATGTATATACCGACAGATATATGTCCGTCGTTAGTTGCCGACGGACTGTGTGAATTCCAAAGGGTTGTGCATTAAATGCATGTTTGACCTCGTCATCTTGCCAACGAAATTACCGACAAACCAAGAAAAATATGGAGGGTCATCAAAAATTTTGGTGCGAAATTCAAAAATTACCGACAGATTTTTGACACTTCACCGATGGAATAAATTAAAATAATAATTAATTTTATATCCGTCGGTGAATCCATCAGTAAAACTGCCATATAAGTTGCAGCGACCGCCCCTTCAGTTCATTTTTTCTTCTCCTCAATTTTTCACCTTAAATTTCGATTCTTTTCCTCTCCATTCTTCAAAGCTTTCACCTTCAATCTCTAGCAAGTTTTCTTGTGAATCTTCATCAGTTTAAAAGGTATGTGTTTCTTTTATTTCATTTTACTTTAAGGGTTTTTTTTTTGTTATGTGTTTTGTTTTAGTGTATTTTTTGTAATGTAGATAAAGTATTGAATTCAACACATTATTCAAGTACGCATATTTCATTCCTAAAGTCTATAGTTTTTTTTTTGAATTTATTGAATATTTTTTATTTTTGTATTGGCATAATTATTATTAGTTAATTTGTTGAATATTTATTGTTATTGTTGAATTTACCTTAGAATTAGTAATTGAATATGTTGGAATAATTATTAATTTTTTGTAATGTAGATAGAGTTTTTTTGAATTTATTGTTTTGTTGTATTGGCAAAATTATTGAATAATTTTTTGAATTGCAATTGTTAATGTTGAATTTACCTTAGTATTAGTAATTGAATATTTTGGAATAATTGTTAATTTTACTCTATTATTGCATGATTTATGTTTAATTTTTTCCATTAATTTTAATTGTTAGTGTAGAGTTTTTTTTAATTTATTGAATATATTTTATTGTTGTATTGACATAATTATTGAATAATTTGTTGAATTGTAATTCTTAATGTTGAATTTACCTTAGGATTAGTAATTGAATATGTTGGAATAATTAGTATAGACTGGGTCAATTGGTTGTGGCTATTATTAATATGTGCAGGTTCGTGGATTTGGATAGTATCCAGTATAGAGGAGGTGCTGTCGAATTTTTTTTTAACATTTGAATTTAATTATATAATTATTTGTATAGAATTGTGTAGATGCATAGAATGAAAACCAGATCTGGTCGCTCATGTATGGTCGCAACTAGTTCGTCTAGCAGTGAGGATGATATTTCCTTAGGTGCCTCTCAAGAAGAGGCACCTACACCACCTGCGCCGTCAACCGATGCTGCCTTTTCCAGCGCTACTTCACAACGCAGAGGCGGCGTGTCTTCGCAGCGGAATAAATTTACCTCCAAGTACGAGGCATAGTGGAAGGTCGACCTTTCAATGTAAGTTTGTTAAGGTTTTAGTTTTTTTAAAAAAAAAAATTACAACATAATTTATGAAGTAATCACTATTGAATTTATTTCATTTATTTTTAGGTTCACAAACATTAAAGCCGCCCGAGTAATATCATCGGCGTTTAAATCGTCGATGGAGATTCTATTGTTTCAATGGAGTCAGATATCCAAGCATCCTAAATGGATGCCTTAAATCAATGCATGGTTTGACAGGTTTGAGGTTGGTGTTAATTTATAATTTTCAACTTATTTCTAATAAATTATTAATATAATTATAAATAAATTATTATTTTTATTTAAAATTAATTATTTATACACAGAACAAATTCTACTGGGACAGTGAGCATAACACTGTTGTGAGGAGGGTGTGGGAATATCATGCGGCAACTAGGTAACATCGAAAACAATACAAGAATTTTTTTAGACAAAAATTTATGTCTCGAAATGTAATTTTTTGTTGTGTGAAGTAGGTTGCGTGATTTTTGATATGAAGCACAGAAAATAGCAAGAAAAACCGCGAGATATAGGGGTTTCTAAGGCTCGAACGATATTGCGCCTTGGAGGGATTTCAAACCGATATATATCTCGAAAGATATATGATTGCACTATCTTGAGCACGTTACGTCTGAGCTGTTGATGCTATCTTGATTTCCATAGAAAATGCTTGGGATTTTTGAATCGTTTCTGGTTGAAACGAAAGAAAAACATCAGTTCAAAATACCAATAGCTTGATTGCCGTAGAAAACGAGGAACATGTCAACAGTTAGGGGTCCCATCATGTACGATAGCAAAGTTTCAAAGAAGTTTGGAACACAATGATAATCCACACCCAAATTATTGAAGATACCAAAGGTCCCATCATGTACAATATTTACTTATCCTTTTACTTTTCAAAATTTAAGAATGACTTGAAAGGAATTTTTATCTTTGTCTCATCGCTTTTTTTATAATAATGATATGTCTGTCCTTGGACCCTTTTTCATAATTTGTCGTATAAAAATATTACTAAAACAATAAAATATGATGACGTGTGCCATGTATACATCAGCACTTCGAAGTCCTCCATGCTTTTCTTGTAAAGTCGCGTGAGGACAATTCTGATGGAAAAAAAGATCCGATCGCCATCTCATCTGAAGCGCGCAACTTATAAGGTGGGGTGTTGGGCAAGTCAGGCGGCGATGAGATTTTTTTGCCAGGTCTCATTTTTTTTTTATTTGTTTTAACGTAAAGTTTTTTTTTTGTCAATTTCTTTTTTTTATATTTAATTTAATTTATTTTTTGTATCCAATTTGATCATTATTTTTTTATTTTTATTTTTTATTCTTTTCATTTATTTATTTTTATTTTGTCCTCTTAATTCTTTTTTTTTTCAAATTTTGGTCAGGTCTTTAAAAATTCAGTTGTGTTCTCCAGTTTATATTTGTTTTGACTTTGATCTTTATTTTTTTTATTTTTATTTGTTTTGATTTTAATGTTTCGTAAAGTTTTTTGTCAATTTCATCTCTTCATATTTAATTTAATTTATTTTTTATATCCAATCTCATCATTATTTTTTTTATTTTTTATTCTTTTCATTTATTTATTTTTATTTTGTCCTCTTAATTCCTTTTTTTTTTCAAATTCTGGTCATCATTTTTTTCATTGCTCCTTTTCTTCATTTATTTTGTAATCCCTGATTATTTTCTTTCAATTATTTATGGTGCAAGATTTAGTCCTCATTGTTTTATCTTTTTTATTTTTTATAATTGAGAATTTTGCTTTATAATTTTTTCGTGTTTGCCTTTTATACGGTAGTTCTAGTCTCATGATCTAGTCTACAGGTTTCAATAATTTTCCTTGTTTGAGTTCAGTCTTTTTTTAAAATCCATTTTAGAAATTGTTTTCTTTTCATTTTTATCATTTGAAATTGATTTATTAAGCCTTGAGCTTTGTGATTGGTTCTGTTTTTTTTTTTTGTAGGGCTATCCCTGTCATAACCTCTTTTTTGATTACTCCTTAAATTCATTTTTTCTTTCTTTTCTTTTTTCTCCTACCCATATTTATTAGTATTTTTTGGTGAAAATAAGTTGAAAATTATTTTTTTTGGAAAAACAAATAAAATTTTTATAAAAGAATTAAGGAAAAAACATAAAAAATTTAAAAAATAAGGACTAAATAAAAAAAACACATAAAACTACATGGTGGATGGATAGTTTTAACCACTTGGAGGTCATGTTGCATGCTACAACCAAAGTGTGAGGACGCCTTCTATACATTGACCATAGTGTAATGCACATGAGAGCAGCTATCTGTGCTGCACTACGAGTGCATATTTTTCTTTGTGGGAAAAACAATGATAACAAACTATTACTACTACTCTTATAACCATTGTTATGAATATTAATAGTATTATCATTAGCGTAATTATTATTATTACTATTATTATTAGTACTGTCATTATTATTATTTTTACTATCTTGACTATTACTACTAGTATCACAATTAATACTACTATTATTACTAATATTGTTGTCATTATTATTACCAGCAGCTATTATTATTATTATTACTATTATACTAATAATAGTAATTGTTCGACAAATGAAAGGAAGGGGGAAGCTTCTTTTTATTTGGATATTTGAGTGTTATCGATTAGTAGGAAAACTGATTAAAGATAATTGAAAACGTGCGTAAGACAGCTGCTGAATCTTGCTTTGCTTTGTTACCTTGTATGCTCTTTCTGCTTCAGCACAAGATGGGCAACAGTCATCATCAGATATATGTGTGTGTGTGTGTGTGTGTGTGTGTGGATGCAAGAGAATAGTTATTACAGCGCATCCTGAACTTTCAATTCGAAGAATTTAAGGTGTGCTAGGAGAGTCTTGGGCTAATCACTAATTGTTGTCAAAATGAAGCCTGGCAAAAAACATAGAAAAACATTATGTATACCAAAACAAATTATTAGGCCATGAACATGCTTGATTTCCATAGAAAATGCTTGGGATTTTTGAATCGTTTCTGGTTGAAACGAAAGAAAAAACATTAGTTCACAATACATGTGGTGTGGGATCGTGGAATTATTGAAGATACCAAAGTTTCCACACCCAACTTGACTTCAATTCTTTAATATTTCTTCGCTGTGTGGTCTCTTTAATAGCTACTGTTTTCTTTTGTTGTTGATAGAGAAGGGTTGAGGAGAAATGAATAACTCATTGGTACGGTGAAAAAAAAGAAAAGATCCTTGGAAATCCATTATTTAAAACATAAATATTATTAAATTCAATTTCAATTCTGATGGAAAAAAAAATCCAATCACCATCTCATCTGAACCGCAAGGTTGTGGCGCAACTTTTAAGGTGGCTTGTTGGGTAAGTTAGGTGGCGATGAGTTTTTTTTTCCTACCCCTCTTTTCTCTCTCCGAGGCCTTGGTATTTGTGTCAGGCCTTTAAAAATTCAGTTGTGTCCTCCAGTTTGTATTTGTTTTGATTTTGGTCCTTATTCTTTTGATTTCTATTTGTTTTGATTTTAATGCTTTGTAAAGTTTTTTTGTCAATTTCATCTCTTCGCATTTAATTTAATTTATTTTTTATCTTATTTATTTATTTATTTATTTATTTATTGTCCTCTTAATTCATTTTTTTTCAAATTCTGGTCCTCAATTTTTTTCATTGCTCCTTTTCTTCATTTATTTTGTAATCCCTGATTAGTTTCTTTCAATTATTTATGGTGCAAGATTTAGTCCTCATTATTTTATTTTATTTTCTATAATTAAAAATTTTGCTGTATAATTTTTTTGTGTTTGTTTTTTATAAGGTAGTCCTAGTCTCATGATCTAGTCTACCGGTTTCAATAATTTTCCTTGTTTGAGTTCAGTTTTTTTTAAAAATCCATTTTAGAAATTGATTTATTAAGTCTTGAGCTTTGTGATTGGTTCTGCTATTTTTTGTTTTTGTAGGGTTATCCCTGTCATAACCCCTTTTTTATTACTCCCTAAATTCATTTTCTCTCTCTCTTTTTTTTCTCTTACCCGTGTTTATTAGTTTTTTTTGGTGAAAATAAGTTGAAAATTTTTTTTTTGAAAAAAAAAATTTATAGAAGGGTTAAGGAAAAAACATAAGAAATTTAAAGAATAAGGACCAAATAAAAAAAAAAGAAACACATAAAACTACATTATGGATGGATAGTTTTAACCACTAGGAGGTCATGTTGCATGCTACAACCAAAGTGTGAGTACACCTTCTATACGCTGATGCATGTAATGCACATGCCAACAACTATTTGTGCTGCATTGCGAGTGCATATTTTTCTTTGTGGAAAAAACAATGATAACAAACTATTACTACTACTCTTATAACCATTATTGTCGCACGTCACCTGTGCGGCATCGGCTGACGATTTATCTTTTGCATTTTGCTTTGATTGGTTCGTTGGAGTCGCCACCTAGTATTTAATTGAAGGCTACTAGGAAACCCGGGTATACTGGTCTTTTCAGAGATTCGCGGGTAAGGGACTGGTTGTGGTTAGGGAAGGTATTAGCACCCCTAACATACCCTACCTGAGGTAAGCTGCTTTGTGGTTTTGATGTGTTCAAAACGTTTTAAAAATTATGTTCTTTCATCAAATTTTAGAAATACAACTTATGTGTAAGTTCATAATTCTTTATCCATGAGCAAATCAAAATATTAAATTCTTCTTTATTCTTGCAATTTTATCATACAAAAAAACATTCAGAAAATAAAAATCACACATTTCCTTTTCACTATAGTTTTCTTTTTTCTTTTTTTCTTTTCTTTTTTTTTTGTAAATTGCTCCCCTTCGTTAGGGTTTTCCTTTTTTGTGTTTCCTCCCACTTAAATGCAAAATTGCCCCCCTTGTTTTGAGTTATGGACCTATATTTATAGGTAAAATGTTTCTTGGTCCTCAAAATTGGTCCCTCAACTTTTCTTTTTTGTAAATTTTGATTTTTCTTGTATTTTTCAAAAACCAGCAATATCAACGTCGACTCAATGAGGAAAATCAATGCTTTTAAAAATGACGCGTGAAAAATCAAACACGTTCAAAAGACATTTGAAAATTTAAATTCTTTTTTAGACGACGTTGAAAATGCTAAAAACGATGCAAATATATTAAAAACATATTTTTTGGATTTTCGTTGTTTTTCACTATTTTTTGGATTTTCCAAAAATTTTATGAAAAAAGTGGGTAAAAAATTAGGTAACTACAGATACCCCCTCTTTACAATGCTTAAGAAGCAAAACTCCTCAATGTTTTGCATAATAAGCTTTGTAAAGAAAAGAAAAAGAAAATGATTTCATTATCTTGGACGACCTACCCCTTTTGAAGAAAAGTGGCCTAATAATACTAATAATAGTATTAGTAATTGTAATTGTTCGACAAATGAAAGGAAGGGGGAAGCTTCTTTTTATTTGGATATTTGAGTGTTATCGATTAGTAGGAAAACTGATTAAAGATAATTGAAAACGTGCGTAAGACAGTTGCTGAATCTTGCTTTGCTTTGTTACCTTGTATGTTCTTTCTGCTTCAGCACAAGATGGGCAATAGTCATCATCAGATATATATATGTGTGTGTGTGTGTGTGGATGCAAGAGAATAGTTATTACAGCGCATCCTGAACTTTCAATTCGAAGAATTTAAGGTGTGCTAGGAGAGTCTTGGGCAAATCACTAATTGTTGTCAAAATGAAGCCTGGCAAAAAACATAGAAAAACATTATGTATACCAAAACAAATTATTAGGCCATGAACATGCTTTCCATAGAAAATGCTTGGGATTTTTGAATCGTTTCTGGTTGAAACGAAAGAAAAAACATTAGTTCACAATACATGTGGTGTGGGATCGTGGAATTATTGAAGATACCAAAGTTTCCACACCCAACTTGACTTCAATTCTTTAATATCTCTTCGCTGTGTGGTCTCTTTAATAGCTACTGTTTTCTTTTGTTGTTGATAGAGAAGGGTTGAGGAGAAATGAATAATTCATGGGTACGGTGAAAAAAAAGAAAAGATCCTAGGAAATCCATTATTTAAAACATAAATATTATTAAATTCAATTTCAATTCTGATGGAAAAAAAAATCCAATCGCCATCTCATCTGAAGCGCAAGGTTGTGGCGCAACTTTTAAGGTGGCTTGTTGGGTAAGTCAGGCGGCGACGAGTTTTTTTTCCCTACCCCTCTTTTCTCTCTCCTAGGCCTTGGTATTTGTGCCAGGCCTTTAAGAATTCAGTTGTGTCCTCCGGTTTGTATTTGTTTTGATTTTGGTCCTCATTCTTTTGATTTCTATTTGTTTTGATTTTAATGCTTCGTAAAGTTTTTTTTGTCAATTTCATCTCTTCGCATTTAATTTAATTTATTTTTTGTATCCAATCTGATCATTATTTTTTTATTGTTATTTTTTATCTTTTTTATTTATTTATTTATTGTCCTCTTAATTCATTTTTTTTTTCAAATTCTGGTCCTCAATTTTTTTCATTGCTCCTTTTCTTCATTTATTTTGTAATCCCTGATTAGTTTCTTTCAACTATTTATGGTGCAAGATTTAGTCCTCATTATTTTATTTTTTTTCTATAATTAAAAATTTTGCTATATAATTTTTTTGTGTTTGTGTAGTCCTAGTCTCATGATCTAGTCTACCGGTTTCAATAATTTTCCTTGTTTGAGTTCAGTCTTTTTTAAAAATCCATTTTAGAAATTGATTTATTAAGTCTTGAGCTTTGTGATTGGTTCTGCTATTTTTTGTTTTTGTAGGGTTATCCCTGTCATAACCCCTTTTTTATTACTCCCTAAATTCATTTTCTCTCTCTCTTTTTTTTCTCCTACCCGTGTTTATTAGTTTTTTTCGGTGAAAATAAGTTGAAAATTATTTTTTTGAAAAAAAAATAAAGTTTTTATAGAAGGGTTAAGGAAAAAACATAAGAAATTTAAAAAATAAGGACCAAATAAAAAAAGGAACACATAAAACTACATGGTGTATGGATAGTTTTAACCACTAGGAGCTCATGTTGCACGCTACAACCAAAGTGTGAGGACACCTTCTATACGCTGATGCATGTAATGCACATGCCAACAACTATTTGTGCTGCATTGCGAGTGCATATTTTTCTTTATGGAAGAAACAATGATAACAAACTATTACTACTACTCTTATAACCATTATTGTCGCACGTCACCTGTGCGGCATCAGCTGGCGATTTATCTTTTGCATTTTGCTTTGATTGGTTCGTTGAAGTCGCCACCTAGTATTTAATTGAAGGCTACTAGGAAACCCGGGTATACTGGTCCTGTCAAAGATTCACGGGTAAGGGACTGGTTGTGGTTAGGGAAGGTATTAGCACCCCTAACACACCCTACCTGAGGTAAGCTGCTTCGTGGTTTTGATGTGTTCAAAACGTTTTAAAAATTATGTTCTTTCATCAAATTTTAGAAATACGACTTACGTGTAAGTTCATAATTCTTTATCCATGAGCAAATCAAAATATTAAATTCTTCTTTATTCTTGCAATTTTATCATTCAAAAAAACATTCAGAAAATAAAAATCACACATTTCCTTTTCACTATACTTGTCTTTTTTTTTGTAAATTGCTCCCCCTTGTTAGGGTTTTCCTTTTTTTTGTGTTGCCTCCCACTTAAATGTAAAATTGCCCCACGTTGTTTTGAGTTGTGGACCTATATTTATAGGTAAAATGTTTCTTGGTCCTCAAAATTGGTCCCTCAACTTTTCTTTTTTGTAAATTTTGATTTTTCTTGTATTTTTCGAAAACCAGCAATATCAACGTCGACTCAATGAGGAAAATCAATGCTTTTAAAAATGACGCGTAAAAAATCAAACACGTTCAAAAGACATTTGAAAATTTAAATTCTTTTTTAGACGACGTTGAAAATGCTAAAAACGATGCAAATATATTAAAAACATATTTTTTGGATTTTCGTTGTTTTTCACTATTTTTTGGATTTTCCAAAAATTTTATCAAAAAAATAGGTCAAAAATTGGGTAACTACAGATACCCCTTCTTTACAATGCTTAAGAAGCAAAACTCCTCATTGTTTTGCATAATAAGCTTTGTAAAGAAAAGAAAAAGAAAATGATCTCATTATCTTGGACGACCTACCCCTTTTGAAGAAAAGTGGCCTATTTTCATAGGCGACCAGCCCACACACTCACTCTGGTCTATTTTCAGGGGCGATCTGCCCACACATACTCACACTGGTCTATTTTCATGGGTGACCTGCCCACACACACTGACACTGGTCTATTTTCACGAGCGACCTGCCCACATATACTAAAACTAGTCTATTTTCAGGGGTGACCACCCACACACACACTGACACTGGTCTATTTTCAGGGGCGACCTGCGCACACACACTGACACTAGTCTATTTTCATGGGCAACTTGCCCACATACACTGATACTAGTCTATTTTCAGGGGCGACTTGCCTACACATACTGGAACTGGTCTATTTTTAGGGGGGTGACCACCCACATACACTCACACTGGTCTATTTTCAGGGGCGACCATCCACACACACTTACCCTGGTCTATTTTATGGGTGACTTGCCCAAGTGGAAAAAAAGGAAGAGTGGTCGTGTTGTAATAGGTGACTTACCCAAGTGGAGGAATGGTCTCATTGTAATGGGTGACCGACCCAGATAAAAACATGGAGAATGGTCGAGTTGTAATGGGTGACATACATAAAAATGAAAAAAAGAAAGAGTGGTCGTGTAGTAATGGGTGACCTACCCAGGTGGAGGAATGGTCTCATTGTAATGGGTGACCTACCCAGATAAAAAAAACATGGAGAATGGTCGAGTTGTAATGGGTGACTTACCCAAAAATGGAAAAAAAGAAGAGTGGTTGTGTTGTGATGGGTGACCTACCCAAATAAAAAAACATGGAGAATGGTCGAGTTATAATGGGTGACCTACTCAAAAATGGAAAAAAAAAAAGAGTGGTCATGTTGTAATGGGTGACCTACCCAGGTGGAAGAATGGCCTTATTGTAATGGGTGACCTACCTAGATAAAGAAACATGGAGAATGGTCGAGTTGTAATGGGTGACCTACCCAAAAATGGAAAAAAGGAAGAGTGATCGTGTTGTAATGGGTGACCTACCCAGATAAAAGAAAACATGTAGAATGGTTGGGTTGTAATGGGTGACCTACCCAAAAAAATATTAGTGAGGGCTCAAAGGCACACTCGAAAGGAGTTAGGGTTAGAAAATGCACTGCCCAAGAAGTGAGGGCTCAAAGGCGCACTCGAAGTGAGGTAGGGTTAGAAAATGCACTACCGAAGAGATGGTGGCTCAAAGGCAAACATAAAAGGAAATGAGGGCTCAAAGGCGCACTCGAAACGAGGTAGGGTTAGAAAACGCACTACCCAAGAAGTGAGGGCTAAAAGGCGCACTCGAAATGAGGTAGGGTTAGAAAACGCACTACCCAAAAGGTGGTGGCTCAAAGGCGCACTTGAAATGATGTAGGGTTAGAAAATGCACTACCTAAAAGATGGTGGCTTAAAGGCACACATAAAAAGAAGTGAGGGCTCAAATGCGCACTCGAAATGAGGTAGGGTTAGAAAATGCACTACCCAAAAGGTGGTGATGAAACACAGATCTGACAATGTTGAAAGCAATGCATTATGATCAATATGCATGTATACTTACCTGAGAAATATAGGTCCCCATTTCTTCATGATGTCTTTCTTTTCTCAAAAGTTGGAGTGTTGGCAATAGACTTCGATGGCTTTTTCACTATTGCTTACTCGAGTCATCTCTTGTGACCTTGACCTCTAGGAAAGACTTGATATCATCATACTTCTTTGTCCTCCGCCCCTTTATCTCAAGGGTTGCCAATTTTACCTGACATTTTCCTTAGGAAGGGAATCATGGAGCCAACCCTACCATGCATTTTTTATTGCCCCCCAGCTTGATCATGCCCCCAAGTATTTAATGCGGGTTTGGGGATGAGGCTATATGAAGGAAGATTTGGTTTTTTTTTACAAGGAGTTGTTTTCATGCAGAATTTTTGGAATTTCAAAGCTATTCCAGACTTAGAAATTATTTTGACATCGATTTAAAGCAAACTCATTCTGAAGAAATTCAAGTGATTCCTATGAAGAGGTTTTCAGAAGTGATGAAAACTCTTTGTTTTTCTTTGGTTGAAATGTAAAGTGATATTTGGTTGGTAAAAAAATGGTTCAAAATTCAATTTGAAGGTTACAGAGAATCAATTTTCAAAGCATTTATTTTATTTGCATGAATAATGATTTAGTTCGCATGAGAAAGCACTGCCTATCGATCCAGATTGCTTGCCTTTGATCAGAAAGGGCTTGATTAGGGACGTAATGTAGGCTTGGTCTATTGGTTATGAAGAAAAAAGATATTTACAAGCTCAAAAGGTGTTTAAGGGATTTCAAGACTAAGAATCACTTGTTCTTGTTTCCTGACCTTTTATCTTTGGAATATCTTCCCGAAATGGTCTATCGTGCCCCTCAATGTTGGGCTTGGGCTCTTTCTCTTTATTTTTTGTTTTCTTCATTTGGTCGAGCATCATCATATTGATTATTTTTTTATGCTCAGAATTTTTGGATCCTTTGGATTTTTCTTTATGCCCCCAGCTTTGTATGGGCACCTTCAATGGTTGAGAATTTTCTTTTATGCCCCCAGTGTTGCTTAGGCACTTTTAATCATTTTTTTTCTTTTCTTCTCGCACTTGCCCCTAATGTGGGGTGTGATCCTAGCCAAGGTTATTTATCTCAAGAAAAGAGTTAGGCTCAAAAGGGGACCACAAATGATATATTTTAGTCTCGTGAAATGATTATAAAAAATGGCATTTCCTCATTTCAAACTCATGCATTTAGGATCGGTAAGTCTTGCTTTCATGCGAGTATGCAATATGATTTCTCATTATTCATTCAAATAAAACTCAACTTTTGAGCCACCTCCTGGTTTTTTTTGTTTTTTTTAGGTTTTCTAGATGTGTGGTTACCTTTCTAAGAAATCACTTGAATTTTCAGAACTCGTTTGTTTTGGACAAAAATCAATATGATTTTTGTCTCATACCAAAAATTTTGAATTCCCAAAAAAATCTTTGTGAACATGTGAGATCATGTATAGTGTTGGAAGAGAAGGGAAACACACCAAAAGATTTTTGGCGCAATGGTTTCATGTTTAAAGGTTATGCTCAATGTGTTATTTGCATGAAATAACAACAAAAAAGAAAGGCATGTCATGGACAGGAAAAAATGCTAATTTGACAGAGAAACTCTTGTGGAATTTTGAGCCAAATTACCAACAAAATTGGAACAGGTTGAAACAAAAATCAAGAGGTTTTGCAGGCATGATCGAACAAAGGTAGTTTTTTGTTTTTATTTTTTTTTTGCAGAACAAGAATAGACTCCACTTTGTACTGGTGGTGCAATTCCCCTTCGATCAGCCTTCACACAAAAGCTTTTTCAAAAATGTTGTATTATGTTGAGGCTCTTGACCATATTTGCCCCTAATTTCTTCGGGTTGAGTCATTGTTAGGGTTTGAACAAATATGATAGATTAGTTGGAAGGAACTTCCCCAAAGTTATTTTTCAGTTTTTGGTCCTGTAAGCTAGAGGCGAGTCAAGCTTTTCTTCAGAGACTTCAACTTTTCTTGAAAATGGATGTTACGACGAGCACAATCTTCATCTTTTGTGCTTTTCGCTCAAAGTCGGGTGTTGTAGACTCGTAGGGGACCCACTTTTCATTCTGGTGCATGCATGACAAATGTATGAACATGTAATTTATATGATGAACTCGCCCTTCGAGGGGTGACATATGATCATAACTCTTGCATGATGGAACAAGAATCTTGATTCTTGCCCAAACTCTACAATGAAAATTTTCTGAGTGACGGTCATTGTGTCACCCACAAGTCTTGAGTTCAAGATGCTTCAAGAAGGGCTTGCTCAGATGCAAAACAATGTGTACGAAGAATACATCCTAAAGACAGGTTCTAATCTTTTTACGTGAGACAAATGATAGGTTTACTACTTGGTCTCTAAAAAAGGGTCTCTCGTTGTCCCAGTGATCACCCTCTTGAAGGCAATATAAGGGCCTAATAGGCAATGAGATGGCACGTGTACCAACTGTTACCAGTCTAAGTACTCAACGAAGAGTTGGGGTTTACATAAACTTCAACCTTGACTAAAAGTCATAAGGTAAGCTGTTAGTCCTCCTCTTAACCTAAAGCTTGTGTATGCTTTAAAAATTACAATATGTGATGCATGAGACAATTTTATACAATGCATGGATAAGAAAATAAAATAAGACACAAAGCAAAAAAACTTAAACACATCAAAAACATAAAGCTTAGTCCAATAATGTCAGAAAGAATACCTTCCCTAGTGGAGTTGTCATTCTGTCGCACGTCACCCGCGCGGCATCGGCTGGCGATTTATCTTTTGCATTTTGCTTTGATTGATTCGTTGGAGTCGCCACCTAGTATTTAATTGAAGGCTACTAGGAAACCCGGGTATACTGGTCTTGTCAGAGATTCGCTGGTAAGGGACTGGTTGTGGTTAGGGAAGATATTAGCACCCCTAACACACCCTACCTGAGGTAAGCTGCTTCGTGGCTTTGATATGTAAAAAAAGTTTTAAAAATTTTGTTCTTTCATCGAATTTTAGAAATACGACTTACGTGTAAGTTCATAATTCTTTATCTATGAGCAAATCAAAATATTAAATTCTTCTTTATTCTTGCAATTTTATCATACAAAAAAACATTCATAAAATACAAATCACACATTTCCTTTTCACTATACCTTTCTTTTTTCTTTTTTCTTTTTTCTTTTCTTTTTTTCTTCTTTTCTTTTTTTTTCTTTGTACATCCACATTAAAAATTATAAAAAAAATTCAACACTAAACAAAAATTACATTAAATAATTTAAAATTTACAAAATAGTCCCTAAAACTCCAGAAATTGCAGGGAAGGTCTTCTGCAACCGCAAGAATAGTGGCGGCGCGTCTCCCCACGCGCCACCGCCACTAGCGGCGCATGGACCCACACGCCGCTGCAGATAGACCCAACCACCAATTGGATCTAGCTCTACTCTGTCTCCTTTTCCCTTTTGTGTCGCTAGTGAGGAGTAACATCACCTGTAAAGAAGAAAAAAAATGCAAACAAAGTCTCGGTTCTTCCCGTTCTTCAAATCTGTTTTTATTTTTGCTTTCTCTCTTTGTTTCTGTCTTTCTTATTTTGGATTCCCCTATTCTATTTTAGATAGCTGCCGGCGACTGGGAAGCGGCTGGTGATTGTGCTTCTGTCGTGTCTGGCCGGCGGAGCTGGAGGAGGAAAGAGTGTTGGTTGATCGTCGATTTTGATTAGAAATGGCGCTGGAATGTCTTCTTTATTTGACGTGTGGAGGGCTGCCGCTGGAGGGCAGATCAACGGACGCTGCTGGAGGGAGAAGACGGACTGCTCCGCGTCTGTGGGCGATGCTGCTGCTAATGGCGAGGACCGGCTGAGAGGAGAGAGACGATGGAGAGGGAAAAGGGAGGATGGTTCATCTGGGTGAAAATGGAGATGGGAGACCGTGGGGGAGGAACTGCTAAGGGAGGAAGCTTTGTAGCAAAAGGGTGTTGGTTTTAGGGGGCTGAGAGAGAGGCAAACTCGTGGGTGAGATGGAGGCCGGTTCAGGAGATGGGTGAAGAGTGGTGCTGAGAAGGGGAGGCTTGTGTGCAGTGAAAGGAGCCAAGCTCCTAGCTGGCGAGAAGAAGGGAAAAATTTGTTGAGGGGGGGCGGGCGGCGGCTCCCGATGAGGGAGAAGAAAGAGTTTAGTTTTTTAGGGTTTTCCTTTTTTGTGTTGCCTCCCACTTAAGTGCAAAATTACCCCCCTTGTTTTGAGTTGTGGACCCATATTTATAGGTAAAATGTTTCTTAGTCCTCAAAATTGGTCCCTCAACTTTCTTTTTTTGTAAATTTTGATTTTTCTTGTATTTTTCGAAAACGAGCAATATCAACGTCGACTCAATGAGGAAAATCAATGCTTTTAAAAATAACGCGTGAAAAGTCGAACGCGTTCAAAAGACATTTGAAAATTTAAATTCTTTTTTAGACGATGTTGAAAATGCTAAAAACGATGGAAATATATTAAAAACATATTTTTTAGATTTTCATTGTTTTTCACTATTTTTTGGATTTTCCGAAAATTTTATTGAAAAAGTGGGTCAAAAATTAGGTAACAACAATTATTATGAATATTAATATTATTATCATTAGCGTAATTACTACTACTACTACTACTACTACTACTACTAGTACTATTATTATTATTATTATTATTATTATTATTATTATTATTATTATTATTATTATTATTACTATCATGACTATTACTACTACTATCACTATTAATACCACTATTATTACTAATATTGTTGTCATTGTTATTACCAACATTATTATTATTATTATTATTATTATTGTTGTTGTTGTTGTTGTAATTTTTTGACAAATAAAAGGAAGGTAGAAGCTTCTTTTTATTTGGATATTTGAGTGTTATCAATTAGTAGGAAAACTGTTTAAAGATAATTGAAAACGTCCGAAAGACAGCTCCTGAATCTTGCTTTGCTTTGTTACCTTGTGTGCTCTTATTGCTTCAGCACAAGATGGGCAATATTCATCATCAGATATGTGTGTGATTGTGTGCCTATATATATATATATATATATATATATTGATGCAAGAGATAGTAAGAGAGCATCTATTTAATGCTTCTTTCAAAGCCTTTATTTTGGATCTTGTAATTGATCCATTTAGATCATATAATAGACACGTATTCGTGTTCATGGTTGATCCACATCAATTATGGTTACGAGAAAACCCTAATTAGTCTTTAGAGTTCTAAGATAAGGGACTTGTTACGCTAAAGAAAATGTATTATCACCCTAAAGTATCATACCTATAGTAAATTTCATTGCTACTTGTCTTTTATCCTTAATAGTCTGTTGTGCTCAATCTACCGATGGTGTATCTACATGGATCTATTGTAATGAGGTTTTATTCCTATCCGTTACAAAGTTCTGATTATTTTTGTTACTCCTAATTTGTTTGGGGAATTGATATTTCTATCACTATTTACTCCAGATCATGACTTGTGACTATTAATAGTTTATAAAGCCATGCTAGTGAATGGATGGGTCTATGTTAGGTTCATTAAACCCAATTCAAATCCTAGGATGGGATGTCGCTAAACAATTTTTTTATGCAACGGTGGTCTATGGATAATGCCCCGTTCAAGTTCATTTATCCTATAGTACCAGGGTTTACTCGTAATTTTTACTTAATGAGGGTTTTGTACCCTGATCCTAAAATATCCAAGCATTAACTATTCTGGGTTGATCTACTTAGGGAGTGTTTGGGTGGGAGGTTTTTTTTTCAAGGGTACAATCCTTTTAAAGCACACACAACACCTCTCAAAAGCAAAGAATGCATGCTTTTCAATGAAAAAAAGCCACCACACATCCCACCAAAACACACATTAGTGGTGGGATATAGTGGCACACATACTTTAGACAATATTGTACTTAGATATTTTTAAGACTTGTTTTTTTATTTAAAATCAAAAGAAACAACTAGTACTTTTAATATAAAATGTAATGATCCATGTTGAGTCCATTTACCCTGAATACCAGGAGTGAATAACAAAACATAATTTCATATAATTTTAAAACAAGGATGAGTTGTAAAGGCTTGGAACATAATATTAAACATGGCTTAACATAAAATATAATATCTTATAGGTCAATTCAAAATCCTTGCGATCTAGAGCTTGATTTATATTTTATTTTATTTTAAATTATGTTTTGATATTGACTTAGTTCCATTTGGATGATTCAACATATTGATTCATAACTCATGTGAATTGTATTTTAATGCTTGGAAATTGATTTTTTGTGATTATGTGTAATGCAGTGTTTTTGGGGAAGAAAGATGATAAGAAAATAAATTATAACAGGATATCTCTAGTAAAGAAGTTGTAAATACCTTCTGCGACATGTGAGTTGCGATTGACATCTACGACTTGCATGTTGTAGATTGTATATGCAATAATGGAGGTTCAGAAGGCATTTGTGACTAACATAACGCACATACCAATTATAATACTCTCAATTATACTTAGATTTATAAATATTTTTTTACGTGTGTTATTTTACAAGATATTTTTTTAAGGGTGCTCACTTACCAAAAACTCTATCCTGGCTAGATTCAGTTTTGTCATGTTCCTTGGAAAAATGCAACTCGGCTTTTCGTGACTTTGATACGTGAATTATTGAAGATACCAAAGTTTCCACACCCACCTTGACTTTAATTCTTTAATATTTCTTCGCTGTGTGGTCTCTTTAATAGCTATTGTTTTCTTTTGTTGTCGATAGAGAAGGGTTGAGGAGAAATAAATAATTCATGGATTGTAAGGGTTAGAATTAACTTGGTAGTACGAGAATAAAAATGTATTGTATGCGATACTCCTTCGGTGTGGAGATACGATGTTTGGATAAAATTTAAATTTATTTTATTTAAAATTAAATTTTTATTATACTTTTAGATTATTTCAATAGGTTGGTATGAAACATATTTATTACAATAATTTTTTTTATCTTGATATATTTCAAAGTATGAAAACAATTCAAAAAATAACGGATTATACACTACCTTGCGCGGCCCTTCATCATGACTCTGATACGGGAATCGCGTTTCATGTTAAATTATTGAAGATACCAAAGGACCCATGCACGACAGCAAAGTTTTAAAGGAACACAATGATAATCCACACCCAAATTCATTTCAATTCTTTAATATTTCTTTATTGTGTGGTCACTTGCCAGTAGTATAAATCACTATCGAACATGAGAGCTTTGTGATCAGATGCAGACCAAAGTCCCTTTGGAGTGTTAAAATTGTTGATCTAAGCTACCTCTTCCGTTATCCTCTTAAATACTGTAAATCTAAAAATATAATAAAAACAACAATACAGTACCAAAGACGCTTCAATAAAAGCGCGTTAGGTCTAGCGCTGGCCAAACCTAAGTGCTCATGGGTCTGGTCAATGCAAGACCCAAAGGTTAATGCAAACCAAGTATAATTGATGGAAACCTTGTGATCGCGTGATCATGCAACCCATAATCAAGATTGAAATCTGATCTCGAAAAGTCAAAGAGATTTGATAGGAGTGTGACACAATAGAAACATGTCTCAAGGTATTAGCACTATTGAAATTAAATTGAATTATGCTAAGAAGCTAGTTAATCTTAGACAAGTCAATTTAGTTCGTTCAAGAACCAAAGAATGCAAATCACTAATAATATCTAGTGCTTTTTTTAAGGCTAGTGAAAGTATGGACAGTCCACGAGCGATGTCACACGCGTTCAGGTCTGGAAAAAAAGAGAGACAAAAAGCAAATGATATTTCTGGACTGCAAGGAGGTCGTGAGATCGATTGCGTTAAAATTAAGGCATTTATTACCTTACCAGTAGGGCTGAGCATTTTTTATTCGGTCTGGTTTTGAACCAAAATAAATAACCAAATCGATATTTTTTTTAATTTTTGAACCGAACCGAAAACCGATTCAAACCGATTAATTTCAATTCGGTTCGGTTCAGTTTTTTCCCTTCCAAACCAGTTCAAACCGCAATGCATTTAGAAGCTCTGGAATTGGTGACTAGATTGAGGTTGTGCTGCCAGAGGAACATCTTCTCCATCCACCGTTGGATCATCTCCAATTTCAAATATGTTATGTGCCTTAACCCCCACCAAAAACTAACCGTTCGGATCTTTGGAATATATCATTGTTTGAAAGCTCGCCTTGATCTAAGTTCCACCCCCACAATATCTTTCTGGTTTTGTTCTGCTCTCATCCCTGTTCTTTCTGTCAGCTTCTACTTCTGACCATCCATGGCCACCACAAATCGTTTTCTCGGTTTAATCGGTTATTCGGTTTTTTTGCTCACCCTTACTTACTAGTAATATATAGACAGAGTTCAAAATAGGCAACAATTCTATTCTAAAAAATTGTAATAATATTATACAAGATTTGATCTAATTTCTATAATTAATAAGATTCATATAATTACTGCTTATACAAAATTTAATTTAATTCCTATAATTGATCAAATTGCAGAATCACCTGCTATATTTATAATAGACAACTAATAAACAACTCATCATGTCAACAACATAGTTATTAAACCTTGACCGGCCCGGTGGGTCGACCCGGGAGCTGGACCGGTCCGGGTTTGTCAAAAAATCGGTAGGTGCAATGACCTAGCCAAACCCGATTGACCCAGCGGGTAACCCGTGACCCGGGCGAGACTCGATGTTTTTTTTTTTCAAATGTGGATTTGAAACCCATCAGTATATATACTCTATGTTCCCAAGAAAAAAGTTATGTTTTTTCAATGCGGGATAAAAAAACCTTTTGATTTAAATACTTTAACTTAAAAAGATAGCATTAATATATATACTCTATGTTCCCAATAAAAAAGCTATATTTTTTCAATGTGGGATTTGAAACCCATTAGTATCTATACTCTATGTTCCCCAGAAAAAAGTTATGTTTTTTCAATGTGGGATGAAAAAAATTTTTGGTTTAAATACTTCAACTTAAAAGCTTAACATAATATCTTTTTAATATGGGAAAAAAAACTTTTTAAAATATTCTTTTAAACTTCATTATTTACTATATGTATAGTTTATATTTACATGGATTTTTTTCTTAATTTTTTCATATAAAATATTAAAACTTTAATTTTTTTTAATTTTTTCGGCTTGATCTGGATTGACCCATAAAATCCTGGATCTAATCCCTTGACCGGGTTAACCTCGGACCGGGTTTAATAACTATGGTCAACAGTTAAAAGTAAGGCATTTATTACCGTGAGCAAAGAAATACTGAGGCAATGACTGGGGCCACTTTTTAAAGAGCTTGTGGAGGCTGAGGACGTCGGTCAATGGATTTATTAGAGGAGGTTGTGGAGTCAACATCAAGCTATTTTTTTATTTTTTTTGATAGAGATGGGTGGAGGAGAAATAAATAATTGATGTGTACGGTGGAAGGGAGAGATAAGCTTGTTTGGGTTTTTTGTTGTTATTATTTTTAACTCTTCATTTTTCTTTCATCCATTTTTACTGTTCATAACAATATCAATTTATACTAAGAACATGTTTGATAATGTGATATAAGTTTTTTTTTTAAAGTGTTTTTCACTTATAAATAAATTAAAAAAATATTTTTTTATTTTTTAAAATTTATTTTTGATATTAACACGTTTTAACGATAGAACAACATAAAAAAATTAATTTGAATCTAAAAAATAAATAAAAAATTTAAAAAACGGTTGGACCACAATACCAAAAGAGGCCTAATGTAGGTATAATATCTTGCATATCAATTCAAAATCTTCAAGATCAGCTTGATTTGGATTTTATTTTATTTTAAATTGTTTTTATATTGACTTAGTTAAATTTAGATGACTCAACATATTGGTCTATTATTTAGTGAATTTAGCCAAACCTAACTAAGTCAAAGTCAATAAATTAAAAAAAAATTAAAATGATATTGTTTTGAAAATATAAAAATAGACCGGAGTTGACTCAATAAAATGAGAATTATTAACCCAATGATCCGTAGATTAACTTACATCTCTATTTCATGGATCTAAGTATAGGTCAGAATTTGAGGCGGGATTTTGATACGTTTCCAAGTATCAAAAAATAAATATCATTCAATTGTCATCAATTCCATAAAAAAATCAATTTCTTCAAAATTTCCAACATAACAATAAAATTGATAAAATATGATTGTTACCCATTAAATAACCAATAATTTTTTTTTATTATAACACATCTAAGTTATAAAATCAAAATCAATTATATCAAATTATAGACAAATTAAAATTTGCCCAAATCACAGACAAATGTTAAAATAAAAATCAAACTTTAATTCTCTATAAACAGATTGTAAAACAATACAATATACAAGAAAACTACACTACAAATACTATAAATCAACAATACATTAACTTAAAAACAACAATACAACACCAAGGGTGCTCCTATGAAAGTGCGTTAGGTCTTGCGCTGGCCAGACCTAAGTGCTCATGGGTACTCTGTTCAATGTCAGATCCAAAGGTTAATAATACAAACCAAGTATAATTGATAGGAACCTCGTAATCATGTCTATTACTACTATCATGACTATTAATACTACTATCACTATTAATTATACTATTATTACTACTATTACTGTCACTACTACTACTACTACTATTATTATTACTACTACTACTACTACTACTACAACAACAAATGAAAGGAAGGGAGAAGCTTCTTTTTATTTGGATATTTGAGTCTTATCGATTAGTAGGAAAACTGTTTAAAGATAATTGAAAACGTGCGAATGACAACTCCTGAATCTTGCTTCGCTTTGTTACCTTGTATGCTCTTCCTGCTTCAGCATAAGATGGCCAATAGTCATCTTCAGATATATGTGTGCGTCTATATATATATATATATATATATATATATGTGTGTGTGTGTGTGTGTGTGTGTGTGTGTGGATGCAAGAGAATAGTAATAGAGCATCTATTTAATGCTTCTTTCAATGTCTTCGGACCTTGTAATTGGCCTATTTAGAACATGGAATAGATACTTATTGGTGCTCGTGGGCTCATCCACATCAATTATGGTTACGAGAAAACCCTAATTAGTCTTAAGAGTTCTAAGATAAGGGACTTGTTACGCTAAAGAAAATGTATTATCACCCTAAAGTATCATACCTATAGTAAATTCCACTGTTACAAATGTCTTTTATCCCTAATAGTCTGTTGTGTCCAATCTACCGATGGTGTATCTACATGAATCTACTGTAATGAGTTAAACCTATGGTAGGTTTTATTCCTATCCGTTCTGAAGTTCTGGTTATTTTTGTTACTCCCAATTTGTTTGGGGAATTGATATTTCTATCCCTATTTACTCTAGATCATGACCTGTGACTATTAATAGTTTATAAAGTCATGTTAGTGAATAATTGGATGGGTCTATGTTAGGTTCACTAAACCCAATTCAAATCCTAGGATGGGATGTCGCTAAACAATTTGTTTATGCAACGGTGGTCTATGGATAATGCCCTGTTCAAGTTCATTTATCCTATAGTACCAAGATTCACTCATAATTTTTACTGAATAAGGGTTTTGTACCCTGATCCTAAGATGTCCAAGTATTAACTATTATGGGTTAATCTACTTAGTGGTGGGATCTAGTGGCACAAATACTTTAGACAATATTGGACTAAGATATTTTTAAGAATTATTTTTTTATTTAAAATCAAAAGAAACAACTAATACTTTTAATATACAATGTAATGATCCATTATGAGTCCATTTATCCTAAATACCAAAAGTGAATAGTAAAACACATTTTGACCTAATTTTAAAACAACAAGAATGAGTTGTACAAGCATGGAACATAATACTAAATATGGCTTAACATAAATATAATATCTTGTAGGTCAATTCAAAATCCTTAAGATCTAGAGCTTGATTTAGATTTTGTTTTATTTTAAATTATTTTATGATATTGACTTAGTTATATTTGGATGACTCAACATGTTGATTCATAACTTAGCTATTTACTGCTTATGAGAATTGTATTTTGATGCTAGAAAATTGATTATTTGTGATTGCGTGCATTGTAGTTTTATTGGGGAAGAGATTTATTAACAAAATGAACTATCACAGGTTGTCTCTGTTAAAGGAGTCGAATATACCTTCTGCAACACGTAAGTTGCAATTGACATCACTACAACATTTAACAGTTTTAACAATGGAAATATTATGACTGATTCCCCAACATACAACGTCTGTCAGCATAACGTTTGTTGGTAATTCCACATTCTGTCAGTAAAAAAATAAACAAATAACCGATGGTTTTACAGACAGGAAATGCGCAAAAAAAAAAATACCCGCTGGAAATATACCAACGAAATAATTCTGTCTGTATTTCCAGCGGTAAATCACCGACGAAATTATTTTATCGGTGATTGTGGCATACGCAGTAAATATTTTGCAACTCTCAGTAAAATAACGACGAAATATGTCCGTCGGTATAAACGTCAGTGATAGTGGCATATGCAGTAAATATTTTTCAACTCTCAATAAAATATCGACAGACTATGTCTGTCTGAAAATCCATCGGTTGTGATTTAAAAAAATAAAAATTATTTTGAATAAATAATACAAAATTATATAAATTAATAGTTAAAATAAAAACCAATTATGCAAATAAAATTGTATGAAACATTAAAAATATAAAAATAAAGTTAAACAATATTCATCCAAATATTCATTACAAATTTAATGTGTTTCCAAAAAAAATTAAACTAGAACAATGGCGAAGTTGGAGGAGGAGGCTGATCGTTCCTGGGACCAAACGACTAAAAAAGGGGTGCACATGTACCACCCATATGAGATCTAATGTCCATGATCATTTGGCGGAGTTGTTTATAATCCGCCGAGAGTCGCTCGTATTGTTGTTTCAAGACCATGAACTCCTCAAACTGGGTGCTCGCTCGTATTGTTGTTTCAAGACCATGAACTCCTCAAATTGGGTGCTCGATACTGATTGGGAGCTCCCAACGGTTGAGACATTATGGGTCACCTGCAAGTGCTTGACTATAGTGTTGGAGAGCTCGTTAACACGATCAAAGAGTTGATGTCTTATCCCAAGTGCAGGAGTGTCAAAGTAATAAATAACCCGACAAGATCGGGGTCGAACCACAGGGAGGTGAATTATATAAATTACAAACTATAAAATGATATTGATGTTGAAGAGAACTTTGAGATGTAATAATGATTAACATTGTTGCTACTCAATTTTTGACCCATGTTTTAATAATTTTTCAAAAATAAAAAAATATAAATATAAATAAAAAATAAGGGTTTACATGTGACGATAACATAGAGCATCAGGGCTAATATTAAGGAAGCAATATGTCAAGGAGATAATTATTGAATCATATATAATTACTGCAAAATAAAATACCATAGATATATGATTTGATTCATGCTGGTTATGAAAAATAATCACTGCAATATAAAATACCATATATATAGGATTTGTTGATGCTAGTTATAGAAGATAATCTCTACAATAATTATTGCAATATTTCCTTAAATAGCACGTGTAAAGATTTTCTATATAAGTGAACCTCCAGCCATATACACCAAGGGGGGAGAAAAATTTACAAAAGGAGAACAATTACAAAAAATTAGGGCATCCATAAAACCCTAGACCTGTACACACGGTTGCACACCCTCCTTTGAAAAAAAAGAGCCGCTGCCCAAGGAAGCCCTCTGCCACACCAAGCTGCCGAACACAAAGCCCCCCTCCTCTAGCCGACACTATCCCTTTCTTCTCCCTCAACAGATTTCCCCTCAGCTGACCAAAGAGCACATCAGCCCCTCTGCCATTCCATTTCTTCTTCATCCCCCCACACGTCCGACCGCCGTCCTCCCTCTCAGTTTCCCCACAGACCCGCTCACCTCTCCTTCCCTCATTTCCTCTCATCTTCAAGTCCAAGCCAATAAACCGCCCCCGATTTCCCTTTTCTTCCTCCACACAGACCACCCGAACCAACAGTCCTCAGCAGAGATCCCCCTATTTTCCCGATCTTCTTCTCTCCCAGCCTTCAGTTCTTCCTCCAACTCTTTCCCTCTCTTCCCCATCACCATTTTTCAGTACCCGAAGACCAGCTCCTTCCTTGTCCCACAGACCAGCCACCCGAACATCCTCACTACCACAAACCTTCCCCTTCCCGGCCATAGATCTTCACTCTCACACAGAACCCAGGCCGGTCTTCCACCACAGACCAGCATCCCTGCTCATCGGCTTCCATAAAATCCACTAGAAAGACAACCAAGAAAGGGCGAAGGGGGCAGAAAACTGAGACTTTAAGGTCGCCGATCTCCCAACCATGGCAATGGTGGGCGACACCGTCGATGTAGAAATGAAGGAGGAGAGGAGAAATCGCTGATCTAGCCATCCATACGTTTGGCCTGTCGGCGGCGCGTGCACTAAACCCAACTCCAAATCAGCAGATCGGAATGGAAAGCATAAGAAAACCAATCTACAAAAAAAATTTAAAACAGACTGGTTGTGTTTCTCTATTCTTGTTGCAGGTCACGGTGAAAGTCACCACAGGCAGGGAAGAGAATAGAGGAGGAAACCGTTACAGATGCCCCTGTCTGCGTGGATTCTTGCGGTGGCGCGTGGGTGAACCCACGCACTGCCAGTGGCAGTGGCGCGTGGAGGAGACGCACCGGCACTATTCCAGTGGTGCTGAAGGCCTTCCCTGTAATTCCAGATTGTTTGGGGCTATTTTGTAATTTTTTATTTGTGTGATGTGTTTTGTTTTGTTTTGTTTTAAATTTTTGTTATTTGTAATTACATATGGATGTATAAGAAAAAACATAATAAAAAGGGTTGTGTGTTGTTTGTATTTTTTTTATGTATGTGAGTGAATTAAAAAAATAAAAAAAGATAAAATGAATTTAATATTTTAATTTGTATATGGTCAAGTATGTGAAGGACAAATAAAATCATGTTGTATTTCTCGTGAAAATGTGAGAACATGTTTCTACATATATTCTGGGATTTAATAGCTGATTTATTAAAGCCTTAAGAATTTGACTAATATAAAAAATGTTTTTTTGTGTTGCATACGACCAATTCCCTAACATGTTTTGAACATTCTTTAAAAAAATATTGAAAGTTTTGAAAATGTGTTTTCGCATGGATTTTTTAAATACAACAAAAATTATTTTCTTGCATTTCTGGATTTTACAATATGTTTGTAAAACTCCAAAGGGTATTGGCCAATATTCCAAAAAATACAAAAAATTTATTTTGGGGGAATTCATCTATTATTAACTACTAATGTTTGGATAAAGAAATCCCTAAGGGACAAATATCTAAAACATTATTGGGAATAATTTGTTATTATTCACTGTTAATATTTGGATAAAGAAACCCTAAGTGGTAAATATCCAAAATAATTTTTTAGGAATAATAAGTCATCATACATCCTTGAAAGAAGCCTCAATTATAATTGAGGACATTTTAACTTTTGACTCCACAGTTTACGAGCCGTGAAAGTATGAAAAACTAAGGCAAAAAAGGCTTTTAAAGCGCTTTATCCTCCCTACTTGCGATTTACGAGTCGCAAATTCTTGAAATACTAAGGGAAAATGAGCTTTTAAAGCACATGGAATCTCCTTAAATTTTTATCTTAATAAATTTAATCTGAATCAAACACAGATTTTAAGAGATCTGCATTGGTTCTCCTTGGTACTTTATAGACATATCTAAACGTATGATCCACATTGACCAAGGGTTATTTCTTTTTAAACTTTTAGCCCAAATCCATTCATCATAGCAAAACGTATCCTAGGAAAACACGAACATCATAGCAATTATAAGGCAAACCAAACACCAAGCAGCTTACCTTAGGTAGGGCGAACTAGGGATGCTAATACCTTCCCTTTACGCAACCAGTCCCTTACCTTAGAATCTTTGAAAGACCAGTTAGGTTTTCTAGTGACCATAATACTAGGTGGCGACTCCCTTATTCACAATAAAACAAAAGACCTCGAAATCAATCGAGGATCGCCGCGCTCCACTGCGAGGGTGCGACAAACATGATCATATTAATCATTTTATCTAAGTAACACCATACTTATCAATATCATCAGGCATTCATGTTGCTAGCTTATGTTAACAACAAATCAAGTTCCTATCATAATAACGATGTCAGCCGAAGACTATGAAGGATCAAGCATTTGATGTACCATGTGTTATACAACACAAATCTAAATTAACCATTTAACAAGCAAGGTATTAAGAATTAGTAAGATAAAAAGATAAAACATGTTAATAACAATCTTTCTTGGATATAAACATTAAAGTCCATGTTGAGTTTTTATTATACCTATTCAAACACCACTAGTGAAACATTTTCACCTTGACATAATTAACTTAGCTAAACATAATAAAGAAGAAAAACATAAAAATCAATATAAGAACATAAACATGATATAAGTTAACTAAGTATAGGAAATGAAATGAAAAGGCATAAACAAGAGATTAATATAGCATGAAAGAAAACTTGAACATTACAAAGATATAAAGAGAGAAACCAAGAAGATAATTTTGATCTGATAAATAATATGACTAAATACATGGCGAATGCCTCCTTTTATAGGCTAAAATTTGGAACTATTTATTGGTTGACAAACTATTTAGTTGGTGGCCAACCATTGATTTGGTGGCTGGTTTTTGACATTGTTAGCTGCTGGTTATTGACATTATTAGCTGGTTATTGATATTGTTGGCTACCCAAAACATCATTGCTGACATCAGAATTAGAGCCCATTGTACTATGAAAGTTGTGGGAAATTGTCTCAGCTTTCTAAGAAAAAAAACCAGAGCTCTTTTGGACTTTTAGAACTCAAGATATGAGCTGAACACCGAACAGTGTCTAAGCTGCAAGATAGATTCTAACTTCTCCGTTGTTGCTAAGATTTGAACTTGAAAACAGTAGAATTGATTCTTGGACTCCACATGAAAGTTTTAGGTCTATGTCTTAGCTTTCCATCCATATAAAGCACACCTAAATCCAAGGTCTACAACTCCAGTTATGATCCAATAACCGAATGGTGTTCCAGTTTGAACCAGCATCTCTTCTCTTTGCCCTTTCTTTGTCTTCTTAATTTCAATAGTTAATCACATCAATCAATCCTTTGAATTATGAGACATACCTGCATTCAAAACAAGCATTTACCATAAATTAAAGATATATTATATTATCAGACTTGTTATTATAAAACATGCTTTAGTTAGGGAATTTAATGATACTTTAGTGCAATATGATGATATAAAACCTTAATGAGAATGCACTTTTAAGTACTAATCACTCGTACACCTGATTTTTACCATGTCCACCAGATGATCCTATCTCTATCCACAAATCCGGATTCAAATTCGAATGGGTCGAAGGATCTTCACTACAAGATTTCACAGTTTTACCGACATAAATATTCCGTCTATATGTGATTAAGAGTTCGTTGGTAATTTATTTATTGACGTCCTCACCGACAGAATAGATCCGTCGGCTTTCTGTTCATCGATAATACCATTGTCCATCGCTATATTAGTCGACAACATAAAAAAAAAATTTGCTGATGGTTTTACGAACGGAAATTGCACGCCAAGAAAAAAGTTTCCCGCTTGAAATATACCGACAGATTTATCCTGTCGGTGATAGTGTGACATACCGATAGATACATATCGTCAGTAAAGTTGTCAGTGAGTGTTTGAAATACTGACCGAAGATATCCGTTTGTACATTCATCGGTCATTGTTGTAGGTACTGTCAAATATTGACAGATTAAGTGCGTCGGTAAAGTTGTCAGTGAGTGTGAAATACAGACTGAACATATCCGTCTATAAATTTATCAGTGACTGTGGTAGCTACTGTCAAATGCCGACGGAAATATTCCATCGGTAAAACCCTCTGTGATTATTTTTAAATATGTTTTTTAAAAATTATTTAGAATACATAATATAAAATTATATAAATTAATGGTAATAAAAACCAATTATGCAAATAAAAGTTTTATTAAAAATCAAAAATAAAAAAATAAAGTTAAATAATATTCATTACAAACTGAATGTGTTTCAAAAAAAATATTAAATGAACTATTAAAGGTAAATAATATTTATTACAAATCAATATAAAGGTGGAGTTGGAGGCACAGGAGCAGGAGTAGGAGGAGGAGGCTGGTGGTTATACGACCAAAAAGGATGAGGCGCACATGTATCACCACTCTGTGATGCCATGTTCATGACCATTTCATGAAGCTGTTCATGATCCGCTTTTTGTTATGCATACTCCGCTGATAGGTGGTCGTGTTTTTCGGTGAGCTGAGCCGTGTGTTGCTGTAAGGCCACGAACTCCTTAGATTAGGTGCTCGATACTGATTGGGAGCTCCCAACGGTTGAAACACTACGGGCCGCCGACAAGTTCTCGGCCGTAGTGTTGGAGAGCCTGTAAACTCGATTTTTATCGTGTCCACTAGACGATCCAACCTCCATCCACAAATCCAGATCGAATTCCAGATGGGTCAAAGGATCGTCCCATATCTCTCCCTCAACCGGCTATTATAGATCTCCTGAAAATAAAAAAAGTAATCATCATATTCAATTCAATAAAAATAATAACTTACCAAATAAAATGGTTGAACAAACATACCATGAAGTGTTGAGCACGGTTGTCAATGAACTGTTGTGCCCCCTTTTGACGGTCTTAACTCCGCACGTGCGCCTCCACAAACAGCTCCATTGGGCTCGGCTCACATCCAAGAGACGTAGCCTATAATGAAAAAAGATTAATTAACAAAAAATTAATTTAACGATATATTTCATTTAAATTAATCTTACCATCCATTTCGCATGTGTAGCAAACAGAACGAAGCCGCTGATGTGCATTGTCACCAAGCCATGAATTGGGCGATTCCGGTTGCCAGCACCGGTATGTGAGTGTCGTGTGAACCGCTCAGACGTCACGTGCTCATGATAGCGCGGCCATACATCTTCCGGAATGTATATCGGTTTGAAATCCCTCCAAACTGCCACGTCGTTCCAGCCTTGAGACCTGTATCTCTCGTGGTTTTTTTTGCCTTTTTTTGTGATTCATACCAAAAATCACGTAACCTACTTCCATAGCGAGAAATTAGACGTTGAAACATAAATTTGTTGCTAAAAAAATCTTGTGTTGTTTTCGATGTTACCTAGTTGCCACGTGATTTTCCCACACCCTTCTCACAACTTTGTTATGCGCCCTGTCCCAGGCAAATTTGTGCTGTTTATAAATAATTAGATAAATAAAAATAATAATTTATTTACAATTATATTAATAAAGTATTAGAAATAAGTTGAAAATTAGAAATTAACACCAACTTTAAATCTGTTAAACTATGCATCGATTTGAGGTATCCATTCAGTATGTCTGGATACCTGACTCCATTGAAATAATGGAATCTCCATCGATGATTTAAATGCCGATGATATTACTCGGGCGGCCTCAATGTTTGTGAACCTGAAAATAAATAAAATAAATAAAATATTGATTAGTTGTTCATAAATTATGTTATAATTTAAAAGAAAAAACTAAAACCTTAACAAACTTACATTGAAAGGTCGTCCTTCCACTATGCCTCGTACTTGCGGGTGAATTGATTCCGCTGCGAAGGCACGCCACCTCTGCGTTGTGAACCTGCGCTGGAAGAGGTAGCATCGGTTGACGATGCAGGTGGCGTATGTGCCTCTTCTTGAGAGGCACCTAAGGATACATCATCCTCGCTATTAGAAGAACTAGTTGCGACCATGCGTGAGCGACGAGCTGTGGTTTTCGTTCTACGCATCTACACAATTGTATACGAATAATTATATAATTAAATTTGAATGTTAAAAAAAATTCAACAGCACCTCCTCTATACTGGATACTACCCAAATCCACAAACCTGCAAATATTGACAAAAGCCATAACCAATTGACTCCATCTGTATTAATATTGTATATAACATAACATCTATACATATAACATTCATACTAATTACAAGGTAAATTCAACATTAACAACATATTCAATCATTATATAAATACAAACAATAAAAAATATTCAATAAATTCAAACAAACTCTAGACTAACAATTAAAATTAAAGCAAATAATTAAACACAAATCATGCAATAATGTAGTAAAATTACTAATTATTCCAACATATTCAATTACTTATTCTAAGGTAAATTCAACATTAACAATTATTATTCAACAAATTATTCAATTATTATGCCAATTCTAAGGAAATACATACCTTTTAATTTGATGAAGATTCAGAAGAAAACTAGTTAGAGATTGCAGGTAAAAATCTTGAAGAAATGAGAGGAAAAAAATCGAAACTGAAAGGTGAAGAATGGAGAAGATGAAAAAATGAACTGAAGGGGTGGTCGCAGGGATTTATAACACATTTTTACCGATGGATTCACCAACAGAAATTAAAAATAATATTATTTTAATTTATTCCGTCGGTGAAGTTTCAAAAATTCGTCGGTAATTTTTGAATTTCACACCAACGTTTTGTATTACCCTCCATATTTTTCACGGTCCATTGGCAAAATGACGCAGCCAGAGATGCATTTAATGCACCACGCTTTGGAATTCGCACAGTCCGTCGGTAATGTTGTCGGTAATAGTGACTCGCCGACAACATACCGACGGCTTGGAATCCATCGGTATGGATGTCGGTGATGGTGGCATTTCAAGTAATTATTTTTCAACTCTCTATGAAATGCTATTGAAAGTTTGTCCGCCGGTATGAACGTCGATGACAGTGGCATTTCAAGTCATTATTTTTCAACTCTCTATGAAATGCCGACGGGCTTTTGTCCGTCGGTGATGGTGGCATTTCAAGTAATTATTTTTCAACTCTCTGTGAAATACAGACTGGCGTTTGTCCGTCGGTATAGACGTCAGTGATAGTGGCATTTCAAGTAATTATTTCGATTGCTAAATTGTCCATCGCACAAAACAATAACAACAATGCTTAAACAATACATAAAATTATAAAATAAATATTTCATGTTACAAAATATATCATCCATAATATATATTACATGAAAAAAAAATTTACACGAGGCTTCATTTTGATAGTTAGTCTGAATTTTCTTCATCGCAATCTTCAATATGGATATCATCATTTTCATCGACATTTGCTTGTTCGCTAGAGCTTAAAACAACATTCAACTCCTCTGCGTCAACATCAATAAGACTATCATCGAAAAGATGAAAATTTGAATTTTCTTCCAAGTCAATCGAAGGAGCAACTTGATATGGTTCAACCAACTCACTAACTTGAAAGACTTCATCTTGCACACTTGTGTCTTCATTCTCATCCTGAACAAGCTTGACACAACCTCTAGGTTATGTTTTTAAAATGGACAACAAAACCACTCTTGATCGATCCTTTCTAAAAGAAGGGGTGTATGTGTAATAAACTTGTTGACATTGGTTTGCGAAAACAAAGACATCATTTACGTTGCGGAGTCTAGCTTTTGAGTTGATTTCGACCAGACCATAGTACGGATCAACTCCGATTCCTCTGTCAGTCGTGTCATACCAATAGCATTTGACTAAAAACACTCTATTCTACTCACTATGATATTGCAGTTTGACGACCTCTTCTAATCTACCATAGTAGTCAACTTTTAACTCACTACTAGTCGATCCCTTAACACAAACACCGCTATTGTATGTCTTTCTTCCATGCCTGTATTCTTCAGTATGAAAAACATATTTATTGACAAAATACCTGTTGTAGCACTTAACTTTTTTTTCAAGGCCCAAGCTTAGTGAAGACAATGACTTAGCAGCACTTCTTCTCATTTGATAAACCTTGTATATAATGTACATCAATGAACAGTAAACGAGAATCACGTAATGACATGCATGCAATAATTTTGCAAGTGAGAATGAGTTTGTGATAGTGCTTATATGTGTTCTGAACCATGTGGCAAATTGTTCATCTTGTAATTGAAAGATCTGGGATTCGGTCAACTGTGAGTTATTGACAACAAATATTGTCGATGTTCCCTGCAAGTGGTAATGAGTGTATTATATTACAATATATAATTAATATAATTAATAGTATATTATTGACAAAGTTTAATTAGTATTACACATATATACACTTACTGAATAAAAGGTCTCAGCTCATCACAGTTAAATAGAAGATAATTGTGTGCTTGTTTGAATTCTATTTCTGACAAATATCTTCCTCTTACGATATTTTTAGGTGTGGGTCATCCAAGATTGGAGAATATTGACAAGTTCCCACTAGAAGACACTTCACCACCATCATCATGTTGTGGAAGCTATTGATTCTCGTTCTCAGATGAAGTTCAAATCCTAGGAGGAGATTTCACTAAACAATTTGTTTATGCAACGTGGTCTATGGATAATGCCCTGTTCAATTTCATTTTGGTCATTGGTTTTGAATTTGTGTATTTTGACCCTTAATTGATCAGCAAACTTTCAATTTCTTCAATTTAGCCCTTGTTTTGGTCAATTCCAACCCCTATATTCACACGCCTTTTCCAGTTTGGTCCTTGCTTTTGGATTTCTTCAATCAAATCCATAATTGCCCATTAAACTTCAATATTTATGCAACTAAACCCTTGAATTGACCAAAATAACTCCTAAAAATTGTAATTCACCCCTAAGCTTTAATTTCTTTCAATTAAAGCCTAAATTGACTTAAAAAATTATTTTTTCTTACTATCAAACCTTTCATAAATTTAATTAAACCTTCAATTAAATATAATTGAGTCCTTAAACATTTGATTTTGGACTTTTCATCCTTAAATTTAATTTTCTTTGTCAATAAGGCCTTCATCAATCAAAAACATACTGTCAAATTTCAATCCTTGTATTTTTGACCTTTCTCAACTAATCTTTGGCTATTTTCTGGGCACCTCGTTGTTCTTTTCTCACTAGTATATATTTTTTAGTTTTTTTCTTCTAATATTTCCTTTTTTTATTCTCCATCTTTTCTGTATGGGGATCCAAAAATAGATAACAACAATGACCCATGACTATTATTAGTTTATAAAGCCATGTTAGTGAATAATTTTATGGGCTTATGTTCGGTTCATTGAACCTAGTCCGAATCTTAAGAGGAGTGTCGCTAAACAATTTGTTTATGCAACGGTGGTCTATGGATAATGCCTTGTTCAAGTTCATTTATCGTATAGTACCAGGATTCACTCATAAGTTTTGTCGAATAAAAGTTTTGTACCTTGATCCTAAAATGTCCAATTATTAACCATTGTGGGTTAATCTATTTAGTTGTGGGTTAATCTATTTAGTGGTGGTATGTGGAGTGGGGGGAACCGGGGGTGGTGTTACCTGTTCAGACTTTTTAAAAGGAAAGACACATTCATGAAAACGGACATGACGGGAGACATAGACACGACCAGACTCTAAATCAAGACACCGATAACCAAGATGAGACGAGCTATAGCCTAAAAACACACAAGGAGAAGACCAAAAATCTAATTTATGAGCATGATATGGACGTAAAAATGGAAAACAAAGACACCCAAATGTACGTAGGAAGTTATAATCAGGAGTGCGATGAAACAGACACGCAAAAGGAGATTTATTTTGAGGAACATGAGTAGGCATGCGATTAATAAGATATACCGATGATTCCATAGCATAGTTCCAAAAACGCAATGGGGCATTACACTGGCCTAAAAGGGTTAGGCCAGTTTCGACAATATGTCTATGACGACGTTCAACTGTGCCATTTTGTTCATGAGTATGAGGACAAATTAATCGATGATGAATACCAATGGTTTGAAAAAATTTATTTAATTTTCGATATTCACCACCCCAATCAGTTTGAACAGATTTAATTTTAAGAGAAAACTGACGCTCAACAAGTGTCTGAAAACGTTGAAACGTGGAAAATACATCAGATTTCGCAACAAGCGGATAGTACCAGATATATTTAGTGTGCGCATCAACAAAGATAACAAAATAACGAAAACCATCAGAAGAAAACATTGGAGCAGGACCCCAAACATCACTAAAAATTAATTCAAGTGGGGCAGAGGTTTTGTGACCCGTCGGTCGTAATGACAAACGAGATGACTTGCCTAAAGGACACGCTTGACATTGAGTAAAAGATCGTCTAGATGTACAAATAATTTTATTATCGGAAACTAACAAATTTAGAATGCGAGGAGTTGGATGACCTAAACGACGATGCCACAGGTCGGCAGTCGCGGACATGCAAGGAGACCAAAAAGCTTGAGGAACTGACGTAGCTGAAGACTCAGAGAGAACATAAAGGCCATCATGACTCCGACCGGAAAGAAGAACTTCCTTGGTGACGAGATCCTTCACATAAAACACAGAATCGTGAAATTCAAAATAAACATGATTATCACGACAGAATTTCTGAACAGATAACAACGGTTTGGTAATGTGAGGCACACGAAGAACATTAGTTAATGTAAACAAGCGTTTTGGGGAATATAAAGTAGTATGTCCAACATGGGATATGTCAAGGGCCTTACCATCACCAACATGCAAGAAATCATTACCAAGATAAGGAGCAGAATCAGTTAGAGTTGCAAGGTCAGGCGTCACATGTTGATTCGCGCCGGTGTCGGGAAACCAAGTCGTTGCAGCAGAATCATTCGCAACAGCAAGGTGAGCAGAGGGCTGCTGTGTGTTGCTGCGAAACTGAGAGCATTGAAGAGCTGAATGGCCAAGATTGGAACATACTTGGCAGCGTACCTGTCCAGACCACTGCCCCTGATTCGGCCTGAAATCTGCAGCAGAGGTGCGCCTGTTCTGCCACTGATTCTGCCTCCAGTCTGCAGCAGAGTGGCCTCTGTTTTGGGCCTGAAATCGGTTGTTGCTGTGACGCCAATTACCCCTATAGCGTCCCCTGTTTCGGCTGTGATTGTTCATGGCAAGATGAGCAGAAATCTGAGGTGTTGGCAGCAATGGTGGCTGCTGCGGCAGAGGAGAAGAAGACAGCAGAGGCGAAGAGGATGAACCGACAGCCATGGAGTGAAAAGAATTCTTGTGCAGAAACTCATGGGTAAGGAGATGGCTATAAAGATCAGCATACGATAGCGGTTCGGCCTTGGTTATGAGGCTAGTTACCAAGTCTTTGAACTCACCGCGAAGACCACGAAACACATAGAGATTGAAATCTTCAAGAGACATTGGGCGACCAGCAGCAGCCAATTCGTCAAATAACGATTTTGCTTGCTGCATATACATACTAACGGATGCATCACCTTGCCGAAGGTCTTGAAAGGAGCCATGTAGTTGCATGATCCGGGAATTAGATGGAGAGGCAAGTGCCTTCTCAAGTGTGCGCCAAACACAATGTGAAGTAGAACAATCTACTACAAGATGCAACACATCCACGGAGAGAGAGGAGAGTAGAGCACTCAAAATAAGTTGATCTTGTTGCTTCCAACGAAGAAAAGAAGGGCTGATGGCAGAGGAAGAACTAGCCGAAGCATCAATCATATGAGATGGAGGACACGGTAAGGAGCCGTCAACAAAGTGAAAAACACCTTGACCAAGGAGATATGGCTTCATCTGCATTCTCCAATAGAGATAGTTTGTGTTTGTAAGTTTCAACGACACAATTTGGTGGGTGTTGGATAGAGGAACCATTGTTGAAGTATGTGTTCCCATAAGAGGCAAAGGAACGACAGAATTATGAGAAGAAGAATCAGACACATGAGGAAGTTGTTCTTGACCAGCAGCAGGAGGATGACTGGCCGGTGATGTTGCAGCACCGGTGGAAGGAGGAGAATCCATGGGAAAGAGAAGAAGTTAGGGCCGACTGCAAAGTTGCAAAGGGAGGAAAGAGTTTTGACAGCCGAAGGCTCTGATACCAAATTGAGAAATAATTAGGAGGCTTAACCTAATAGTTAGCCAACCCTTTCTATATATATGAGTAGGGCAATATACAATAGTAAAGGTGGAGATTACCACATAAGAATATGATTACAATATTTCCTATATAGTTACATTCTATAATATAAATACCAAGAGTGAATAGCAAAACACATTTTGAAATGATTTTAAAACAAAATCCTTAAGAACTGGAGCTTAATTTAGATTTTATTTTATTTTAAATTAATTGATGATATTGACTTAGTTACATTTAGATGACTAACATCATATTGATTTATAACTTAGTTATGTGTTTCTTTTGTGAATTGTATCTCGATGTCGGAAAACTAATTACTTGTAATTGTGTGAATTGCAATTTTTTTGAAGAAGAAAGTTGATGACAGAATAAACTATACCAGGATACCTCATTTAGAAAAATTGAAAATACCTTTACAATAGGGAGTTGCAATTGATATCTATAATTAGCAATAATAGAGGTTCAGATGGCATTCGTGACTCACGTGATGCACAAGACAGTTATAATACTCTCAACTATACTAAATTTTCAAAAAACAAAATTACTTGTGTTATGATAACTTACCAAAAACTCCATTATGGCTTTTCATGACGTACAACTTCACTTCAATTCTTTAGTATTTTTTCGTTGTGTGGTCTCTTTAATAGCTACTGTTTTCTTTTGTTGTTGATAGAGAAGGGTTCAGGAGAAATAAATAATTCATGGGTACGGTGGAATTAATAAAAGAAAAGATCTTTGTCTCCAAAAACAAATATGTGGGGGCCTCTCATAGTAGTGGCTGGGTTTGCATGGACTCTGATACGGGAGTCGTGTTTCATGCGTTGTGTGAGAAAGTTAAATTATGGAAGATACCAAAGGTCCCATCCAAATTCACAATGGTAATCCACACCCAAATTCACTTCAATTCTTTAATAGTTCTTTATTGTGTGGTCACTTGCCAGTACTATAAATAACTATCGAACATGAGAGCTTTGTGATCAGATGCAGACCAAAGTCCCTTTGGAGTGTTAAAATTGTTGATCTAAGCTACCTCTTCCGTTATCCTCTTAAATCTTCTTCCTCTTAAATATTACACGCATAAATAGATATGGAGGAGATTCGCCGGGCTGCTGGAGCTTATTATGAGAATCTGCCCGATGAGGAGAAGAGAAATGCCAGATTTTCTTTCAATGAAATGGACAAAAACAAAGACGGGAAAATTAACCGAGATGAATACGTGGAGTATCTCAAGAAAGATAACAACACGGTTCTTCCAAGCTTGTTTACAGCGCTGGACAAGGATGGCAATGGAACCTTGGATTTTGATGAAGCAATCGTCTTGTACTACATCATGCAGAGTGGAAGGGCTATAATTTGCCAGTCTTGTAAGACGTTCTTGGCAGGAGCATACTTCACTTGCTCTCAATGTTTCTTCAATGATGATGATTCAGTTAGCACCTTTGATGTTTGTTGTGATTGTTATGGTGGTAAAAAGTTCAGACACAACGATGGGCACATCTTCTGCGATAACTATACTTTACTTTGTCAAAGCAGGAGCGCGACACAAGCTGCCCCCATACAGGTAATTAATTTTAGAAACTAAAACAGTATAATTATTTCTTTACTATTTATTACTATACATTTGCCAAAATTCACTGATAACTCATTGTTCATGGAGCATTACGTATGGAGTTTCCTTCAAGATTCTGAATTTGGATCTAGTTAGGATCTTTTGAGCTAAACGCTATGCATGACATGGCTTTTGAGATAGGAGAGCTATTGATTACTACTGAATCAAAGGTTAATCAAAGATTTCTTTTCTCTTGTAGTATAGAGCTTTACAAGCTCGCTAGGTTTTGTTTTATTATTATATTTCTTCTCTGCTTTACATTTGAATTCCCATTCTTCGTATTGATTGAAGTTCTTTAATTCTCTGGATGAAGAGATTAATTATATTTTCAAGACTGGCTTCAAAATAACTAGTGGAATCCTCATATTTTCATTAATACAAATATTCTCTCCATCTAATTGATAAATATATACTATATTAAGTATAAAAATATGTTTGCTTATAAAAATATGAACTCAGCCTCTAATATATTTGCGTGTTATCTTTTATTTCAGAAGCGAACCAAGGTGCTTCAAGTCCTTAAAAAGGGACTTCAAGTTGCAGGCATAACTAGTAGTGATGTTGGAGGCATAACTAGTAGTGATGTTGGAGGCATAACTGGTATTGGTGATGGTGACGATGGTGATGGTTCATCGAGATCTAACTGTAGCATTATGTGAAAGAAACCAATGATGCATTTTATCACCAGTCAAATGCATCCAATCGTACAATAAATATTGCCGATGAGGTAAGAGGAAATGGCTGAAAATTTACTGGAAACTCTTCAAGTGGGCTCAGATCCGGTAGAGAATAAACTCAAGTTACTTTATATCGCTGTATCTTTTTTGTGGCAATAATTGTATTCTCATGCATTCGATCTCCATAGTCTCATGTGTACTTTTGGAGGGCATTGAGAACTTGTTTAATCTTAAGCTGCTTGTGTGTAAAATATCATGTTGTTAATGAAGCTTTTCTTGTAAAATCATTGAGCACCATCACAACTGATTTCATTGCAAGCAAGGTTAACTCATATACACATGGCTACCGGATGAAGCGAGACATTATTCTAGTATATTTTAAAATTATGTGTGACTCGAAAAATATTAAATTTATGTTTTTTTATGTTTTTTAATAGTTTTAATTTTTTTATGTTAAAAAAATTAAAAAAATCATTCTAATATATTAAAATTATTTTTGAAAATCATCTTATATCACAATATCAAACACTTATTTTTTGCATAAGAGAATACAATCTCTTTAACAGTAACAAAATATTAATTTTATCAATGAAATTTAATTGAAAATTGGAGGAGCACATAAGCAACTATATATTAATTTTATACAACGAAATTTAATGCTTGTGCGGGTTAATGACCATGGTTTTAAAAGATGAGTTCCTCTAGGCATATGCAAGAGGCTGGATCCGGTCCATGATTCATGTATAAGCGAGTTGACCCAGGAGTGAAAGGATCAAAAGCAAAACAATGATGAGTTCCATAGCACCCCTATTTTTTCATTATGTCGTTTGAATTCCTACTTTTCTACTAACAAATAATGAATAATAGTTATATAATCTCACCGTAAAGCAATTGTTTTATGTAAATTCAAGGTTTAAAGCTGCTGCTAGTTCTACCATCTTAAATGCCATGCTAGTATTGCTACGTTGGTAAACCTCAACTAAATCATTATTAATTAATGATAGCAGCTTAAGAGGGGCAAATGCAAACTAGGTTGGGTGACATCAATATCAGAGTTGATGACCTTACTACCAAGCTTAAAGTATTAGGGTTGCACGCAAACATGAACCATAAAATAAAATAGGCATTTAGTGGGAATGACGTTCGTGACAAACCTGTCCCTAAACTAGTTAATGCAAATCCTCATGATTAGTATGACAATAGTATTCTTCTGATAAAGAAGATTGGGGTGACGTTTCTGAAAATAATAGGTATGCTCAAGATTACCGTATAAAGGTTGAGATTTCTTCTTTTGATGGTGATTTAGGAGTAGAGGATTTCCTTGATTGGTTAGCTGAATGTGATCCATTTTATAAGCATACAAGAGTTTTCATATTCGAGGATGATAAAAACTATATGGTTTAAATTAAAGCATAGGACCTTAGTCTGGTGAGATAGGCTATTGGAAACTAGGAGGCAAGAAGATAGAAGACCTATTGAGACTAGGAAGTGGATGAAGCAGTTGTTGAGAGGTAGATTTTTTTCCCCTTGATTATGATTAGAAGACCTATTCCGTAAGTATCAGAGGTGTTCTTAAGATTCTCAAAACATGCATGAATATACAATGGAATTTTTTCTCCTAGCCGAGCGAAATAATCTGCATGAAACTTGTTGCACCTTAGTGGATGTTGGTGGGAACCAAAATACACATATTAGGGAAAATTGGAGTCCCCGCCTAGTAATTAGAGGAAACTAGGAATTCTAAAAAAATAAGCACTGGTTTCAGAGATTCATGGAAGAGGTTAGTTATGCTTAAGATAAGAACAACGTCACCCTTAAAGCATCATTTTTTACGAAAAATTATCTTTATTATATGTTTTCTCTTAAATTTATTTTTCTGATTGTCATTAATTATCATAATTGTTTTTATTATTTTATTATTTCTAAGTTTGTGAAAAGTTTGACATCAGTCTTGAAACTCGTCAAGATGTTGATGTTAATTCCTAAAAGGAATTTTCATCAAAATTGCTAAAAAATGGGTGTAACTCATATTTGATTTTAAAATTTGAACATAGATCCTTTCAAAAGGAGATGTCTCAACTAAGCTATTTGTAAAGATAGATATTGAACCCATATGAATGGTAAAAATTAAATTGGGTTTTGGCTCATGCACTCTCATGAATTGCAAAACAAACCTGAAAATTGTCATTATTATAATTATTTTTACCATTTTTATTCTTTTTTAATGAGAATGTCACTATCAACAATAATAATAAAAAATTGGACTTCCACAAAAATGTAAAAAATAATATGCACAAAATTTAAACATATAAATAACAATAAAATATTTATCCGGGTTTGAAATTAGGTGAAAAAACACCAAAAAAGATTAAAAAATACCACTGGGCCACATAGCACGCTCGCTGCTATTTAACCAATCTTAGGATTCTGCCTTTTTTTGTTTTTGTCTCTCAGTGTTTCTTCTCTTTTCAGCTGGGTTGTTATCGTCGAGATAGTTCACTACCAGAAAACCGGAGAAAACCAACGGAATTACCGATGGAATTTTTCAGTCGGTAATATATACCGACAGAAATAATTCCGTCTCAAAATCTATCGGTATATACCGACGGAATAAACCCGTCGGCGACATCGTCGGTATATACCAACGGAATATTTCCATCGGTATAATCCGACGGTTTCGCTGACGGGGTATACAGTTTGTCTGGAAATATGCAATGGCGTGGTGACGTCAGGCGATTGTACCGACAGAATTATCGAGGGATTCAAACTGAGATATCCGTACAGTGACGTGGCACTTTCACCAACGGCATCATCGACGGAATTACCGACGGATGAATGTTGTCGGTGATTCCATCGGAAAAACCATTATATACCCCCAATCTGTCGACACTCTCTGCCTCTGTTTCTCCTTCTTTTTCTTTCCCATCCCACCTCTCCCCTCCCAAACTGCAGCTCCCCTCCCAAACTGCAACCAAACACCCATCCTAACTCTCCACTATTCTCAACACGAGCACTCAAGTTTCTTATATCTTGTATGTGGTCACAATATCCGTTTCTTGTAGATTTTATCATTTTTTTGTAAGTAAATCTATCCTTTTTAGTTTTAATATTTAATTGTGAATTTTATTGTTTTAGTATATGTATTTTGTTAACGTTTGTGCTTGTTTAATTGTTATTTGTCAAAGAAACTTGTAGTATGAATGTATAATTTTGTAGTTGTTATAGTTTGTTTTAGATTTTATCAGTTTATATTTGTTTGTAAATTGTTGAAATTTTGTTTGAATTACACCGAATTAAATGTGTCGTTGTGATGAAATAAATAATTAATAGCTTGTTTAAGTGTCTTGTTTAATTGTTATCAATTATATTTCGAAGTTATGATTTCTGTAAATTTATATATGTATAAATTTGTATGTATGAACGTTGATAGTTGATAATTGATAATGAATATTTAACATAAGTGTTGTTTTAGTTTGTTGGATAATGTCGGGGAAAACCAATATTTTTGTTATGTTTTATAGAGGTTCAATAGAAGTCATGGATGATCATTCATGGATGTATCGAAACTCACCCCAAGGATTGCGGAGGATGGATTATTGTAACGGTGTCCAGGGTTTTATTAATTTCGCAACATCTATTCCGAGGAATTTTACTGATGGCGGTATTAGGTGTCCATGCAAGAAGTGTAAAAATTTAAAGTTTCTACATCAAGATGTTGTAACGATTCATCTTCTAACCAAAGGGTTCATGGAAGATTACCTATGTTGGTATGCTCACGGAGAACTATTTGTTCCTGATGAGAGCATGGAAGAACAGGTGGTTGGGTCAACTTCTAGTGCTAGCAACATGCATGAAGTTGGAAATGAGAACAGTAATCCTTACAGGAATATGGTTATGGATGCAATGAGAATGAGTGAAGGTAATGTCAGGGAATGTCCAATCGTAGAAGAAGAACCTAATGCAGATGCAGCAAGGTTTTTTGATCTGTTGAGAGATTCTGACGAACCATTATGGGATGGCTGCACGAACCACAGTAAATTATCAACCGTAGCACAGGTGTTCACCATCAAGTCAGATCACGGGTTGAGTGAGGCCGGTTATGACAAGATTATTGAATGGGCGAGAAGCATTTTACCTGAAGGGAACAGGCTGAAAGAGAACTTCTATGCTGCCAAGTCCATGATGAAACCCCTCGGTTTAGGATACCAGAAAATTGATATATGCCCTAACTTCTGCATGTTATACTACCTTGAAAATGCTGAGATGATCGAGTGCATGACATGCGGGCATTCCCGTTACAAACCCAGAACTGGTAGAGGGAAGACTCTCGTGGCATATAAAAAACTTAGATACTTCCCAATCACACCTAGACTACAGAGGTTATTCATGTCACCAAGGACTGCTGAGCACATGACATGGCACCAATCACACCATGCGGTTGATGGAGTGATGGTTCATCCTTCTGACGGTGAAGCCTGGAAACACTTTAACAGTATGCATCCTCCCTTTTCAACTGAATCAAGGAACATGCGTCTTAGGTTGTGTACAAACGGATTCAACCCATTCGGGTCATTTGCTGCTCCTTATTCTTGTTGGCCGGTCATACTGACGATTTATAACTTGCCACCGGGGATGTGTATGAGGCCGGAGTTCATGTTTTTATCTATGGTCATACCAGGTCCGAGCAGTCCAGGGCGGAATATAGATGTTTGTCTTCGTCCGTTGATTGATGAGTTGACGCAGTTGTGGTCCTCTGGAGCTTTGACTTATGACATCTCGAGGAAACAAATTTTGTTATGAGAGCGGCTTTGATGTGGACTATCAATGATTTCCCAACTTATGGAATGGTTTCTGGTTGGAGCACGCATGGAAAGCTAGCATGTCCATATTGTATGGAGAACAACAAGCCATTCACGCTAACAAACGGGGGTAAAGCTTCTTTTTTTGACTGTCACTGTCGTTTCTTGCCACATAACCACAGGTACAGAAAGAACAGAAAGGATTTCTTTGTTGGCATAGTTGAAAATGATGTTGCACCCCCGCATCTTTCCGGTGAAGAATTGTTTGATGTTGTGTCAGAGTACGGTGAAATTGTGTTTGGTCTCCAATCAGGTAAGCAGAAGTTTCCTGGTTTTGGTTTGACCCATAATTGGGTGAAGAGAAGTATATTTTGGGAGCTTCCTTATTGGAAGACCAATCTTTTCCGCCATAACCTTGACGTCATGCACATTGAAAAGAATGTACATTTTCAACACCGTCATGGATGTGAAGGGGAAGACAAAGGACAACATCAAGGCTAGATTGGATGTAGCGCTGTTCTGTAACCGTAAAAATATGGAGTTGGTTTGTGATGGGTCACGGGTTGCAAAACCAAGAGCAAGCTTCGTGCTAGAGAAAAACGCACAACTACTAGTCTACAAATGGCTTAAGAGTCTGCGTTTCCCCGATGGACATGCCTCGAACATATCAAGGCTGGTTAATACGGAGGAATGCAGATTATATGGAATGAAGAGTCATGACTGCCATGTGTTTATGCAAACACTCATCCCATTAGCTTTTCGTGATTTGTTGCCAAAGGGGATATAGGATGCACTAACGGAGATTAGTCATTTCTTCAGAGACATGTGCTCCAGCAAGTTGAATGTTGATCACATTGAAAGGCTTGAAAAGAATATCGTCGAAACAATATGCAAACTTGAGATGATATTCCCTCCATCATTTTTTGACTCAATGGAGCATCTACCCGTACATTTACCGTTTGAGGTAAAAGTTGGAGGACCGGTCCAGTACAGATGGATGTATCCATTCGAGGGGTTAGATATTACAGTTGCTATGACATTTATAATTAAATGTTTTTATTTTTATTTTAATGTTTTTAATTGATAATTTTTTATTAATATATATGCAGGTACTTGTTCAATCTTAAAATAAGGTTAAGAACAAAGCGCATGTTGAGGCGTCAATATGTGAGGCGTATATTGTTGAGGAGATCTCAACATTTATCTCATACTATTTCGAACCTCATTTGAGAACGAGGATAAACCGTGTTCCACGGCATGATGATGGTGGTGAAGTGCATTCAAGTGGGAACTTGTCAATATTCTCCAATCCTGGACGACCCACACCTAAAAATGTCATGAGGGGAAGATATTTGTCTGAAATAGAGTTCAGACAAGCACACAATTATGTCCTATTTAACTGTGATGAGCTGAGACCTTTTATTAAGTAAGTGGATGTTCGACTTAAACTTTGTCAAGAGTGTACTATTTATGTTTTGTGATACCATACACTCATATACTTTGGAACAACCTTGCAGGCAACATCGATGATACTTACTGTCCAATAACTCACAGGTGACCGAATCCCAGATCTTTCAATTACAAGATGAACAATTTGCCACATGGTTTAGAACACATGTAAGTCCTATCACAAACTCATTATCTCTTGCAATGTAATTAATTGTAGTCAATGTTACATAATATATGTTTATTGATTATTGTTGTATTTAATTTACAAGCTAGGTTTATCAAATGGGAGGTAGTGCTGCTATTTCACTGTCTTTACTATGTCTGGGCCCTGAAAGAAAAGTCAAGTGCTATAATGGATATTTTGTCAATGGATATGTCTTTCATACTGAAGAATACGGGCATAGAAGCAAGACATACAATAACGGTGTTTGTATTAAGGGATCGACTTCTAGTGAGTTGAAGTTGACTACTACGGTAGATTGGAAGAGGTCATCGAACTGCAATATCATAGCGAGCAAAATAGAGTGTTTTTATTCAATTGCTATTGGTATGACACAACTGACAGAGGAATCAGAGTATATCCTCACTATGGTCTCGTTGAAATCAATTCAAAATCTAGACACCGCAACGTAAACGACGTCTTTGTTTTCGCAAAGCAATGCCAACAAGTTTATTACACATACACCCCTTCCTTTAGAAAGGACCGATCAAGAGTTGATTGGTTATCCGTTTTAAAAACAAAACCCAAGGGTCGTGTTGAGGTTGTTCAGGATGAGAACGAAGACACAAGTGTGATAAATGAAGTCTTTCAAGCTAGTGAGTTGGTTGAACCATACCGAGTTGCTCCGTCGATTGACTTAGAAGAAAATTCAAATTTTCGTGTTTTCAACGATAGTCTTGTTGATGTTGACGCAGAGGAGTTGAATGTTGTTCTGAGCTCTACTAGTGGAAAAAAGAATGTTGTTGAAGAAGATGATAGCGAAATTGAAGAGTGCGATGAAGCTGATGATAACAATTCAATAGAGGATGAAGATGAAAATTCCGACTAACTAAACATGTTATAAAGCCTTATTTTTATAATGTAATAATTTGAAACATGAAATATTTATTCTTCTTTAAGGGTCAGCCTTTGTTATTGTGTTGTGTGTGCTATAAGATTGCAATTCAAGATTTTTTGAGAGGGTTACATAAAAAAAATAAGAAACTTCACCGACGGATATACCGACGGAATATAAACCATCGGTATTTCACAGAGAGTTGCAAAAAAAATTACGGGATTTTGCCACATTAACCGACGGATTTCCGACAGAATTTTCGACGTCCAATACCGACAGAATCACCGACGGGTTGTCGCACGCATGTCTGACACGTGTCCGTCTGCACCATTATCGACGGGAATTCCGACGGATCGTAAAGTTTGGTGGGATTTCCAAACTTTTTTGGTGCGAATTTCAATTAATTTCTGACGGAATTACCGACGGAAATTAATTGCACCAACAGCAATTAATTTCTATCGGAAATTCCATCGGAAATATTGCTTTATATACCGCCCATCCCCCCACTTTGTTCATTTTCTCCTCTTCTCCTCTTCTCCCTTTCTCTTCTCCCTTGCTCTTCTTCTCTCATTTATATTTAGCTTTTAGAAGGATTTTATTGTTTTGGTGGTAGTTTTAAAAGGTATGTATTTTTTTTTCTTTATCTTTGTATTTTTTTTATTTTAATTATGATTATTTTTTTTGGTGTTCTTTGTTTTGTATATTGTTTGTAGATAAAATCTTAAATTCAACACATTATTAAGGTAAGCATTTTTTATTCCCAAATTTATTTTGAATTGATATAATGTTTTTTAGTTTTGTGTATTGTTTGTTTTGTGTTTATGTTGTGTGTTGTGTAGTGTTTTTTAGTTTTTTAGTTTTATTTATTAATTTTAGTTTTTTAGTTTTGATATTATTGTTTGTATTGCCATAATTGTTATTGTTGAATTTATGTTAAACATGTTAATTTATAAATATAATTGTTCTTGTTGATTTATTTTAAAAATGTTAATTTATATATATAGAATTACATTTAATTAGTTTATCTTAATTTAGGATATTATTGTTTGTATTGCTATAATTGTTATTGTTGAATTTATGTTAAAAATGTTAATTTATAAATATAATTGTTATTGTTGATTTATTTTAAAAATATTAATTTATATATATAGAATTGCATTTAATTAGTTTATCTTAATTTAGGATATTATTATTTGTATTGCTATAATTGTTATTGTTGAATTTATGTTAAAAATGTAATATTAATTCGTAAATTTGAATGTTCATAGTTGTAATTCTATATGATGTTATTGAATAAAATGTTGTGTTGATGATGATGAGTTGGGTTGAGATCCAGGATGATTGGATCGGGATGTGAAATAAAATTGGATGTGTAATATGATTTTGTCGACAACTTGGGACCCCCCAGTACAGGGGAGACTCTGTCGATTTTTTTTTTAAATAATCGAAGTTAATTATGTAATTATTCGTATACATTTGTGTAGATGCGTAGAATGAAATCTACAACACGTCGTCAGAAGACGGTTGCAGCTAGTTCTTCTAGCAGCGAGGAGGACGTATCCTTAGTTGCTGATCACGGCGAGGAATCTACGCCAACTTGTGATGCTGCCTCTTCTAGCGCGGTTTCACAGCGCAGAAGCGGTGTGCCTTCACAGCGGGGTCAATTCACCCGCAAGTACCAGGCACAATAGAAGGACGACCTCTCAATGTAAGTTTGTTTAGGTTTTAGTTTTTTTTATATACTTATAACATAATTTATGAACAACTAATTAATATTAATTACTACTTTTATTTAATTTCAGGTTCACAAACATTGAGGCTGCAAGGACTATAACATTGGCGTTTAAATCGTCGATGGAGATTCCATTGTTTCAATGGAGCCAGGTTTCCAACCATCCTGAGTGGAAACCTAATATCGATGCATGGTTTAAGCGATTTCAGGTCGGTGTTAATTTTTAATAAATGATTTTTATAATTTTATAACTTGTACTATTTTTATTTTATATGAATTATTTATATACACAGAACAAATTTGAGTGGGATAGGGCGGACAACAATGTTGTGAGGAGGGTATGGGAGAATCACGCGGCAACTAGGTAACATCGAAAATAATATTTATTTTTGTTTTATAATTTTATGTTTTAAATTCTAATTTGTTACTATGGAAGTAGGTTGCGTGATTTTTGGTACGACACCCAAAAAAATCAAAAAGACATGGGAGGGATAACGATCTTGAAGGATGGAATGAGGTGGCGGTTTGGCAGGAATTCAAACCGCCATTCATCTCGGGGGAAATATGGACGGCATATATTGAGCAAGTGACCTCAGAGCGGTTCTCACGGCGCTCATAGTCCGGCGCCGACAACCGGAACCGGCAAATTCATGGTTCGGTGACCACGCACACTGGCGGATCCGTCCCATTAGCGCACATGCAAAGCGGATGGTAAGATTAATTTTAATGAAATATATCGTTAATTAATTTGTCGTTCCTTATAATATATTTAACTTTCAACCTATTTTTTCCTTACAGGATGCGTCTCTTGGACGTGAACCGAGTCCAATGGAGCTGTTTCTAGAGATGCATGTGCGGAGTCAAGACCGCCAAAAGGGGGTGCAGCAGTTCGTGGACAACCGTGCTCAGCACTTCGTGGTATGTTCGTTCATTCATTTTATTTTGTAAGTTATTATTTTCTTGAATTGCATCTTGAATTGCATTTGATGATTTTTTTACCGACGGAATTTTCAGGAGACCTATAATAGCCGGTTGAGGGAGAGATATGGGGACAATCCGTCGACCCATCCAGATTTCGATCCAGATTTGTGGATGGAGGCGGGATCATCTGGTGGACCCGATAAAAATCGGGTCTACGGGCTCTCCAACACTACGGCTGAAAACTTGCGCTCGGCTCGTAGTGTCTCAACTATTGGAAGCTCTCCATCATTATCGAACACCCAGTCTGAGGAGTTCATTGCGTTGAAACAACAATATCAACAACTCTCGAAGAATTATGATGAGCTCCGTCAAATAGTCATGGAGATGAGATCAAAGATGGGTGACAATACTTGTGCAGCTTCTTTTTGGCCGTATGGTCCCGGGAACAACCAGCCTCCTCCTCCTCCTCCTCCTCCAGCTCCGCCCCTATTCTAGTTTAATTTTGTTTTTTAAACACATTAAATTTGTAATGAATATTATTTAACATTACTTTTATATTTTTAATGTTTAATCCATTTTTATTTGTTTATTAAGGTTTTTTACAATTAATAAATTATATTTATTTATTTATTTTAAATACATACAGACGCATATACCGACGGATAATATCCGTCAGTATTACACAGAGAGTTGCCAAACAATTACAGCCATGCCATCCTTACCAACGGAATCACCGACGGATATTATCCGTTGGTGATTAAATTCAGACGGATATACCGATGGAAAATATCCGTCGGTATTTCACAGAGAGTTGCAAAACAATTACCAGCCATGCCATAAATATCGACGCCACGTCCGTCGGTGATTCCGTCGGTACATACCGATGAAATTTCAGACGGATTTATTCCGTCAGTAATGTTCCTGTGAGAAACTTTTTTTTGGCGCGCGCGCATCCGTCTGAAAGACCGTTGGTTTTCCGTCGGTGTGTGTTTTTTTTTATTTGCGACAGATTTAGCGACGGAAATGGGAGTTACCGACGACTGTTATACCGACGGACGTGTTCCGTCGGTGATGGTTGTTGCTACCCAATTTTTGACCCATATTTTGATAAATTTTCAAATAAAATAATAAATAAAAAAATAATAATAAGGGTTTACATGTGGCGATAACATAAAGCATCAAGGCTAATATCAAGGAAGCAATATGTTAAGGAGATAATTACTGAATCATATATAATTATTGCAATATAAAATACCATAGATATATGATTTGATTCGTGCTGGTTATGGAAAATAATCAATGCAATATAAAATACTATATATATGGGATTTGTTGGTGATGGTTATAGAAGACAATCTCTGCAATAATTATTGCAGTATTTCCTTAAATAACACACGTGTAGAGATTTTCTATGTAAATGAACATCCGGTCATAATATAGAGAGAAGATATATTTCCAAGGGGGCATTTTTCTTGGAGAGAGGGGAGCCAAACACAAAAAAAAAACCTAAACATAAAAAAAACCAAAAGTCGTTTCTCTTCCTCAGCCATAGCCTTCTCTATGATTTTTCTTTTTTTAAAAAAAAACAAAGCAAACATCCCTCCTTCTTCTTCTTCTTCTAGGCTTCATCCCTCAGCCCTCTGCCACACCTAACACGAGCCGCCCCCCCTTACCTTCAAAAAAGAAAACAAAAAAGAGAGAGCCCCGGCACGCTCTTTGCCTATTTTCCCCCTCTGTTACACGGAGACCAGCCCCTCTCCTTTATCTGGCCGACTCTCCCTCACGAGCTCTCCTCTATTTAGCCAAACTAGAGAAAACTTTGCTTTGGCCTTTGAGAATTCTCGGTTTCCCTCTTCAGCCGACCATTGATCAGCAGTCTCCTCTCTTAGTCGGCCAAAACCAGATCTCCTCCCTCACTTCTTCTTCCCCTACAGAACCTTTTTTTTGCCTTTTACCCATAGCCAAACACCTTCCCCGATTTCCTCATCTCACTCTTCTCGACAGCCCACTCATTTCCATTTCCTTCGGACAAGAACGAAAGAGAGAGAGAGAGCACCCAAAACCAGTCCCCATCCTGGCATTCCCTTCTCTCGACCATTTCTTCCCCTGCACCTGAAGCAGCCCTCTCTGTCAACGTAGCCTCAGACCAGCCTCCACCGAGCCCACAACAGCAGCAACCATTTCTTCTCAGTAGAGACAAGACAGACGTGAAATGAGATGAAGGACGAGCAGAAGGAAAGAAGATAAACAGATGAAAATCAGAGAGACGAACCAGCACGCCTTCGCCATCACCTTTGTCCCTTCATTCCGTCTCCAGTTTCTTCTCCTCTAGTGGTGCAAATTTTTTTCTCCTCCACAGGAACAGGTATTAATTAGCCGAAGCAACAGCCTAGTAATGAGATCAATTCCATCCCGGTCGACGCCATCCACCAGCTTCATTCTCAAAAACCAGCTTCGTCCCTGCACCAGGTAAGCTCTTCTCGTCCTTATACATGCATGCATGAATTCAATTCACCCTGTTACTATACATGTGAATTTTAATTCACCAGTAACTGTTCACGCGGGTCTCCTGCTGGCCGAAAAGAAAAAAAGAAGTTTATGTTTGGCTTCGAGGGGTCGGCTTCGAGGGGTCATCCTTGATTTTTTTGGACTGTTCAGTTTACTTGAAAATTTTGAGAATATATACGCAGTTTGTTGTCTTTAATTGCAATTAAATGTGATTTTTTTTGACAAAAAAAAATTATTTTTATGTGTTGCATACGGCCAATACCCTAACATCTTTTTTAAATTTCCTCTTAAAAAAAACAAATATTTGAAGTTTTGAAAATGTGTTTTCGCATGGATTTCTTAAACACAAATTATTTTCTTGCATTTCTGGATTTTACAACATGTTTGTAAAACTCCAAAGGGTATTGGCCAATATTCCAAAAAATATAAAAATCTTATTTTTTGGGGGAATTCATCTATTATTCACCGTTAATGTTTGGATAAAGAAATCCCAAAGGGATGAATATCCAAAATATTATTGCGAATAATTTATCTATTATTCACCGTTAATGTTTGGATAAAGAAATCCCAAAGAGATGAATATCCAAAATATTATTGGGAATAACTTGCTATTATTCGCTGTTAATGTTTGGATAAAGAAACCCTGAGTGGTTAATATCCAAAATATTTTTCTAGGAATAATAAGTCATCACACATCCTTGAAAGAAGCCTTAATTATAATTGAGGACATTTCAATTTTTGACTCCACAGTTTACGAGCCGTGAGAGTATGAAATACTAAGGGAAAAATGAGCTTTTAAAGCACATGGAATCTCCTTGGATTTCTATCTTAATAAATTTAATTTGAATCAAACACAGATTTCAAGAGATTTGCATTGGTTCTCCTTGGTACTTTGTAGACATATCTAAGGGTGTGATCAACATTGACCAAAGGTTCTTTCTTTTTAGACTTTCAAGTCCAAGTTTGTTCATCATAGCAAAACGTATCCTAGGAAAACACCAACACCATAGCTATTATAAGGCAAACCAAACACCAAGCAGCTTACCTTAGGTAGGGCGTACTAGGGGTGCTAATACCTTCCCTTTACGCAACCAGTCCCTTGCCTTAGAATCTCTGAAAGACCAGTTAGGTTTCCTAGTGACCATAATACTAGGTGGCGACTCCACTTTACACAAAAACAAAAAAAGACCGCGAAATCAATTGATGGTCGCCGCGACGCCGCACTCCGCTCGCGAGGGTGCGACAGGATGGCGACTCCACTGGGGACCCTTGGACTAAGCTTGGTAATTGTTTTTGTTATTATGCTATGTGTTGTTGTTTTTTTACTATGAATGATAATTTGTTTAAAAGCTTTAGCATGCATCTTTACGTTCTGTCATACATGATGTAGTCATTCATCACTTTACTATTATTTTCTTTTTGGAGAGCACACACATTAAACTTTAAGTTAAGTGGGGGACTAGCAGCTTGCCTTATGACTTGAGTCAAGGTTTAAGTTTGTGTAAACCCTAACTCTTTGCTGAGTGTTTAGACTGATAGTGATTGGTACACGTGCCATCCCACTATCTGCTGAACCCCCATATTGCCTTTACGAGGGTGATCACTAGGACAGCAAGAGACCCTTTTTAGAGACCAAGTAGTAAACCTACCCTACGTCTCACGTAAAGAAACTAGAACCTATCCTTAGGATGTATGCTCCATAATATCTTTTTGCATCCAAACAAGCCAAAGCTCAAAGCATCTTGAATCTCAAGACCTTCATTCAAAAGCTAGCCAAGGGAGAGATGTTCCAGAGTTGGGAGACCCAAGAAGCTCCATAGGTGTTCAAATTTAATCAATAATGCTTGTTTGGTCATGATATTGTGTTGTTTGCCTTTTTCACCTTTTTAAATCAAGGTTCCAAATGTCAATTGGATTTTATCATTGTTTTTTTTAGCCAAACTTTTCCTTTTAATGAGATCATGCATTTTCAAAAGTTTCAAAAGTTCATCTTGGTGTTTTTACACATCACTTTTCGTTTTCAAAGTGGAACTTCCATAACAACATCTACACTTTACACTTAGAATGAATGGCCGAACTTTAAAGAATACATATTAGTTGTAGAAGAAGAAGAATGAGAGGGAAATAACATTAGGGGATTCACAAAAATTAATAAGAACAACATGAACAAGCTTGGAAACCCGCTAAAGAGGAATTTAAAACCATAGATGTGGGCAATGAAAAAATCAAGAGAGAGTTGAAGATAAGGACTTTGATCACCCCTAAAAGAAGGAGAAAAGTTAATTGCACTACTCCAAGATTATATAGATTTTTTTTCCTGGTCCTACAAGGATATGCCTGGTTTGTATAGGATACCACTAGTAGAAGGATGCAAACCGGTTAATCAAAAGTTGAGAAGAATCCATCTGGATGTCTTAGTAAAAGCAAAAATTGAAAAGCAATGGAACACTGATTTTCTAGAAGCAGTCAAGTATCCACGACGTGTGTCCAGCATAGTGGTAGAACCTAAAAAAGAAGATAAAATCAGAGTTTGTGTGGACTTTATGGACTTAAACCGGACTAACCCTAAAGACAATTTTCCTCTATCACTCCTAGATATGCTGGTTGACAAAGCAACTCGTAACCCTATATATTCCTTTATGGACCGATTTTTGGGCTACAATAAAATAAAATGGCGCAAGAGGATAAGGAGAAGAAACCTTTTGTAACACTATGGGGAACCTTTTGCTACAAGGTCATGTCATTTAGGTTAAAGAATGTCAGGGCCACCTACCAAAGGGCCATGATGGCTCTATTTCACAACATGATGTAAAAAGAGATTAAAGTATACGTGGATGACATGATTGCTAAATCTAAAGAGAGAGAGAATCATGTCCAAATATTGAAGGAATTATTTGAAAGACTAAGGAAGTACAAGTTGAGGCTTAACCATGCAAGGTGTTCATTCGGGGTGAAATCTAGGAAGTTGTTGGGATTTATGATGAGTGACAAAGGGATAGAAGTGGACCCTAGTTAAGTAAAGGCTATTTAATCTATGCCAACTCCCAAGACTGAGAAGGATGTAAGGAGGTTCTTGGGAAGGTTGAATTACATTGCTCCGTTTATATCTCAATTAACCACGACTTATGACCTAATCTTTAATTGTTAAGGAAGAAGAATCTCGGAATTTGGAATAAGAGTGTGAAGAAGCTTTCGCGAAAATCAAGCAGTACCTACTCCACCCCTATCTATCAAGCTGAATTGCAAAATGGCAAGTTCTACTAGCTAAGTACGACATAGTATATATGACAAGAAAAGCCATGAAAGTCATTGCCGATCACCTAGCTGACCATGCTGTGGAAGATTATGAGCCGTTAAAATTTCATTTTTCTAATAAAGATGTGCTTTTAGTCAAGGAAGGGAAATTAGATCGGTGGATTATGTACTTTGATGGTGCTGTGGTAACAGAGTGGGGGCAGTGCTAATCTCTCCTAATAAGAAACAATATCTGGTTTAAGTTAAGTCGCAGTTTGGGTGCAATAATAACATAAGAGCATGAAGCTTGCATTCTCGTTTTAGAGGTGGCATTGGAGCAGAATATTAGAAAGATAAATATGTATGGAGACTCGATTTTGATTATTTGCTAAGTGAAAGGAAAATGGAAAATCAAGAAAGAAGTTTAGACCTTACCAAGAGTACCTGTCTAAATTGGCTAGAGAATTTAAGGAAATAAAGTTCACCCATCTAGGAAGGGAAGGAAACCTTTTTGCTGACGCTTTGGTCACATTAGCTTCTATGGCTAGAATAGACTTTGGGCACAAGGTACAACCGATACACATTGATACCAGAAATAACCCAGCTCATTGTTGCTCAGTTGAAAGAGAAATAGATGAAAACCCTTGGTACTATGATATTAAAAATTTCATCCAAAACCAGACATATCCCATGGGGGCATCCAAAATCAACAAGAAGACTTTGAGGAGGTTGGCAATGGATTTCTATCTTGATAGGGAAACTTTGTATAAGAAATCATCTGACGGAACATTGTTGAGATTTGGATGCCGTGGAGGCAAAAGGTGGTAAAAAAAATTTTGAAAGAGATTTGATCTATCGATATGGTCCACTAGAAAATATTATAACTAATAATGCCCAGAACTTCAATAGCAAGATGATAATAGAACTCTGTGCTAAATGGAAAATCAAGCATTCCAATTCCTCACTTTATAGGCCAAAGATGAATGGTTCGGTAGAAGCTGCTAAGGAAAATGTCAAAGAAGATTATTTCGAATATGGTAGTCACCTACAAGGATTGGCATGAGATGTTGCCATTTGCCCTTCATGTGTACCGCACCGCAATCCGAACTTCAACAGGAGCCACACCGTACACTTTGGTATATGGAATGGAGGCGGTGATGCCTTTAGAAGTGGAAACCCCCTCATTAAGAGTATTGGTAGACTTTGAGTTTAGAAGAGGTGGGATGGGTAAAAGTTAGATATGAATAGTTGAATCTGATCAGTAAAAAGAGGATAGCTGCAATCTATCATCATCACGGATGACCAAATCGTATGATAAGAAGGTCCGACCTCGAGGATTCCATGAAGGAGATTTTGTACTGAAGAAAATATAGCCTTTACCAGGAGAAGATCAGAGTAAATGGACGCCAAACAATAAGGGCCTTTACATGGTAAAGAAAGCGTTCTCGGGAGGAGCTTTATTGTTATCTAGAATGGATTGAGAAGATCTAGTTAGACATGTGAATGCTGACTCTATAAAGAAATACTATGCTTCTGGATCCATAAAATAAAGTTCGGCCATGAATTCTCTTTGTAAATAACCTTTTCTTCATAAAGCGCATGATCTCATAGCATTCAAAATCTTTTACTTAAAAAAACTGTTTTGACACATGACTAAGAAGATGACTCCATCCATTCTCAAAATTGGAGGGATCCCAAACCAAATTTAAACCTGATAGGTTTTGTACACCACACTAGGGGGCAAAAAGCGCACATAGGGGTCTATTAGTGAACCAAAGCCCAAAGGGGTATCATTATAGAATTGTTGAAACACCTTTTATAAGAGTTGCTTAAAACAAAATATGATGATTGCATTAAAAGTTTCAGTTTTCATGAATAAAACCAGATCCTTTGAGTTTTCCTCTGAAAATAATTTCTTAAAAAATGGAAAAAGACAATTAAAACATCTGCAAAAGTATAATAAAAGACTATTTAATGGAGCAAGAAAGGGCCCCACAAGGAACTAGAGATCTCTTCACCAAGCATAAGAAGGATAGGACATATAGCGCATGGAGCATATTCCAGTTCAAGAGGATAGGTCGGGCAAACAAATGGAAACAGGAGCTCGAAGAAGGCTACAACGAAAAGGGGGACCTAGGTTTCCAAAAATAGGTAAACAAAAACATGCATGCTATATTATCATAACACTAACCTGTCATGAAAGGTGTGACGAAAGCCAAATAGTTCCAAGTTTTGGGACTCGCTGAGATACGGAATCTCAGGTCAACGGAACTACGGAAAAGAATATGAATTGTGAACCAGCACTGCTTCATTCCTCGAGGTAAGATAATTTCTTTTGAAATTCAAAACGGGTAGGTCACCCATCACAATGAGACCATCATTTTTTCTGGGTAGGTCACCCATTAGAATGAGACCATTCTCCATCTTTTTTTTACCTGGGTAGGTCACCCATTATAATGAGGCCATTCTCCCCCCTGGGTAGGTCACCCATAAGAATGAGATCACTCTTCCCCCTTTCCACTTGGGTAGGTCACCCATCATAATGAAACCATTTTCTGGGTAGGTCACCCATTAGAATGAGACCATTCTCCATCTTTTTTTTACCTGGGTAGGTCACCCATTATAATGAGGCCATTCTTCCCCCTGGGTAGGTCACCTATAAGAATGAGACCACTCTTCCCCCTTTCCACTTGGGTAGGTCACCCATCATAATGAGACTATTTTCTGGGTAGGTCACCCATTAGAATGAGACCATTCTCCATCTTTTTTTTTACCTGGGTAGGTCACCCATTATAATGAGGCCATTCTTCCCCCTGGGTAGGTCACCCATAAGAATGAGACCACTCTTCCCCCTTTCCACTTGGGTAGGTCACCCATCATAATGAGACCATTTTTTGGGTAAGTCACCCATTAGAATGAGACCATTCTCCATCTTTTTTTTTTACCTGGGTAGGTCACCCATTATAATGAGGCCATTCTTCCCCCTGGGTAGGTCACCCATAAGAATGAGACCACTCTTCCTCTTTTCCACCTGGGTAGGTCACCCATCACAATGAGACCATTTTTTGGGTAGGTCACCCATTAGAATGAGACCATTCTCCATTTTTTTTACCTGGGTAGGTCACCCATTATAATGAGGCCATTCTTCCCCTGGGTAGGTCACCCATAAAAATGAGACCACTCTTCCCTTCTCTCCACTTGGGTAGGTCACCCATCACAATGAGACCATCTTGCATTTGGGTAGGTCACCCGTTAAAATGAGACCATCTTGTATTTGGGTAGGTCACCTGTCATAATAAGATCATCTTTCATTTGGGTAGGTCACCCGTCATAATAAGACCACACACACATTTTTGTATTGGTTTTGGTTAAAGGAGATCGCCAGATGGGATCTCAGGTTAACCCAACCACACACAGAGTTTAGCTTTGGTTAAAGGGAATCACCAGATGGGATTTCAGGTTGACCGAGCTACACACCGACTTTACTTCGGGTTAAAGGAGATCGCCAAATGGGATCTTAGGTTAACCCCCTCAAAAGGGCAGGTCGCCCGTGAAAATAGACCAGCGTGAGTATGTGGGCAGGTCGCCCCTGAAAATAGACCAGGTTAGAGTGTGCGTGGGCAAGTCGCCCGTAAAAATAGACCAATTTTCTTTTTTAAAAAAAAGAGGCAGGTCACCCATGATAACTAGACCATTTTCTTTTAAAAAGTGAAGTCCTTGGATGAGTGGATCACTCAGCACGCAAGGAAGATTTTTTTTCTTTCTTTACAAAGCTTACTATGCAAAACATTGAGGAATTTTGCTTCGTAAGCATTGTAAAGAGGGGGCATCTGTTGCTACCCAATTTTTGACCCACATTTTGATAAATTTTCAAATAAAATAATAAATAAAAAAAATAATAATAAGGGTTTACATGTGGCGATAACATAAAGCATCAAGGCTAATATCAAGGAAGCAATATGTTAAGGAGATAATTACTGAATCATATAAATTATTGCAATATAAAATACCATAGATATATGATTTGATTCATGCTGGTTATGGAAAATAATCAATGCAATATAAAATACTATATATATGGGATTTGTTGGTGATGGTTATAGAAGACAATCTCTGCAATAATTATTACAGTATTTCCTTAAATAACACACGTGTAGAGATTTTCTATATAAATGAACATCCGGTCATAATATAGGGAGAAGATATATTTCCAAGGGGGCATTTTTCTTGGAGAGAGGGGAGCCAAACACAAAAAAAAAACCTAAACATAAAAAAAACCAAAAGTCGTTTCTCTTCCTCAGCCATAGCCTCCTCTCTGATTTTTCTTTTTTAAAAAAAAAACAAAGCAAACATCCCTCCTTCTTCTTCTTCTTCTAGGCTTCATCCCTCAGCCCTCTGCCACACCTAACACGAGCCGCCCCCCCTTACCTTCAAAAAAGAAAACAAAAAAGAGAGAGCCCCGGCACGCTCTTTGCCTATTTTCCCCCTCTGTTACACGGAGACCAGCCCCTTTCCTTTATCTGGCCGACTCTCCCTCACGAGCTCTCCTCTATTTAGCCAAACTAGAGAAAACTTTGCTTTGGCCTTTGAGAATTCTCGGTTTCCCTCTTCAGCCGGCCATTGATCAGCAGTCTCCTCTCTTAGTCGGCCAAAACCAGATCTCCTCCCTCACTTCTTCTTCCCCTACAGAACCTTTTTTTTTTGCCTTTTACCCATAGCCAAACACCTTCCTCGATTTCCTCATCTCACTCTTCCCGACAACCCACTCATTTCCATTTCCTTCGGACAAGAACGAGAGAGAGAGAGAGAGCACCCAAAACCAGTCCCCATCCTGGCATTCCCTTCTCTCGGCCATTTCTTCCCCTGCACCTGAAGCAGCCCTCTCTGTCAACGTAGCCTCAGACCATCCTCCACCGAGCCCACAGCAGCAGCAACCATTTCTTCTCAGTAGAGACAAGACAGACGTGAAATGAGATGAAGGAGGAGCAGAAGGAAAGAAGATAAACAGATGAAAATTAGAGAGACGAACCAGCACGCCTTCGCCATCACCTTTGTCCCTTCATTCCGTCTCCAGTTTCTTCTCCTCTAGTGGTGCAAATTTTTTTCTCCTCCACAGGAACATGTATTAATTAGCCGAAGCAACAGCCTAGTAATGAGATCAGTTCCATCCCGGTCGACGCCATCCACCAGCTTCATTCTCAAAAACCAGCTTCGTCCCTGCACCAGGTAAGCTCTTCTCGTCCTTATACATGCATGCATGAATTCAATTCACCCTGTTACTGTACATGTGAATTTTAATTCACCAGTAACTGTTCACGCGGGTCTCCTGCTGGCCGAAAAGAAAAAAAGAAGTTTATGTTTGGCTTCGAGGGGTCCGCTTCGAGGGATCATCCTTGATTTTTTTGGACTGTTCAGTTTACTTGAAAATTTTGAGAATATATACGCAGTTTGTTGTCTTTAATTGCAATTAAATGTGATTTTTTTTTGACAAAAAAAAATTATTTTTATGTGTTGCATACGACCAATACCCTAACATCTTTTTTAAATTTCCTCTTAAAAAAAACAAATATTTGAAGTTTTGAAAATGTGTTTTCGCATGGATTTCTTAAACACAAATTATTTTCTTGCATTTCTGGATTTTACAACATGTTTGTAAAACTCCAAAGGGTATTGGCCAATATTCCAAAAAATATAAAAATCTTATTTTTTGGGGGAATTCATCTATTATTCACCGTTAATGTTTGGATAAAGAAATCCCAAAGGGATGAATATCCAAAATATTATTGCGAATAATTTATCTATTATTCACCGTTAATGTTTGGATAAAGAAATCCCAAAGAGATGAATATCCAAAATATTATTGGGAATAACTTGCTATTATTCGCTGTTAATGTTTGGATAAAGAAACCCTGAGTGGTTAATATCCAAAATATTTTTCTAGGAATAATAAGTCATCACACATCCTTGAAAGAAGCCTTAATTATAATTGAGGACATTTCAATTTTTGACTCCACAGTTTACGAGCCGTGAGAGTATGAAATACTAAGGGAAAAATGAGCTTTTAAAGCACATGGAATCTCCTTGGATTTCTATCTTAATAAATTTAATTTGAATCAAACACAGATTTCAAGAGATCTGCATTGGTTCTCCTTGGTACTTTGTAGACATATCTAAGGGTGTGATCAACATTGACCAAAGGTTCTTTCTTTTTAGACTTTCAAGTCCAAGTTTGTTCATCATAGCAAAACGTATCCTAGGAAAACACCAACACCATAGCTATTATAAGGCAAACCAAACACCAAGCAGCTTACCTTAGGTAGGGCGTACTAGGGGTGCTAATATCTTCCCTTTACGCAACCAGTCCCTTGCCTTAGAATCTCTGAAAGACCAGTTAGGTTTCCTAGTGACCATAATACTAGGTGGCGACTCCACTTTACACAAAAACAAAAAAAGACCGTGAAATCAATTGATGGTCGCCGCGACGCCGCGCTCCGCTCGCGAGGGTGCGACAATGGCGTCAATAGTTATTTCACTGACGGAGTTCATTGCTGTCACTGACGGACTAATTCCATAAATTAATAATAAATGTAAAAAAAAAGGTGGTGATTTTTAAAGAAAATTCAACAACAAAATATATAAAAATTAAGCTGTAATTTTGGAGAAAATTTAAAGTTTAATTGTACCCCATTATGCCTAAAAATAAAAAAATAATAAAAATTTAAGGTTAAATTAAATAATTATTGGACGAATCTGAGTGAAAATTAAGTTCAAGAACATTATTAATTTTTTAATAGAAAAATTTGATTTAATCACGAGCTAAATTAAATTTTAATTATATTTAAGAATTAATTTAAATTCAAATAAATAATTTAATTAGGTGTAAAGAATTAATTATGCTATGTAAAAGGTTGCTGCATGCTACCCCGATCTGGGCTGCATCATTATCAATTAACACAAACGTAATAATATGGTGAAAAACTTATTCGTTTGCATACAATGAGACAGTCAAATTTTAATCACCCCATGCATCGCCACACATTTCAAAATAATATAAGTAGAAGAAGTAACAAAGTTAGAGAAAAAGAAAATGAAAAAATAATCACCCAAACATTGGCATTTTTTTTTATTTGAGAGATGTATTTTTATTTTAAATTATCTAGATTTTTTATATTTATTCTAATTGCTTTTAGTTTTATCAAATTTTAAAATCAAGATAAAAAATAATTTAAACTCAATAATATGCGTTATAATTAGATTCTAAGAAAATACATTGAAGTCTGCATGTTTGAAGAAAAATATATTCATAAGAAAACGAGGAATTTTACAATTAAAACCATTTTTTCAATTGAGTTTAAATTATTAACTTCTAAAAAAACCCCTTATATTATTGTATAATTAAAAAATTAAAAAGCTCTCATTGTCCCGAGATCTAATATTTTAATATGTAAATTCCTTTTACCTTCCAGACTCAATTTTTAATTATCATTAAAGGTTTTTAAATATTTGTTGGCATATATAAACCTTGTTTTATTTTATTAAATACAAGCATTAAAGCTTCCAGATTGAGTTTGTCATGTTCCTTGGAAAAATGCAACTCGGCTTTTCATGACTTTGATAAGTGAACCGTGTTTTATGTGGTGTGGTTCCTCTACTCCTAGGACACCAGAATATCTAAAAGATAAGATGATCTTGTCTCCAAAAGCAAATTTGTGGGATGGATTGGTGTGGTTCCTCTACGCCTAGGACACCAGAATATCTAAAAAGGCATGAGACGAAGAAAGGCATGAGAGAAAAGCATATTGGATATATTGGCTAGTGATTGTGAGGCCCCAGTTCTTGACTGGGCATAGTTGTAGATGAGCTTTGAGTGGCGGCTGCAGCTTGAAAGAGAAAAGGGTGTATGTATAGCGAACCAAGGCTTAAAATTCTTGAAAAGGGACTGCTAGTTGCAGGCATAAATAGTGATCTTGCTGGTATTGGTGATGGTAATGGTGATGATGGTGATGGTTCATCAAGATCTAGTAGTGCAATATATAATTGTCGATGAGGTAAGAGGAAATGACTGGAAACTCTTCAAGTGAGCTCAGATCCAGTAGAGAATAAACTCAAGTTACTTTATATAGAGCTGTATTTTTTTTTTTTTTGCGGCAATTGTATTCTCATGCATTCAATCTCCATAGTCTCATGTGTGCTTTTGGAGGGCATTGAGAACTTGTTACTTTCTTTTTTTTTCTTTTTTTTTGATAACGTAGGTATCCGAATTAGCTTACATGTACCTCAACTAATCCAACGGGTTCTAAAATTAACAACCATATAAGTCTTCAATAATCCTGAGATTTATGAGACATGATCTCAAGAGAACTTGTTACTTTAATCTTATGCTACTTCTGTGTAAAATCGTGTAGTTAATGACGCTTTTCTAGTAAAATTATTGAGCACCATCACAAGTGATTAACTTTAAATAGGGATATAGACATGACTGCGCGATGAAATGAGATACTTATTGTGTTTATTTTCACTTGAAAAAAATATTAAATTTATATTTTTTAATGTTTTTTAATAATTTTTATTTATTCATGTTAAATTTTTTTTAACAAGTAGCTTGTATCTTAATATCAAACACTCAACCCTGATTTTCGGCACTTGAAAATACAATCTCTTTAACAGTAACAACATATTAATTTTATACAATGAAATTTAATTGAAAATTGGAGCCCCTAAGCAACTAAATATTAATTTTATACAATGAAATCTAATGCATGTGTGGGTTAATGACCTATGGTCATGGTTTGAAAAGATGTGTTGAGTCTCCTTTAGGCATAGGTAAGAGACTGGATCCTGTTCATGCGAGTTGACCCACGAGTGAACTGGTAAAAAGTAAAACAATGTTATAACACTTCTTTTTATTCTGCCGTTTCAATTCCTTCTTTTCTACTAACAAATAATGAATAATTGTTATATAATCTCACTTTTGTTTGTTTTGTTTTATGTAAGTTCAAAATTTAAAGCTGCTAATCCGCACATTATTGTTTTTATTTTTTGAACACATGGTTTTTTTTTCCCTTTTCTTTTTGTTTTTCTGTTATGATTTTAAAAAAAATTATTTTTGTTTATTTTATTTTCTAATATTGAAATGGTTAAGAATTTAATTTTGTAATTTTTTTCTTTTTCTTTTGTCTTTCTATAAGGTTAGCGTGGTTTGCGGGTCTGTCAAGGGAACCCACGTTATCCCAATTTACGGATTTGATGGGTTTTTTAAAAATTAAACCATATTACAATAGTAATCCATATTATTAAACTTTATGAAGTAACAAAACTTAAAGGATGTGGGGGAAACCATTGTTCATCCAACACTCATTGTATTGTGGATTACAATAGTAATCCACAATGTTTTGCTTTCTTTTTGTGTTTTTATGAATTTTTGCTATAATTTTTTAAAAATCTACTTTTGTCGATTTTATCTTTTCAAATAACATGGGATATGACCTCTCTTGCAAATTAATTAAATGTGCTAAGGCCTCCCTTTGATGCTCCAATGGACCTCTAATTTCTGCATTGGCCGAGACTTGCAAGACTAGTCTATTTAATACTTCTTTCAATACCTTTATTTTGGACCTTGTAATTGGCCCATTTAGAAAATGCAATAGATACTTATTGGTGTTCGTGGGCTGATCCACATTAATTATGGTTACTAGAAAACCTTAATTAGTCTTCAGAGTTTTAAGATAAGAGACTTGTTACGCTAAAGAAAATGTATTACCACCCTAAAGTATCATACCTAAAGTAAATTCCATTGTTACTTGTCTTTTATCCCTAATAGCCTGTTGTGCCCAATCTACCGATGGTGTATCTACATGGATCTATTGTAATGAGTTAAACCTATTGTAGGTTTTATTCCTATATGTTCTAAAGTTCTGGTTATTTTTGTTACTCCTGTTTGACGAATTGATATTTAGATCCCTATTTACTCCAGATTGTTGTAACCCATTTTTGGGTCCCCACACAAAAATAAAAATATATAGCTGGAAGAAATTAGAAAAATAATAAAAGGTTGGAGCGCTCGGAAAAAGATCAGAAAATTGATTAAGGAGGTTCAAAAATACAAGGATCGAAATTTTTTACAGTATATACTTGAATGATGAGAGCCTTGTGGGAAAAAAAATTTAATTTGAAGAGAAAAGTCCAAAATTGGATGTCCATTTTTCACTGATAAAAGACAAGAATTTATTGTCTCTCTATATTTGCCAGATAGATATATTACATTTTAGATTTGAAGTGGAATATTCGCCGCGACACCGCACATGTGCGACACAGATCATGACCCGTGATTATTAATAGTTTATAAAGCCATGCTAGTGAATAATAGGACGGGTCTTTTAAAGCACACACAACACCTCTTAAAAGCAAAGAATACATGCTTTTCAATGAAAAAAAGCCACCACACATCCCACCAAAACACACATTAGTGGTGGGATATAGTGGCACACATACTTTAGACAATATTGTACTTAGATATTTTTAAGACTTGTTTTTCTATTTAAAATCAAAAGAAACAACTAGTACTTTTAATATAAAATGTAATGATCCATGTTAAGTCCATTTATCCTGAATACCAAGAGTGAATAACAAAACATAATTTCATATAATTTTAAAACAACAAGGATAAGTTGTAAAGGCTTGGAACATAATATTAAACATGGCTTAACATAAAATATAATATCTTATAGGTCAATTCAAAATCCTTGCGATCTAGAGCTTGATTTATATTTTAATTTATTTTACATTATTTTTTGATATTGACTTAGTTCCATTTGGATGATTCAACATATTGATTCATAACTCATGTGAATTGTATTTTAATGCTTGGAAATTGATTTTTTGTGATTATGTGTAATGCAGTGTTTTTGGGGAAGAAAGATGATAACAAAATAAATTATAACAGGATATCTCTAGTAAAGAAGTTGTAAATACCTTCTGCGACATGTGAGTTGCGATTGACATCTTCGACTTGCATGTTGTCGATTGTATATGCAATAATGGAGGTTCAGAAGGCATTTGTGACTTACTGATGGCACATGCCAATTATAACACTCTCAATTATATTAGATTTCTAAATTTATATTATTTTACAAAATAATTTTTTAAAGGTGCTCACTTACCAAAAACTCTATCCTGGCTAGATTCAGTTTTGTCATGTTCCTTGGAAAAATGCAACTCGGCTTTTCGTGACTTTGATACGTGAATTATTGAAGATACCAAAGTTTCCACACCCACCTTGACTTTAATTCTTTAATATTTCTTCGCTGTGTGGTCTCTTTAATAGCTATTGTTTTCTTTTGTTGTCGATAGAGAAGGGTTGAGGAGAAATAAATAATTCATGGGTTGTAAGGGTTAGAATTAACTTGGTAGTACGAGAATAAAAATGTATTGTATGCGATACTCCTTCGGTGTGGAGATACGATGTTTGGATAAAATTTAAATTTATTTTATTTAAAATTAAATTTTTATTATACTTTTAGATTATTTCAATAGGTTGGTATGAAACATATTTATTACAATAATTTTTTTTATCTTGATATATTTCAAAGTATGAAAACAATTCAAAAAATAACGGATTATACACTACCATGCGCGGCCCTTCATCATGACTCTGATACGGGAATCGTGTTTCATGTGTCGTGTTTCATGTTAAATTATTGAAGATACCGAAGGACCCATGCACGACAGCAAAATTTTAAAGGAACACAATGATAATCCACACCCAAATTCATTTCAATTCTTTAATATTTCTTTATTGTGTGGTCACTTGCCAGTAGTATAAATCACTATCGAACATGAGAGCTTTGTGATCAGATGCAGACCAAAGTCCCTTTGGAGTGTTTCATGTGTTGTGTGAGAAAGTTAAATTATTGAAGACACCAAAGGTCCCATCATGTACGATAGCAAAGTTTTAAAGAAGTTTGGAACACAATGATCATCCACACCCAAATTCACTTCAATTCTTTAATGGTTCTTCATTGTGTGGTCACTTATCAGTAATATAAATCACTATTGAACAGAAGAAATTTGTAATACACTGTCTCATTAATAATATGGGATTTGACCCCTCTTACAAATCTATTTTTGTTAAAAAAATTTCAAATCTATTTTTGTCAATTTTATCTTTTCAAATAAGATGGGATTTGACCCCTCTTGTAAATTAATTAAATGTACTAAGGCCTTTTTTTTATGCTCCAATGGATCTCTAATTTCTGCATTCGCCAAAACTTGCAAGACTAGTCTATTTAATGCTTCTTTCAATGTTTTTATTTTGATCCTTGTAATTGGCCCATTTAGAACATGTAATAGATACTTATTGGTGTTCGTGGGCTGATCCACATTAATTATGGTTACTAGAAAATCATAATTTCTCTTTAAAGTTATAAGATAAGGGACTTGTTGCACTAAAGAAAATGTATTATCACCCAAAATATCATACCTATAGTAAATTCAATTGCTACCTGTCTTTTATCTCTAATAGCTTGTTATGCCCAATCTACTGATGGTGTATCTACATGGATCTACTATAATGAGTTAAACCTATGGTAAGTTTTATTCATATCCGTTCTAAAGTTCTGTTTATTTTTGTTACTCCCAATTTGTTTGGGGAATTGATATTTATATCCCTATTTACTTTAGATCATGACCCTTGACTATTAATAGTTTATAAAGCCATGTTAGTGAATAATTGGATGGGTCTATGTTAGGTTCATTAAATCGAGTTCAAATCCTAGGTTGAAGTGTCGCTAAACAATTTGTTTATGCAACGGTGGTCTATGGATAATGCCCTATTCAAGTTTATTTATCTTATAGTATCAAAGTTCACTCGTAATTTTATTGAATAAGAGTTTTGTAACCTAAACCTAAAATGTCCAAGCATTAACTATTATGGGTTAATATACTTAGTGGTGGGATCTAGAGGCACAAATACATTAAATAATATTGGACTTAGATATTTTTAAGACTTGTTTTTTATTTAAAATCAAAAGATCTGTCTACTACTTGCGTGTTGTAGATTGTATCTGCAATAATGGAGGTTCAGAAGGCATTCGTGACTTACTGATGGCACATGCCAATTATAACACTCTCAATTATATTAGATTTCTAAATTTATGTTATTTTACAAAATAATTTTTTAAAGGTGCTCACTTACCAAAAACTCTATCCTAGCTAGATTCAGTTTTGTCATGTTCCTTGGAAAAATGCAACTCGGCTTTTCATGACTTTGATACGTGAACCGTGTTTCCTTTGGTGTGGGATCGTGGAATTATTGAAGATACCAAAGTTGTGTGGTCTCTTTAATAGCTACTGTTTTCTTTTGTGGTTGATAGAGAAGGCTGAGGAGAAATAAATAATGCATGGGTACGGTGAAAAGATCTGTCTCCAAAAACAAATTTGTGGGGGCCTCTCATAGTAGTAGCTGTGTTTGCATGGGCTTTGAGTGGCGGCTTCAGCTTGAAAAAGAAAATGGTGTATTTGCTGGTGGCTAGTATGAGGAAAGGGAGACATAAGGTTGTAAGGGTAATACAAGAATAAAAATGAATTGTATGTGATTCTACTTGGGTGCCGATTGAAACTATGTATGGTGCTGGGGTAAAATTTGTTTTTATAGTATATTTTTAAATTATTTTAATATGTCGGTTTTTAAAATAATAAAAAATTATTACTTTAATATATTTTTAAATAGAAAACAATTTAAAAATAACTAATTCTATACTTACATGGCCTTCAAGACTCGGGTTTCATGTGTTGTGTGAGATAGTTAAATTATTGAAGATACCAAAAGTCCCATCACGATCGCAAAGTTTTAAAAAAGTTTGGAACAATGATAATCCACACTTAAAATTATTGAAGATACCAAAGGTCCCATCATGTATAATTTTATTTTCACATTAAAATTATATACTTAACCTTTTACTTTTCAAAATTTAAGAATGACTTGAAAAGCATTTTTATCTTTGTCAGCTTTTTTTTATATATAATAATGATATGTTCTTGGATTCTTTTTTATAATTTATTTTAAAATATAATGACGTGGGCAGGTATGCATCAGCACATCAGAATTCTTCAAGATTCTTACACGGGAGTCGTGTTTCATGTGTTGTGTGAATAGTTAAATTATTGAAGATACCATCATGTAGAACATCAAGCTACTGTTTTATATATATATATATATAGAGAGAGAGAGAGAGAGAGAGAGAGAGATGGGTGGAGGAGAAATAAATAATTGATGGGGACGGTGGAATGGAGATATAAGCTTGTTTGGGTTTTTTATTGTTATTATTTTTAACTTTTTCTTTTTCTTTTTTCATTAATTTTTATTGTTCACAACAACATCTATTTAGCGTGTTTAATAATGTGATACTTTTTACTTATAAATAAATCAAAATAATATTTTTTATTTTTTTTATATTAACATATCAAAATGATACAAAAACATAAAAAATTTAAAAACACGGTTGAACCACAATACCAAAAAAGGCCTAACATAGGTATAATATCTTGCAGATCAATTCAAAATCCTCAAGATCAACTTGATTTGGATTTTATTTTATTTTAAATTGTTTTTTATATTGACTTAGTTAAATTTAGATGACTCCACATATTGATCCATTATTTAGTGAATTTAGCCAAACCTAACTAAGTCAAAGTCAATGAATTAAAAAAAAATTAAAATAATATCGTTTTGAAAAAATAAAAATAAACACGAGTTGACTCAGTAATATGAGAATAATTAACCAGTTATTCTCCTAAATCTCAAACAAACCTTAAAATAAAAATTAAACTTTAATTCTTTATAATCAATTTGTAAAACACTACAATATATAAAAAAACTACAATACAACACCAAAGATGCTCCTATTAAAGCGCGTTAGGTCTAGCGCTGGTCAGACCTAAGTGTTAATGGGTCTGGTCAATGCAAGACCCAAAGGTTAATGCAAACCAAGTATAACTAATGGGAATCTCGTGATCATGCAACTCACAATCATGATTGAAATCTGATCTCAAAAAGTCAAAAGATGTTTGATAGGAGTGTGACACAATAGAAACATGTCTTAAGGTATTAACACTATTGAAATTAAATCGAATGATGCTAAGAAGTCAGTTAATCTTAAATAAGTCAGTTTAGTTCTTTCAAGAACCAAAGAATGCAAGAATCACTCTCACACAAAAGCTGAAAAATCATAATGATATCATTCAATGACCGTTGAATTTTGGGCTTATAAAAAGTTTAAATACTCTTAGAAAATAACCCAAATGGATCTACCATTGTGGACTAAATCGGTTCACTTATAAAATTAACCCAGAACATATACTGATAAGTCCAAAACAATGATCTAAACAAGTCTTGGATCTTAGCTAAAAACCATGTATTAATTAAGCCCAAACAAGCCTTGGGCTATAGTTGAAATAATAAAAATAAAACTCATAAGTTAATTCCTTAAATTGTCGTAAGAAGAGAAAAAAAAAAAGAAAAAACAATACAAGTCAAATATAAGGCTCATGTAAAACCTACAATGCCGCCTAATGATCCTAGAAAACAAGGGAGAAGTTGACGCCCCTATAGTTTCTAAGATAGAAAAGGATTTTAATTGTAGCCTTGTATTTATCATTCTTCTAGAAGGAAAAGTTGTTGCATGTATTGTTCCTCTTTACCGCTAATTAATTGTCCTTCCATCACTAGAAAAAACAATTAAAGTTGTTGAAATATTTTCCTTGCAAATCTAGGAAACTTTTCCATCACCTTGTTACCCTTTTAATCTTGGATTCTTTATTTTCTTTTGTTGTGTATTCTCCTCACTTGACATGGAAAGAAATTAAATAAGATATCCTAATACATAAAAGAACTAATTAATGTTCTCACACATAATATAAAATCTACAATTAGTATGGAATCCACAAAGCACATGGAAACATACACCAAAACAAGGTTGGCCCAAACTAGTGTAAAATTGGCAGCCTTATTGTTGAAAGTTCATGGCCCAAATAAGGTGGGATTTGGCCCCTCTTGCAAATTCATTAAATGTACTAAGGTCTCCTCTTGATGCTCCAATATATCTTTAATTTTTGCATTGGCCGAAACTTGCAAAACTACTCTATTTAATGCTTCTTTCAATGCCTTTATTTTAGACCTTGTAATTGACCCATTTAGAACATGTAATAGATACTTATTGGTGTTCGTGGGCCGATCCACATCAATTATGATTACTATAAAACCCTAATTAGTCTTCAGAATTCTAAGATAAGGGACTTATTATGCTAAAGGAAATGTATTATCATCCTAAAGTATCATACCTATAGTAAATTACATTGCTGGTTGTCTTTTATCCCTAATAGTCTGTTGTGCCCAATCTACCGATGGTGTATCCACATGGATCTACAGTAATTAGTTAAACCTATGGTAGGTTTTATTTCTATCCGTTCTAAAGTTCTGCTTATTTTTTTTACTCCTAATTTGTTTGAGGAATTGATATTTCTATCCCTATTTACTCCAGATCATGACCCGTGACTATTAATATTTTTACTCCTAATTTGTTTGAGGAATTGATATTTCTATCCCTATTTACTCCAGATCATGACCCGTGACTATTAATAGTTTATAAAGCCATGTTATTGAATAATTGGATGGGTCTATGTTAGGTTCATTAAACCTAGTTCAAATCTTAGGAGGAGATGTCGCTAAACAATTTGTATATGCAATGGTGGTCTATGGATAATGCACTGTTCAAGTTCATTTATTCTATAGTATCAGGGTCCACTCTTAATTTTTACTGAATAAAGGTTTTGTACCCTGATCCTAAAATGTCCAAGCATTAACTATTGTGGGTTAATCTACTTAGTGGTGGGATCTAGTGGCACAAATACTTTAGATAATAGTGGACTCGGATATTTTTAAGACTTATTTTAAAAAAAAAATCCAAAGTAACAACTAATACTTTTAATATACAATGTAATGATCCATGTTGAGTCCATTTACCCTGAATACCAAGAGTTAATAGCAAAACATATTTTGACATAATTTTAAAACAACAAGGATGAGTTATAAAGGCTTGGAACATAATACTGAACATGGCTTAACATAAATATAATATCTTGCAGGTCAATTCAAAATCCTCAAGATCTAGAGCTTAATTTAGATTTTATTTTATTTTAAAAAACAAAGGAAACTCTATTGAATTTTCTGTAAAAAATTAGATTTATATGGAAAAAAATCTGAATGTTTCCAATTTTGAAGAGTGATTTGATATAATAGTTATGACCTCAATGATATAATTTTGAGACTCTTACAGTAGTCGTCTATAAAAGTCACAAACCAACTAACTCCTAAAAATACTGAAATAGGCGGCAGAACCCAAACTTCCGATTGAATAAATGTGAATGGAATTTCATATATTTTAAAACTTGTTGGATAGAACACACGATGACTTTTGGATAAAATACATGTGTCGCAATGGAAGTCAGAGTCGTGAAAATTTAAAAACAGACTTGGAAATAGTTGCCTTAAGTAAGAAAATAATGGATGTCCTAGCCTACGATGCTACAACCATATCTACCTTTCTTTGTTGCCAATAAGATGTATTTTATGTGCCCTACTAATGTTGATGTCATCCATATTGCTCGCAAGGCTTGTCCCCTCTATTTTTTCATTTGCTAGATGGTCATGGGTATGAGTCTTGTTGATTTTTGGGTTTTTGGGAGAGACAGAGATGTTACGGGGGAATAATCTTCTTCTTCCCCTGCCTGTAGCACATCCAGGGGAAGAAGAAGATGTATAATGCCACTCAAAACAACATCGTTTTGAGTTCTTTTTTTAAAAAATGAATAGTGAATGAAACAGTGTTGTTTTGAACAAAACGTGTCATTTCATTTACAAGAAAATGATACCAAAAAGTGTCTATTTTCAAATTAGTCCTTATTATTCAATTTGTTCAATCAAGTCCTCAATCGAGATTTTGATTTTAAGAATCAATTCAATTGCATCCCTATCAAATTTAAATGACAGCCCTAAAGTGACCGCCTTTTTTATTTTGGTAATTAGTTTTGAATTTGTGCATTTTGACCCTTAATTGATCAATAAAGTTTCAATTTAGCCCTTGTTTCGGTCAATTCCAACCCCTATATTCACGCGTCTTTTCCAGTTTGGTTCTTGCTGTTTGATTTCTTCAATCAAATCCCTAATTGTCCATTAAACTTCAATATTTATGCAACTAAACCCTTGAATTTACCAAAATAACTCCTAAAAATTATAATTCGCCCCCAAGCTTTAATTTCTTTCAATTAAAGCTAAATTGACTTAAAAATTATTTTTTCTTACTATCAAACCCTTCATAAATTTAATTAAACCTTCAATGAAATCTAATTGAGTCCTTAAACATTTGATCTTGGACTTTTCATCCTTAAATTGAATTTTCTTTGTCAATAGAGCCTTCATCAATAAAAAACATAATATCAAATTTTAATTTTTGTATTTTCAAACTTTCTCAAACTTTCTCAACCAATCTTTGTCTATTTTCTAGGCACCTCGGTGTCCTTTTTTCACTAGTATATATTTTTAGTTTTTTTCTTCTAATATTTCTTTTTTTATGTTCTTCCTTTTTTTTTGTACGGGGATCCAAAACTGGATAAGAACAATGACCAATGACTATTATTAGTTTATAAAGCCATGTCAGTGAATAATTGAATGGGCTTATGTCAGGTTCATTGAACGTAGTCCAAATCTTATGAGGAGATGTCGCTAAACAATTTGTTTATGCAACAGTGGTCTATAGATAATGCCCTGTTCAAGTTCATTTATCCTATAGTATCAGGGTTCACTCATAATTTTTACTGAATAAGGGTTTTGTACCCTGATCCTAAAATGTCCAAGCATTAACTATTGTGGGTTAATCTATTTAGTGATGGGATCTAGTGGCACAAATACTTTAGACAATATTGAACTTAGATATTTTTAAGACTTATTTTTTATTTAAAATCAAAAGAAACGCTAATACTTTTAATATACAATGTAATAATCCATGTTGAGTCTATTGACTCTAAATACCAAGAGTGAATAGCAAAACAAATTTTGAAATGATTTTAAAACAACAAGGATTAGAGTGAATAGCAAAACAAATTTTGAAATGATTTTAAAACAACAAGGATGAGTTGTAAAGCTTGGAACATAATACCAAACATGGCTTAACATAAATATAATATATTGCATGTCAATTCAAAATCCTCAAGATATGGAGCTTAATTTAGATTTTATTTTATTTTAAATTAATTGTCGATATTGACTTAGTTACATTTGGATGACTAACATATTGATTTATAACTTAGTTATGTGCTCCTTTTGTGAATTGTATTTTAATGTTGGAAAACTAATTACTTGTAATTATGTGAATTGCAATTTTTTTGAAGAAGAGAGTTGATGGAAGAATAAACTATTTTAGGATACCTCATTTCGAGAAGTTAAAAATACGCGAATTGCAATTGACATCTATAATTAGCAAGTCATAAATTGTATTTGTAATAATAGAGGTTCAGATCAGGGGTGGAAGCAAGGGGGGCAAGTAGGGGCCCGGGCCCCCCCTGCAATACATGCAATACTTTTTTTTTTGTATTAAGTAATTAGATAATTAAATATGAAGAAGTGTTATATTTTTTATTTTAGAGAGGTGGGTCTCCTAAATTAAGTGTGATTTTATTTTTAAGTTTCTTTTAATTTACTCTTGACCTACATGGAAAAGAAAAAAAATATAAAGGCATTACTTTGTGAAATAAATAACAACGTCACCAATTTATTCTAATATAAATCCTGCAACCGATCAAAAACATAAATTGCAAGCAAAATTTTTCTACAAAAAAATTGAAGGAGAGCTACTAATTAATTTATCTTTCATCAAACAAAACAAGGTAACTTAAATTTAAAATATACTTTTGTTTTGTTTTGAGATGCTTGTTAATAATTTGATGAGGTTTTTTTAATAATTCTATCATATTTGCTTCTTTTTTTTTCAGATCTGCTAGTTCTACCAATTGTTTTTTGAATTCTTGTTATAGTGATTTTTTTTCTAATTAATTAGATATATTTTATTGGTTTGTGTTGATTATGCTTGGATTTTTTTTATGTTTTGTTTTGAGCAGAACCGCCAAAATTATTAATTTTTTCTTACGATATATGTTTTGATTTTAGGTTGAACCATGAATAAAATAAAAAGAATTGATTCTTTTTTCGAAAAAGAAAAAGAAAAAATATTGATAACTCACAACCTACTGAACGAGCTTTTTCAGCGATAAATATTGTTAAAACAAGACTTCGCAATCGGATGGAAGATGATTTTCTTGCAAATTATTTGATTGTCTATATAGAAAAAAAAATTGCTAAAAGATTCACAATTGATATGATAATCGATGATTTCTATTATATGAAAGAACAACGAGCACAATTAAAATAAATATGTAAGAATCATTCTTTATTATTTTTTACTTTATTTCAAAGTTTATCAAACATAAATAATGTTTCGTTTTAACTAATGTTTCTTATATACTTTGTATGTTTATATTTGATAGGTATAAAGACCAACAACATTAAAGTGATGGATATATTATGAAGATGAAATTAACTTCATTACTTTGACTCAATTTGGTTTTGCTCCAAACCTTTTACCTTATACAAATGTCATTATATATTTGTAGTAAATTATTTGAATAAAACTAAATTATATAGGTTTTGTTTTACAACTCATGTATAATAAATTAAAATAAATATTATATCTTATTGTATTAATTTTAGCCCCTCCTAACAAATAATTCTAGCTCCGCCCCTGGTTCAGATGGCATGCATTCGTGACTCACATGATGCGCGAGACAGTTATAATACTCTCAACTATACTAAATTTTCAAAAAAAAATAAAATACTTGTGTTATGATAACTTACCAAAAGCTCCATCATGGTTTTTCATGACTTTGATACGTGAATCGTGTTTTATGCGGTGTGAGATAGTGGAATTATTGAAGATACAACTTGACTTCAATTCTTTAATATTTCTTCGCTGTGTGGTCTCTTTAATAGCTACTGTTTTCTTTTGTTGTTGATAGAGAAGGGTTGAGGAGAAATTAATAAAAGAAAAGATCTTTGTCTCCAAAAACAAATTTGTGGGGTTTGCATGGACTCTGATACGGGAGTCGTGTTTCATGTGTTGTGTGAGAAAGTTAAATTATTGAAGATACCAAAGGTCCCATACAAATTCACAATGATAATACACACCCAAATTCACTTCAATTCTTTAATATTTCTTCATTTTGTGGTCACTTGCTAGTACTATAAATCACTATCGAACATGTGAGCTTTGTGATCAGATGCAGACCAAAGTCCCTTTGGAGTGTTAAAATTGTTGATCTAAGCTACCTCTTCCGTTATCCTCTTAAATCTTCTTCCTCTTAAATATTACACGCATAAATAGATATGGAGGAGATTCGCCGGGCTGCTGGAGCTTATTATGAGAATCTGCCCGATGAGGAGAAGAGAAATGCCAGATTTTCTTTCAATGAAATGGACAAAAACAAAGACGGGAAAATTAACCGAGATGAATACGTGGAGTATCTCAAGAAAGATAACAACACGGTTCTTCCAAGCTTGTTTACAGCGCTGGACAAGGACGGCAATGGAACCTTGGATTTTGATGAAGCAATCGTCTTGTACTACATCATGCAGAGTGGAAGGGCTATAATTTGCCAGTCTTGTAAGACGTTCTTGGCAGGAGCATACTTCACTTGCTCTCAGTGTTTCTTCAATGATGATGATTCAGTTAGCACCTTTGATGTCTGTTGTGATTGTTATGGTGGTAAAAAGTTCAGACACAACGATGGGCACATCTTCTGCGATAACTATACTTTACTACGTCAAAGCAGGAGCCCGATACAAGCTGCCCCCATAAAGGTAATTAATTTTAGAAACTAAAACAGTATAATTATTTCTTTACTATTTTTACTATTTATTACTATATATTTGCCAAAATTCACTGATAACTCATTGTTCATGGAGCATTACGTATGGAGTTTCCTTCAAGATTCTGAATTTGGATATAGTTAGGATCTTTTGAGCTAAACGCTATGCATGACATGGCTTTTGAGATAGGAGAGCTATTGATTTCTACTGAATCAAAGGTTAATCAATGATTTCTTTTCTCTTGTAGTATAGAGCTTTACAAGCTCGCTATGTTTTTTTTTATTATTAATTATATTTCTTCTCTGCTTTACATTTGAATTCCCATTCTTCGTATTGATTGAAGTTCTTTAATTCTCTGGATGAAGAGATTAATTATATTTCAGGACTGGCTTCAAAATAACTAGTGGAATCCTCATATTTTCATTAATACAAATATTCTCTCCATCTAATTGATAAATAAATACTATATTAAGTATAAAAATATGTTTGCTTATAAAAATATGAACTCAGCCTCTAATATATTTGCGTATTATCTTTTATTTCAGAAGCGAACCAAGGTGCTTAACATTATTAAAAAGGGAATGCAAGTTGCAGGCATAACTAGTAGTGATATTGGAGGCATGATAACTGGTGACGATGGTGTTGATTCATCAAAATCTAACTGTAGCATTATGTGAAAGAGACCAATGATGCATTTTATCACCAGTCAAATGCATCCAATCGTACAATAAATATTGCCGATGAGGTAAGAGGAAATGGCTGAAAATTTACTGGAAACTCTTCAAGTGGGCTCAGATCCGGTAGAGAATAAACTCAAGTTACTTTATATTGCTGTATCTTGTTTGTGGCAATAATTGTATTCTCATGCATTCGATCTCCATAGTCTCATGTGTACTTTTGGAGGGCATTAAGAACTTGTTTAATCTTAAGCTGCTTGTGTGTAAAATATCATGTTGTTAATGAAGCTTTTCTTGTAAAATCATTGAGCACCATCACAACTGATTTCATTGCAAGCAAGACGTTATTATGGTATATTTTAAAATTATATTTTACTTGAAAAAATATTAAATTTATTTTTTTTATGTTTTTTAATAGTTTTTATCTTTTGATGTTAAAAAAGATTCTAAAAAATCATTCTAATTAATATATTATAATTATTTTTTAAAATCATCTTATATCACAATATCAAACACTTATTTTTTTTTTTTACAAGAGAATACATTCTCTTTAACGGTAACAAAATATTAATTTTATACAATGAAATTTAATTGAAAATTGAAGGAGCACCTAAGCAACCATATAATAATTTTATACAACGAAATTTAATGCTTGTGTGGGTTAATGACCATGGTTTTAAAAGATGAGTTCCTCTAGGCATAGGCAAGAGGCTGGATCCGGTTCATGATTCATGAATTAAGCGAGTTGACCCACAAGTTAACCGATCAAAAGTAAAACAATGATGAGGTCCTCTGGGCAAAGCTAATTCATTATGTCGTTTGAATTCCTACTTTTCTACAAACAAATAATGAATAATAGTTATATAATCTCACCGTAAAACAATTGTTTTATGTAAATTCAAAGTTTAAAGCTGCTGCTAGTTCTACCATCTCAAATGCCAATTTTTAACCCATCTTTTATAAGTTTTCAAAAAAATATCAAAATAATAATAATAATAATAATAACCTAAAAAATATATGTTCTTGATATATTTACATTGTTTTTAGTGTTTTTAGTATTATTTTAAAAAAAATTAAATTTTCAAAAAAATTTTAAACGCGTTCGATTTTTAATATGTTATTTTTAAAATAATTGATTTTTTTATTGAATCGATATTGATATTGTTCATTTTTAAAATATAAAAAAAATAATTAAAATTAAAATTTATAAAAACAACAAAAATAATTGAGGATAAAATTTAAAAAACCTAACAATATTTACCTTTAAATATACGTCTCCAAATTTTGAAAATTAGGGAAACACAACAAGCCACCACCCCCTCCCTTGAGCGAAAACCAGAGAAACCCCTGGCTTTGGGCTTTTGAATTTTCGGCTTCTTCTCCCTTCAACCGGACAAGTCTTCCCCTTCCCTCTCCATCCCCACAGACCCAACCATCTCCTTCCCTTACTAGATCTTCCCACTTGCCCTCCATCTCTCCAGCCGTTCACCCTTTGGCCAAATCGTCCTATCCTTTCCCTCACCTAAAACAGCCACACGCCAGACCTTCTCCCTCTCAGGTGTTCTTCCCATAGCCACCGAGAGCACCACCTCCATCTCTTGGCCAAACCAGAGCTGCTGCTCACTGACATAGGAGACCAGCCCCACAGACGACGTCTCCAGCTTCCCCCATCCCTGCTAATCCGAGACCATCTCTCTCTTCCTTGACCAGAATCCAGTGGCAGCCAAAACATAGCAGCTCCCACAGACCCGTGACCGTTCCCCGCGCCCAGGAGACACTTACTCTCCTCCATACCAAGGCCTTCAAGCACTGGCAGATTCGTCCACTGCAACGGCCACCGTCACCGCCAGATCTACAACCATCAAATCTGCCACCTAAAGAAGGAAAGAACAATGAACCAAAAAAAGACAAAAAAGAATAGATCTCAAAAAAGGAGAAAGAACCAAAAACTTTGCTTGTGTTTTTCTTTTTTTGTAGATGGCGATGGCCCTACCACCGATAGGGAAGAGAGGAGAGGAGGGAGTCATCCCAGATCCACCCATCTCTTGGGTTTTGCTTGCGGCAGCGTATGAATCCACATGCCGCCAGTGGTGATAGCAAGTGAAGCAAGCACCCGCCACTATTCCATGACTTGAAAATTCCTAGCACTGTTACCAAAAACTTTGCTTATGTTTATGGTGATGGCCCTCACCACCGATAGGGAAGAGAAAAGAGGAGGGAGTCATCCCAAATCCACCCATCTCTTGGGCTTTGCTTGCGGCAGCATATGAATCCACGTGCCGTCAGTGATAATAGTGGTAATAGTGAGTGAAGAAAGCACCCATCACTGTTCCACGACTCAAAAATTCCTAGCACTGTTATTTTTTTTTTGTCTATTTTATAATATTTTAATTGTATATGTGTTCTTTGATCTATTTTGAATTTTTATTATGTCCTAACATGTAATTAGGAATATGTAGTAAAAATAGTGAAAACTGATGTATGGTGTTTGTACTTTTTTTTATTTATGTTTTTAAATGATAAAAACTAAAAGGATAAAAAAAGAATTAAAAAGATAAAAAATTAAATGTTATAATTTGCATAGAATTTAGTTCATATTTCAGAAAATATTGTTTTCTTTTGGTATTTAGAATTATGATCTTATACGGAAGATATATTTTTAATATTAAAAAAGTTTGTTTTGTTTTTTTGTGTTGATGTTAGAATTTCTTTATCTGATAAGTTAAGAATCTTCTCAGTGATGAGAACTTTTCTTCAACTTTAGATAAATAGTTGATAAGACAACTGTCAAAACTTACAAATCACATCAAATCACGAAGCAATTTATCTTAGGTAGGGTGCGTTATGGGTGCTAATATCTTCTTTAGCCACAACCAGTCTCTTACTTATGAATCTCTACAAAGACCATTACATCTAGGTTTTCTAGTAACCCTAAACTAAATACTAGGTAAAAACTCCCTAGAATCAACAAAGAAACGAACAAAAATTGTTATCAACGTCACGCGGGCACGTGCGACAGAATGACAACTCCACTAGGGAAGGTATTGTTTCTGACAATATTGGACTCAGCTTTGTGTATTTGATGTGTTTAAGTTTTTGTATTTTTGTCTTTTATTAATGATTTTGTTTCCATGTATTTTATAGAAATGTCTCATGCATCACATGTTTTTATTTTTGAAAGCACACACAAACTTCTAAGTTAGGTGGGGAATTAGCGATCTACCCTATGACTATTAGTTAGGGTTTAGATACGTGAAACACTCAACTCGTATTTGAGTGTCTGCTTAGTAATGGTGGGTATACGTGCCTTAACCATTTCTCACAACGTCCCTATATTGTCTTTACGAAGATCATCACTAGGCAGATATGAGACCCTTTTAAGACTAGGTAGAAACTTACCCATGTTCACATAATGAATAGAACTTGTTCTTAGGTTGCTATCTTTACTTGCATTAGGACAAACTCTTCTTGAAGCATCTTGAACTCAAGAATTATGAGTGACACAATGATCATCACTCAAAAAATTTTCATTGTAGAGTTTGGGAAAAAATCAAGATTTTTGTTTTATCATGCAAGAGTTACGATCATATATCACCCCTCGAAAGGCAAGTTCATCATATAGATTACACGTTCATATATTTATTATGCATGCACCGGGATTAAAAGTAGGTTCCCCCACCCGAGGTCTACTACACTAGACTGAGAAAAGTTAGAAAATAAAGAATGGGGTCTGAAAGAGGCTCATTGTCTAAAGAAAATTGAGAGTATCAAATGTGAAGAAACTAGACTCCTTGATTTGCTTAAACAAGTGTTGGGCTTTAAGAATGGAAAAGGAATGTTCACACAGCCTCTTAGGGAAACACTATTTGTCCACATCTCACACACGAAAACATAATTGACTTTTCTCCTCAGCACTCCACTAGTAGAGGCCATTAACACTGAAGTGGCACTGACTCTCCTTCATTTCAGTCATAAACAACAACAACAACAACAACAACAACAATGCCTTCAATCATCAACACATATTGTAATTTGACCTCATAACTTTAATTTCTTTTAATTAAAGCATAATTGACTTAAAAATTAATTTTTCTTGCAATCAAACCCTCCATAAATTCAATTAAAACTTCAATAAAATTTAATTGAATCCATAAATATTTGGTTTTGAACTTTTCTTTCTCAAATTGAATTTTTTTTTGTCAATAAAGCTTTCATCAATAAAAAATATACTGTCAAATTTCAATCTTTATATTTCTGAACCTTCTCAATAATTTTTTGGTCATTTTCTAGGCACTCTGGAATCCTTTTCTCACTGCTATTATTTTTTTGGTTTTCTTTAGAATATATTTTTTGAATTTTTTGTATTTTCTCTTTTTTGTGTGGTGTTAAAAAATGGATAACAACTTTCTTTAACGTCTAAAGCAGGTTTATATAAATTAAAAGAAAATGTCAGACCTTTTCCTTTCCTCATCAGGGGACCACAACCTCAAATCTCCGTCTCCAAAATGACAGTGAGATTGATTGGTAAAAGGTAACAAAACGATAAGCGTCTTTTCATGATATATTTATAGTTTGGATGTATAAATATAAGTTCAATAAGAGGTGTAGTTGAACAAAACAACATTTCTTATAAAAACAACTATATAATTTTTTATATGATCATTGAATCATACACAAATTTCACCAAGAAAAACTATGGGCATTGTTTGACAGATTTCACCAAGAAAAACTATGGTTTTTTTAATGGCCTCTGGGCTAGAAGTAGTGTTAGAAGTTGCTGCTAAATTTCCTAGGAAATGCAATTTCTTTAATATATACGTATAGATAGCAATATGCAACACTAACGTATCGATATGCAAAATGAAAAGTGTTTTCTCAAGTTCAAATGAGCAACACTTTCTCCACTCAAAATCTTATATTTTTCTTTTCTGTGAAAAACACGTTCGGTTGATTTATTTGCCTTCTAGCCCAATGACATGCAGTAATTTATCATTTTCATAAAATAACCATTTCGTGAAATTAAATTTATTTCATATAAACTAGATCTAATTAAGATATTAAAATAAACTTTGTGTGGGAGTAAGAAAGTGCTCAGGCTTGTTTGCTAGTTCGGACACCATATCAGAAATATTTTGATTTAAATTTTAGTTCGCATAATTATATACCAAAATTGAGAGTTGACTTTTATAAATGCCAAAATAAGTTGACTTGACGTAGACACACGACGAGACGGAATCATAGATTATAATTATTAGGTACTCATTCAATTCATATTAACCAAATCATAGGTATAACATCTTAGGCTTCCTCGGCAGGTTGATTCAAATACATCCATTATTTGGTAGATTTAGCCAAACCTGATTAGGACTAAGTCAAAGAAATTTTAGATTAGAGTTGAGCCACTTCCTTATAAAGTCCCTTTGGAGTTTTGAAGTTGTAGATCTAAGCTACGTACCTCTTCCATTATCCTCCTCTTAAGTATTACACGCATAAAGAGATATGGAGAGGATTCGCCAGGTTGCTGTAGCTTATTATGAAAATCTGCCCGAGGAGAAGAAGCGATATGCCAGATTTATTTTCGATGAAATGGACAAAAACAGAGACGGGCAAATTGACCTAGATGAATACGTGGAGTATCTCAAGAAACATAACAACACAATTTTTACTGATCCAAGCATGTTTAGAGCGCTGGACAAGGACGGCGATGGAAGCTTGGATTTTGAGGAATCAATCACCTTGTACTACATCTTGCAGAGTGGAAGAGCTCTATTTTGCAAGTGTTGTCATACGTTCTTGGCAGACGTATACTTCAGCTGCTTTCAATGTTTCTGTCTTCATGAGTCACCTAGCACCTATGATCTTTGTTGTGATTGTTATGGTGGAAAAAAGTTCACTCACCACGATGATGCCATTTTCTGGGATAACTGTACTTTACTAAGTAAAAGCAGGAGCTTGGCACTAGAAGCTCCCATACAGGTAATTAATCTTTGAAAATGATATCCATGTTAGATGATGGCATACTAGATAGAAATACAAATCCTGAAGGGTGTAACTGATCAATTGGTTAGGTTCTAAATTTGTTTTTTAGAAGTCACTAGTTCGGTCCTACAAACCTCGAAACTACTGGAGGTTTACATGGTCGTTAACTTCACGGTTTATGGGATTAGTCGAGGTGCATGCAAGCTGATTCGGACACCTACGTACGTTAATGAAAAAAAAAGTACTTTAGATTGCTTAAAATTTCCAATTAATACCTCTAATTATGTTTCTTTAATTGTGGATTTGGTTTGAAATGGATTTTTCTAGCAGATTGCTTCTTCATTATTAGGAATTGATATATGTTCTTTCATCAAATTGAAAAATTTGAGAGAAATAATAGGGTTTCGAATGAAATTTTGAAAATTATAGCTTTTTAACTTTTTTGACTTCTTTAATTATTTCCGATTTTTTAGTGACGTCGATTTATATAATTTTATCATAATGATACTTATTTTTTTAATTTTTTTATAGGAATAATTTAATCCATTTATTCATTTTGTAACGTGAATAATTTAATCAATTATTGGATATACGCACTTGCTCTTCTTCATTAGGCATTACCATTGCATAAAAATTTAGTCTCGAGCAGGATAAAATGTATATATAATATGAATAAATAAGTATTTTTGTAAATGTTTTTTTTATGCGGTCAATAGAGTGATTTGCTTTATATATATATATATATATATATATATATATATATATATTGTGTCATTCTACATTTCTTTTTTTATGAATTCTGCTTTTTTTATTAGGAACTATATTTGTTAAGGTTTATGTATTTTTATTAGTTATGGGTCCACTTGTCTATCATTTATGTATATAAAAACTAATTAATGATATATTAGTTAAGAGTCCACTATCTATCTTAAAATTATATTGTTCCACTTGTGTTTCGGTAAGGTTTTTTTTGTTTAATTTTCTTAAATTATATACCACTTGTAATTAAAAATATGTGCATTGCCTAATAAGATCATTAATTAAAAAATAAAACTATATCTATAAAAAATGAAAAAGAAAAGAACATTTGAATTAAAAAACCAAAAACCAAAGAAAATAATCATCAAATTAAAATAAAATAAAAACTTAGCATTTTGTTAAGAATATTATGCATGAAATTTTTTTAAAAAAGATATAATATATATATATATATATAAAGAAAACTAACAAATACATGTTATTTTTAATAAAATAATAACTCATATTTGTCCTTATTTTCATGTAAAACCTAATTATCTCAAACACGCATCTAACCAAAAAAATGCTAAATTTTTCATTCATAATTTTATTGATAATGATATGTTTTGTTCCTGTAGTTCTTTTTTTTTTTTACTAGATTTTTCACTTATAGAAAATTATTTTATGGATTATACCGTTCCACCATATGTTTTCTTAAGGTTTCGTTCCTTGTGTTAATTAACCATAAAATGCTAAAGTTCTCTTTCATAATCTTATTAATAAAATATTTTTATTAGATATTAATATTTATTGGTATTTTCTAAACTAATATTAAATATTCGATTAAGGAGAGTATTTGCAACTAAATCTTTTAATCAATAAAATGAAAAAAAAAAACTATGACAATGTGCATCGATGTTCAAAACCATTACAGGTATCGGCCAATTGATCAAACAAGTGATCCAAATAGTTCGTTTCTATAAATTTATTTGTCGGATTTGATAACGTCTTTCTAATTAAATTTCCATAAATAAATAAAATCAAAAAGTTTTCCATAATTGCAGCTTTTGATTCATTTAATGTCTTGTTGTCCTAATCGTTGTGTGGCTTTTACTCTACAGCACAGTGTTTGGATATTGTTACCAATTAGTCTCACGTAATTTACCCATAACAGACAGGACATTAGTTCCAAATATCTAATCATATGCTTCTTTATCTTTAATTTCAGAAGCGAAGAAATGTGCTTGAAAACGTTGGAACGATAGCGGAAGTTACAGGCATGGTTGTTAATGGTGCTGTTTTTGCGTCATCCTTTGGCTGCAGCATTATGTGAAAGAACGAATGATGCATTTTATTATCACTGTGTTTAAATTTTATTAGAGTTTTGAAAGGGGTGGAAGTCGAACCGGTTGCCTATGGAAGACTGAGCTTTTCACGAGGTGCGATCTTCAGCTAGTAAAGTAAGACTATTATATTGCTGTGCCAATGCTTGTGATTTCTGAAATTATTGTATGGTTACTTGTGGTTATATGGTTGCTTGTTGTTGCTTGCTTGTGATTGGTGGATTTGTAAGAGATGATCACTGCAATTGGTGTAGAAAATGGCCCTAAATTTTCCATTCATAATGATATATATGTTTTGTTCCTGTAGTCTTCTTTTTTTTTTCACTTATAGAAAATTATTTTATGGATTATACCGTTCCACTATATGTTTTCTAAAGGTTTCTTTCCTCGTGTTCAATTCTCATAAATCATGCAAGACGTGTCAAAAATATATAGCATTACTTGAAAAAATATATATATATAGAAAACTAACAAATACATATTATTTTTAAGAAGATACTAACTCATATTTGTCATTATTTTCCTGTAAAGCCTATATTAAATAAATAATTAACCATAAAATGCTAAATTTCCATTCCATAATCATTTTAATAAAATATTTTTCATTAGATATTAATGTTTATTGGTATTTTCTAAACTAATATTAAATATTTGATAAAGGAGAACATTTGTAACTAAATCTTTAATCAATAAAATGAAAAAAAAAAACAACTATGACGAAGTGTATCAATGTTTTGAACTGATGAATAGAAATTCTAGCTTGTTTATGCTTGATATATAGTAAAATATACTTAGAGTTCGTTAGGTAATGAGGTTAGTTGCATCTACGTTTTGTTTAAAACGCAGATGTAACATGTTTGGTAAAGGAAAAAACATAGTTTACTGTTTATTGTTCTAGTCGGACTGATTTCGATTCAAAGCTCAAAATGCATTGAACCCGGTCCGACCCAGTAAAATAAAAAATAAAAATTATTTTTTATTTTTTAATTGTGTTTTATTCGAAAAACTAGTGTTTAACATTATTCAGTGACACTACATAAATTAGACAGAGATCGCTTGATGACGTAACATTTGCAGAATTTGATCGCAATCCTAATTTTGTTCCTGATTATATTTTACCTGATGTTGTTGTGCGCTTAAGAAACCAAAAAAATTGTAGTCCTTGTCAGATGTATTTCATGCGTGATGGAATTGTAGATAGTTTAATGGAACAATAAAAAATATTTTATATAAAGTATTATTTATTTCATGATGTAATAACAATAGTTAAATCTACAATATTTAAATTAAAAATCATCAATATTAATATATATATTTTTAAAATTATTTTATAACCTCAATTTCAAAAGCATTATTAACCAAACACATTAAACTACTTTTTGTTCAATTTCAATTTCAATCATATTTTTAACCAAACATACATAAATACCAAATCAACCTCAATCAAAAATACTTTTTATAGAACAACTTTTTTCAAACCAAACCAACTAAAGAAAGCGGGATAGCATAAGCAAACCAGCCAATCCGCGTTCTGTTCTATAATTCCCTCTAACCTGGTGCTATAGTATACCCAGTAATCCCAGGTGCTGGAGTTATCAAAAATGAAAGGAGATATGCACCTTTTTAAGGGATTGTCTTGCTCAACCGAAAACAGAGATAAGCTCGAGTGATGTAAGTAGGTCTATCAAGAGGGATCGGTTTACGGTTCACACATGCTTCAGTCGAGAACTTCCTTTCCTGTGGAAAATAGCTTCGACGATTGGTCTTCTCAGATAATTCGATCGGTGAGTAAGACTCCCTATGTTATGTGGGTGCAATTTATAGAGGAGTGCTTTCTCGCTAGAAGCACGACTCGCAGTACTTGAACATCTTGTGGCGGCTAAGGCAGCGTTAAGGCTAGGGAATAGAAGTCAGTCAAGTCAAAAAGCCAGAATGTCTTTCCTATGGCATCTGTCTTATAAGCGCTCTTTTTTAACTTTCAGGGAAAGGCGGTCTGGTCGACCTTCACCACAAAAGTTGTCACAATACCAAAGATATTTTTAGTACAAACAACCCAATAGTACAAGACTACAAGTAGTGGCCTAGGCCTATTGATCAAACCAGGGATCCAAATAGCTCGTTTCTATAAATTTAGTTGTGGGATTTGATAAAATCTTTCTAATTAAATTTCCATATTTAAAAAAAATTCTCAAAGTTTTCCATAATTGCAGCTTTTGAATTTAATGTCTTGTTGTCTTAATCGCTATGTGGCTTTTATCAAAAAAATCTTCTCAACTCAATAGGTTAAGCTATTAGGTGAGATCCTAAGATATGATTTATATTATTCTCTAACATACCCCACAAGTTAAAGCCTTTTGGGTTTAATACTTTTACAGGCTCATACTATCTTGTGCTTTATTGTTATCAAATAAATAGAAATGATGAGATTTAAACTTGTGACCGCTTAGACATTAAGGCTCTGATATCATGTGAAAGAACCATCTCAACCCAATAGCTTAAATTATTAGGTGAGATTCTAAAATATAATTTATATTATTCTCTAACAGATTTTACTCATTAACATAGTGATAAGAAGAATACATCATAATCGAATTTGTTTTATAGTTTGGGTGTTACCAATTAGTCTCACGTAATTTACGCATAGCAGACAGGACATTCGTTCCAAATATCTAATCTTATGCTTCTTTATCTTTAATTTCAGAAGCGAAGAAATGTGCTTAAAAAAAATTAGAATGATAGTGCAAGTTACAGGCATAGTTGTTGGTAGTGCTTGTCTTGTATCATCCTCTAGCTGCAGCATTATGTGAAAAGAACGAATGATGCATTTTATTATCACCTTGAAACTGTAAAGGGTGAAACTTGAACCGCTTGACTATGGAAGACTGTTATTGATGAAGTAATGAAAAACTTCAGACTAGATGGAGCTTTTCACAGGCTGCAATCTTTGGCCAGTGAAGTGACCGACTTAGCACAGGTCCACGAGCTCTTCATGCAAAACAAGATTCCTATCGCAACGGGGGATCTTATGATGTTTAAGTCAGTAAAATACAAGAGAGTAAAGAATGTTGGAAATTATATTTATGAATATTATGTATTTTAATGATTATTCAATTTGTTGTACCGTTGCTTTATTCCTTCGCATGAGAGCTCAATCTTCTTGAGAAAGAGAAACTTTAGCCAAGTCTATAGAAGAAAGTCCACCAAGGAAGTTTTTGTCTCTTGTTGTGGTTAGAGGCCAGGTTGAAGTGATGGAAGACTATCCCCATCATTTTTATTAACTCTCTATTTTTAAGGGCTCTGTTCCTAAGGAAACATCGGTGAGAGTCAGAAATCCTGCAAAAAAAAAAAAAAAAAAGTCAGAGGCAGTCGTACTCCCTCAATTGGAGTTGAAGCAGATTTTAACTTCTTTTAAGGTGATTGCGAGCGTTGCCACCACTTTAAGATAAGGAGGGTCTATACCGCTGTGAAGTTCGATGTTCCCAACTCAACTATAGAGATTCCTATGATGGCATTTTCTCTGCCTCAACTTCCTTCCAGCTTTGCCGATAAAGGCTGCAGTTGTTGAGCCCTCTACTTGAGTTGTTTATGAGAAAACTAAGTTTGAGATGCTTCTGCCAACCTCGATCTTGTTCGAGCTCCCATCACTTTATTTCTCCATCTTTATTGAGAAGGAAAAGCTTATATCACCATTTTATTAGAGATCTTAATAATATCTTATGAGAGCTATAACTGTTATTTGATTTTAATTAGTCAAATTCCAATGACAAAACAAGAATTTTTAAATAAAAAAACATTTTTAAAAAAATTATTATATAACTTCCAAACAGCCAGAGGAGATCATGTTCCTTAGACAAATAGAACTCGGATTTCCAGGACTCTAATACATGAACCGTATTTTATGTGGTGTGAGATGGTGGAATTATTGAGGAGAAATAAATAATTCATGGGTAGGTGGAATCAAAGAAAAGATTGTCTCCAAAACCAAATTTTTGGGGGCCTCTCATAGTAGTAATTGGGTTTCCTTGGGCTTTGAATAGCGGTTTCAGTTAACTACACTTACAACTATACAACTCCAATTAAAATACTTGATTTTCTTTAAAATATTATAAAAAATATTATTAAAAAAATATTTTATTTTCATACATATAACCAAATCTCTCTAAAATAAAATAAAAAAATCATAGCGTATTCTCATTCAACAAAATTTCAAATATGTCTTAAGCATGTGTTTTTTGCTTTAATAACCAATTCATTAAAGTCATGAAAACGAGGTCAATATTTCAAAATTTTCAAAAACATTATTTTGTTTTCTTTTAGGCCTCGTTTGTTTGCTGGAAAGTAATTTCTTTTTGAAAATTAAATTCCAAAAAAAATAAATTCCGGGAAAGTATTTTCCGATGTTTGATAGTGTAATGGAAAATAAGTTGGAAAACACTTTCCAGTGTTTGGTTATGTTATGGAAAATGAGCTAGAAAATAACTTATTAATGTTTTATTTTTTTTCAAGTTTATTAAAATAATGAGGAACAAATCTTACATATTAAAAAGTTGAATGAGAATGAAATTGAAAAAAAATATAATTTCATAAATTATCTGAGACAAGGTTGTCAAAAATGCTTTTTTGACACGACACGAAACATACAATATTAACTCGAATCGTAAAATCATAAAATCACAAGTAAAAATTTTTAACTAAAAATCGTAAAATCACAGTTTAATAAATGAAGAGCATGCATGTTATATCCTACAGTTCAATACACGTGAACACAAATTAATCAGACATGCTAATTGTGGAAGGACAAGAAATTTAATAAATGTTGAGGCTGCCAACAACACCACAATGCAAGCAACAACTAAATTTTTCAATTTTAATAAAATCTTTTTGGTTACAAATCTAGGTAACAATTGGCTTGCCTAAATGGGCATGTGAAATTTTCATGGAGACTAGGTTACAGTACAACTCTTTTCATTATAAAAATATAAAAAAACTAAACTAGTGTAAAGATTGACAGAAAAGGAAAACACTAACATCATACCACAGGAAGTTGAACCTTAGTTTTAAGTTTTCCAATTCTGCAAAACTATGACAAGAAATATAAAAGGTGAAAGCAATGGATCAGGTTCTGTATCGGAGGACAAAACAGAGCACGAAGATCCACCAAGAAGGGATTGTAAACTTCCTTTTCGCAGCTCTTTTCTCAGTATAGAAAATGCTAAGTTAGCTTCCCCTTCTCCAGTCTCCTCTTACGCTGCACGTAATCTCCAGTCAAGGAACTTCAACAGAGAAGTCAATACAAACTAATAGTTTGGACACTATTAACCGGTAACTAACAAGGTAGATTTTCACCTCTTTGATGTTGAAAGTTTCCCATGAGCCTAGAGATTCACTAGACAGATTTTCAGTTACCAACATTACCTAGGTCACTTTTCCATATAATTAACATTTGAACTACATAAACATGCATGTTTGGTTGTGTGTAAACCAATCCAGATTATGCAAAAAAAACCAGAACCAAAATGTTAAATGTTAAGAGTCAAATTTTGAGATAAAAGGATATATTAAAGAAGTTCCCATGCTGCCCAGTAATGTGAGTAACAATGTTCATCCCCACCCTTTTAGCACAAACTGGACATACCTGAAAACAAACAATTTCAGTATCATTTCAGTAACAGTCTCTAGACAAAAAAAAACTAGGAAAGTGTAATTAATAGTGTTCCAAAAAGAAAATGACCAATTTATATGCTCTAGGATAAAATAAAAAATGCTAAAAAAAAAGGTGACAAACTCACACAGTTAACCAAATTATCTCATTTAAAATCAAACCCCATAAAACCCTTTACCAAAAGTAATTTAACACTAAAGAACTAAACTTTTTAATTTACATCCATCAATAGAACTCGATAAGAATATGATATCCCATTATTGGCTTCAGCAGGATGCTCTTAATCGATGTGGCAAAAGTAACCCGTTAATTAATTAGCTGAGGCTATTACGCATAGTAACCGGGGTTACTGTACATAGCACAGTAACCCGTTAATTAATTAGCTGGTTACTGTGCACGCACAGTAACCGGCTAATTATTTTGTGGCTTGCAGAACGTGCAGAGTGCACATTCTGCATGCAAGAAGAGGACCATAGACGATGATAAGGGAAAGGGTTACCTGAGATGCTGAGCTTGGATAGATGGGCTGACAGTGGTGCTGGTGGCCGGTTTGGCGGTGGCGTTGCTGCGGCCTTCTTCCTCCTCCCTGCTGTTTTGGCACTGCTTCTTCTTTTTGTTTTTTTTGCTCCCTATGTCAACAACTGTTCTTCCCTCTCTACAGCAGCTTCAATGGAGGTGCAGGTGGTAGGGAATGGCTGGGATGAAGATGGTGGTCGGTGGCTGTGGAAACCGGGGACAGCAGCTGTTCTCTCTTCCCCTCTATAGAGGTGTTGCTGGGGCTGTTGGAGCTGCAGTGAAGGAGAAGCTGAGGTGAAGATCTGCCGCTGGCTTTGTGTTGATGAGAGGGAGATGGGACAGTGCTGGGGCTGCTGGAAGAGAATGAAAGGAAAGGAAAATGATGAGTTCTCTGGTTTGTCTTAGGCCAGGCAAAAAAGAGGGAAAGAACGGCGCTGGTTTAGGTGGGGTGAGAGGCTGAGAGTTTCGGTCAGCTGTTGTGGGGAAGAAGCAAAAATCAAAAGCCCAGGGGGAGGGGGTTGGAGCTGGCGGCCGGCGTTGGAAGTAAAGGAAGAAATCTGCAGAAATTGGGTGAAAATGCTGGTTTTTTGGCTGACTTTGGACCCGATCTTTTTCCCCCTCCAGGTCTTCAACAGAGATTCATTTATAGGCGGTGTAAGAGGGTCATATTGTCTATATTGGGGAAAATTTTCAGCCCTTGATTCAACTCGAGGAATCCAAATCGTTGGTTCAAAGCTGCCAAATTTGGCAGCTCAAGGCTGTGAATTGCCTGAGGTGGCCACTCAACGGAGCCGTTTCTAAATTTTTCGACCCGACCGGACCATTTTACGGGATAAAGGGGTTTCAGGTGGACATGTTGGTGCATGTTTTGTCGGATTTGAAGGCCAGACGAGCCGGAAAATGCGCCTGGAAAGCAGCCACTCGGGCAGCTTTTTGAGGAAGAAAGTGAACAGTAACAGGCGACGTGTCACCTGGTTTCCCTGCGCTGTTTTCAAATCAGTCCTCCAGTTTTTAATTTCTTCAATTTGGCCCCGGATCAAATCCAATACAGCCCCTCTGATTTACGTGCCTTTTTCCAAATTGGTCCCTGGTTTCAGATTTTCTCAATTAAGTCCCTAATTGGCCCTTAAACTTCAATATTTATGCAATTAAGCCCCTGATTGGACCTAATAAATTCCTAAAAATTATAATTTGGCCCCAGAACTTTAATTTCTTCTAATTAAAGCTCAAATTGACTTAAAATCAATTTTTCTTGCAATCAAATCCTCTATAAATTGAAAAATAAAAATCCAATTAAGTCCATAAACATCCAAATTTGGGCTTTTCTCCTCAAAATTCAAATTTTCCTTCTCAACAGGGCTCTCATCCTTCAAGAATATACTGTCAAAAATCAAATCTTTGTATTTTTAACCTCCTTGACCAATTTTCCGACCATTTTCTGAGCGCTTCTACCTCTTGTTATTTTTCTAACCTCCTTTGGCCTTTTATTTTTATTTTTTGTGGGGACCTAAAAATGGGTTACAACAATGGGCCGGGTTTGTTTGTTTGTTTTTTTTCTAGGATTCAGGCGACATCTCTCCCACTAACTTTTCTAGCATGTCCTAAAATACTGTATTGTTTTCCATCCACTCTGACATGTCATCAAAAGCATTGCAATTTTATGATTATCTTTTTGGTGCACATGCCAATCAAGATCAATAACAATCAAGTTCAATAAAGAAACCAAAAGGTCACAAATAATATTACTATTAATAATAATGATAATAGTTCGATGCATTTTTCATTTTGATCCTTGATCTTGGATTTAAGCGTTTTGACCCTCAATTGACCATTAAACTTTCAATTTTCTTCAATTTAACCCCAAATTGCAATCAATTGGGTCCCTATAGTTCGATGTTTTTTGCAGATTGGTATTGGAATGCGAATTTCTTTAATTTAACCTCTAATTGACCCAAAAACTTTGATTTTCTTATGATTTTACCCATGATTTCAATCAATTAACATGGTAAAAAATGAATTTGGTCTTCTAAAATTTCAATCTTCTTAATAAAGTTCAAATTGAGCTCTCCAACTTAATTTTTCACCAATTAGGCCCTCAATAACATTAATTTTATTGGTCCATGGATGTGAATTTCTTCAATTTAACCCCTAATTGACCCTAAAACTTTGATTTTCTTATGATTTTACCTCTGATTTCAATCAATTAACACGGTAAAACATGAATTTGGTCTTCTAAAATTTCAATCTTTTTAATTAGGTCCAAAATGAGCTCTCAAACTTACTTTTTCATCAATTAAACCCTTAATAATGAATTTGGGTCCCTATAGTTCGACGCCTTTTACATATTGGTATTTGGATGCGAAATTCTTCAATTTAACCCCTGATTGACCCCAAAACTTTGATTTTCTTATGATTTTACCCATGATTTCAATCAATTAAAATGGTAAAAAATGAATTTGGTCTTCTAAAATTTCAATCTTCTTAATAAAGTTCAAATTGAGCTCTCCAACTTAATTTTTCACCAATTAGGCCCTCAATAACATTAATTTTATTGGTCCATGGATGTGAATTTCTTCAATTTGACCCCTAATTGCCCCTAAAACTTTGATTTTCTTATGATTTTACCTCTGATTTCAATCAATTAACACGGTAAAAAATGAATTTTGTCTTCTAAAATTACAATCTTCTTAATTAGATCCAAATTGAGCTCTCAAACTTACTTTTTCATCAATTAAACCCTTAATAATGAATTTGGGTCCCTATAGTTTGATGCCTTTTACATATTGGTATTTGGATGCGAAATTCTTCAATTTAACCCCTGATTGACCCCAAAACTTTGATTTTCTTATGATTTTACCCATGATTTCAATCAATTAAAATGGTAAAAAATGAATTTGGTCTTCTAAAATTTCAATCTTCTTAATAAAGTTCAAATTGAGCTCTCCAACTTAATTTTTCACCAATTAGGCCCTCAATAACATTAATTTTATTGGTCCATGGATGTGAATTTTTTCAATTTAACCCCTAATTGACCCTAAAACTTTATTTTTCTTATGATTTTACCCTTGATTTCAATCAATTAAAATGGTAAAAAATGAATTTGGTTTTCTAAAATTACAATCTTCTTAATTAGATCCAAATTGAGCTCTTAAACTTAATTTTTCACCAATTAAACCCTTAATAAAATTAATTTGACCCATTTACAGTATAATAAAATCCTTGTACCTAATTAAATCCTTCAATTGGATCCAAATTAATTCTTAAACATAAAAAATTATTTAATTTGGCCCATGATTAAATCTAATTGGCATATTAAAAATCTAATTATATCTTTGGACTTAGAAATTATACATATTTGTCCAATAATGATTTGATTTGAACATTGAATCTGCATTATCTCTCCTGGTTTTGGTATAATGAGCTACAATTAGGCTTTTAATTTGTCTAGAATTGTAGTTTGATCTTCCTATATATTTCAAATCCTTTCTAGCCTACTTTTTCAAGTCGGTAGTACTCTTCTTGCTTTCTTTACTTTATATTTTTATTTTGGAAAGAAGAAAGATGAATTTAAAGAATGACTCAGAAATTGATTGTTGTTGTTATTATTACTAGCACAACTATTATTATTACTATTATTATTATTATTATTATTATTATTATTATTATTATTTATTTCCTGCAATCATTCATCAAATGCAAATTATAAAATGAAAAAAAAGGAGTAATCATTCATCAAGTTCCACTAACCTTTTTGCCATGTGAACATGTTTATTTTTTCTTTTCCGCGGGATGCGGGCAACATAACCACCCAAAAAAAAAAACTTTTCTAGCATGTTCTAAGAAATGATGCAGTTTTTCATCCTTTGTGACATGTCATAAAAAATTATGCAGTTTATATAAATGATATGTATCTTCTCATGATTATGTTTTTGGTGCGCATGTTAATCAAGTCATTAATAATAATAATATTAAAGGATTGCGGTGCAGGAGATTATGAAGATTTGAATAGTCACACTGAAAAATATAGAAGATATAATTATAGAATAATATAAGTCTAGGAAAAGAGACGGTTCGAGTCAAATGATATGTGTTATAAAAACAACTATAATTTTGAACAGTGCTCAAGTCTCATAAAATGTACTTTAGGTCTTTTTTTATAATTTTATAATGGACTACAAGAATTATTGAGGAGAAATAAATAATTCATGGGTAGAGGTGGAATCAAAGAAAAGATTGTCTCCAAAACCAGATTTGTGGGGGCCTCTCATAGTAGTAGCTCGGTTTCCTCGGGCTTTGGGTCGCGGCTTCAGCATGAAGAGGGTGTTTGGTTTTAAAATCAAAGACAAATGATGATATCATGGTTTGATATGGCGTAGGGAGATTGAGTGGGATTTGGAAAGATTGTGGAAGCTTGATTGGAAAGATTGTGGGATTTGGAAAGATTGAGTGGGATATGGTTTTAAAATCAAAGACAAATGATGATATCATGGGTTTTGAATAATATAAAGTAGTATACTTTATTGTTTTTACTCTCTATTTAGGAAAATATTAAACTTCATAGTTGTGTATTATTTCCATCGTGAATGTTTTGTGAACGTGATTATCAAGTTTGGTTCAGTTTAATGGGTTGTTTCAAAATGCAGTGAACTACACTTACAGTTGTAAAATTCGGACTAGTCTTGCATGTCTCTGAATCTTATTGATTTACTTGAATTAATATATATATATATATATATATATATATATATATATATATAAAGATTAACTTGAATAAAAATTTAGGTCCATGCATTCACCGGGTTGATATGATTGGTGGCTAGTATGAGGAAATGAAGAGATAAGATTGTTTGGGTTTTTTATTGTTATTATTTTTTACTCTTTTAATTTTTTTAATTACTTTATATTATTCAAAATCATGTTTGTGTGCCATAAAAGTTGGTTTTTAAAGTGTGTTTTACTTGTAAATAAATTAAAATATATATTTTTTATTTTTAAAATTTAGTTTTAATGTAAACATATTAATTAAAACGATTTAAAAATATAAAACAGATAAAAAAATAAAAAAAATAAAATGATATTGTTTTTTAAAAAAATTGAGTTCACTTGGTAATATAAAAATTAACCCAATGATACATAGATTAACCCCACTGTCTATTTCTTGGATATAAATATAGTTCAGATCTTTCAACTATGCACGAAATGGCTAGAAGCAGGATTTTAGACTTGATCCACTTCCTTAAAAGTCCCTTTGGAGTCTTGAAATATTTGTAGGCCAAAGCTACCTCCTCCATTATCCTCTTAAATTTTCCTCCTCTTAAATATTACACCCATAAATAGATACGGAGGAGAGATTCGCCGCGCTGCTGTAGCTTATTATGAGAATCTGTCCGATGGGAAGAAGTGAAATGCCAGATTTTCTTTCAATGAAATGCACAAAAACCACTACAAGATTTCACAGTTTTACCGACAGATATATTCAATCAGTATGTGATTAAAAGTTTGTCGGTAATTTATTTTCCGACGTCTTCACCGACGGAATACATCCGTCGGCTTTCTGTTTGTCGGTAATACCACCGTCCGTCGCTATATCGGTTAGCAACATAAAAAAATATTTGCCGATGGTTTTATAGACAGAACTTGCACGCAAAAAAAGAAGTTTCTCACTTGAAATATACTGACGGACTTATCCCGTCGGTGATAGTGTGACATACCGACGGATACATACCGTCGGTAAAGTTGTCGGTGAGTGTTTGAAATACCGACCGAAGATATCCATCTTTACATTTGTCGGTTATTGTGGCAGATACTCTCAAATACCAACGGATTATGTCCGTTCGTAAAGTTGTCGGTGAGTGTGAAATACCGACCGAATATATCTGTCTGTAAATTCGTCGGTCAATGTGGTAGCTACTGTCAAATGCCGACGAATATATTCTATTGGTAAAACCCTCTGTGATTATTTTTAAAGATGTTTTTTAAAAATTATTTAGAATACATAATATAAAATTATATAAATTAATGGTAATAAAAACCAATTATGCAAATAATTTTTTTATTAAATATCAAAAACAAAAAAAAAAGTTAAATAATATTCATTACAAATTGAATGTGTTTTTTTAAAAAATAAATGAACTATTAAATGTAAATAATATTTATTACAAAATAATGTAATGGTGGAGCTGGAGGAGGAGGAGGAGGAGGAGGTTGGTGGTTATACGGTCAAAAAGGATGAGGTGCACATGTATGACCACTCTATCATGCCATGTACATGACCATTTCGCGAAGTTGTTCATGATCCGCCTTTTGTTGTGCATGCTCTGCTTTTTGTTGTGCATGCTCCGCTTTGAGTTGTGCATACTCCGCTTTGAGTTGTGCATACTCCGCTGATAGGTGGTCATATTTTTCAGTGAGTTGAGCCATGTGTTGCTGCAAGGCCACGAACTCCTGAGATTGGATGCCCGATACTAATCGGGAGCTCCTAACAGTTGAAACACTACGGGTCGCCCTCAAGTTCTTAGCTGTAGTGTTGGAGAGCTCGTAAACCTGATTTTTATCGGGTCCACCAGACAATTCAACCTTCATCCACAAATCTGGATCGAATTCCAGATGGGTCAAAGGATCGTCCCCATATCTCTCCCTCAACCGGCTATTAGAGGTCTCTTGAAAATAAAAAAAGTAATTATCATATTCAATTCAATAAAAATAATAACTTACAAAATAAAATGGTTGAACAAACATACCATGAAGTGTTGAGCACGGTTGTCAACGAACTGTTGCACCCCCTTTTGGCGGTCTTGACTCCGCACGTGCATCTCCACAAACAGCTCCATCGGGCTCGACTCACGTCCAAGAGATGTAGCCTATAATAAAAAAAAATTAATTAACAACAAATTAATTTAACGATATATTTCATTTAAATTAATCTTACCATTCGTTTCGCATGTGCAGCAAACGGAACGGAGCCGCTGGTGTGCGTTGTTACCGAGCCATGAATTGGCCGATTTGGGTTGCCAGCACCGGACTATAAGCGTCGTGTAAACCCCTCAGACATCACATGTTCAAGACCATATATCTCCGGGATGTACATCGGTTTGAAATCCCTCCAAACCGCCACATCGTTCCAGCTTTGGAGACCCCTATCTCTCACGGTTTTTTTTATCTTTTTTTGTGCTTCATACCAAAAATCACGCAACCTACTTCCATAGTGAGAAATTACATTTTGAAACATAAATTTTTGTCTAAAAAAATCTTGTATTGTTTTCGATGTTACCTAATTGCCGCGTGATTTTCCCACACCCTCCTCACAACAGTGTCTTGCGCATTGTCCCAATCAAATTTATCCTATGTATAAATAATTAATTTTAAATAAAAATAATAATTTATTTACAATTATATTAATAATTTATTAGAAATATGCTGGAAATTAGAAATTAACACCAACCTCAAATCTATCAAACCATGCATTGATTTGAGGTATCCATTCAGGATGTCTGGATACCTAACTCCATTGAAATAATGGAATCGCCATCGACGATTGAAACACTGATGATATTACTCGGGTGGCTTCAATGTTTGTGAACCTAAAAATAAAATAAATTAATGAAATATTTATTAGTTGTTCATAAATTATATTATAATTTAAAAGAAAAAACTAAAACCTTAACAAACTTACATTGAAAGGTCGTCCTTCCATTGTGCCTCGTACTTGCGGGTGAATTAATTCCGCTGTGAAGGCATGCCATCTCTGCGTTGTGAACCCGTGCTGGAAGAGGCAACATTGGTTGACGGCGCAAGTGGCGTAGGTGCCTCTTCTTGAGAGGCACCTAAGGATACGTCATCCTCGCTGCTAGAAGAACTAGCTGCGACCATACATGAGCAACAAGCTCTGGTTTTCGTTTTACGCATCTACACAATTGTATACGAATAATTATATAATTAAATTCAAATGTTAAAAAACAATCGACAACACCTCCCCTATACTAGATACTACCCAAATCCACAAACCTGCAAATATTGACAAAAGCCATAACCAATTGACTCCATCTATACTAATATTGTATATAACATAACATTTATACATATAACATTCATACTAATTACAAGGTAAATTCAACATTAACTACATATTCAATCATTATATAAATACAAACAATAAAAAAATTCAATAAATTCAAAAAAAACTCTAGACTAACAATTAAAATTAATGCAAATAATTAAACACAAATCATGCAATAATGTAGTAAAATTAGTAATTATTCCAACATATTCAATTACTTATTCTAAGGTAAATTCAACATTAACAATTACAATTCAACAAATTATTCAATCATTATATAAATACAAACAATAAAAAATATTCAAAAATTTCCAAAAAAACTCTAGACTAACAATTAAAATTAATGCAAATAATTAAACATAAATCATGCAATAATGTAGTAAAATGACTAATTATTCCAACATATTCAATTACTCATTTCTAAGGTAAATTCAACATTAACAATTATAATTCAACAAATTATTCAATTATTATGCCAATACAACAATAAAATATATTGAATAATTTTTTTTAAAAAAAAACTATAGACTAACAATTAAAATCAATGGAAATAATTAAACACAAAGCATGCAATAATAGAGTAAAATTACTAATTATTCCAACATATTCAATTACTAATTCTAAGGTAAATTCAATATTAACAATTACAATTCAACAAATTATTCAATAATTTTGCCAATACAACAATAAAATATATTCAATAAATTCAAAAACAAAAACTATAGACTTTAGGAATGAAATATGCTTACCTTAATAATGTGTTTATTTCAAGACTTTATCTACATTATAAAAATACACCAAAACAAAAAACATAACAAAAATAAAAATAGCTAAAATAAAAAAAAATCCTTAAAGTAAAATGAAATAGAGGAAACTCATACCTTTTAATTTGATGAAGATTCAAAAATAAAACTAGTAACCTTTGCAGAAATCTTGAAGGAAATGAGAGGAAAAAAATCAAAGAAGAGGGGAAATTAAGAACGGAGGAGTTGAAAAACCAAAATGAAGGGGCGGTCGCTGGCTTTTCAAGTAATTTTTTCTCAATTCTCTATGAAATGCCGACGGAGTTTGTCCGTCGGTATGGACGTCAGTGATAGTGGCATTTCAAGTAATTATTTCTCAACTCGCTGTGAAATTCCAACGAAAGTTTTTCCATCGATATGGACGTCGGTGATAGTGGCATGCCAAGTAATTATTTTGATTGCTAACTGTCCATTGCACAAAACAATAACAACAGTGCTTAAACAATACATAAACTTATAAAATAAATATTTCATGTTACAAAATATATCATCCATAATATATATTACATGAAAAATGTTTTTTACACACGGCTTCATTCTGACTGATAGTTAGTCCGAATTTTCTTCTTCTTCGTCGTCAATTGAATAGTCATCACCTTCATCACAATCTTCAATATGGATATCATCATCTTCATTGATATTTGCTTGTCCACTAGAAAATTTGTTGCGATGTCGTGGTCGCACAAATTAATTACCCTAACTTAAAACACACAAGATAGTATAGAGCAAGCAAGGGGTCGATCCCACGAGGAAGTTTCAAGTCAGATTTTATGTTGTACGCTATGTAATTGGGGGGATTTGGTTTGTGATTATCTAAACTATGGCAGCAATTAAACTAGCAAACAAAATCAATTAAAACCAAAACTTATCAAGAAAACAAACCTTGGTCGCAAGCACACATCCACCAACGGAAATTAGAACCGATCCTTGAAACGAAAATTGCAGTTTATGTTCTGAAATTTTATCTTTTCTTAACGTTGATTAATTGACGGATCCGCCGTATAACTAATCCTAACCAATAAACAATCAAAGTGTCTGCACTAATGATTCAATTTAATGGTAGCTTTAAGAACTAGATAATTTCATCAAGATTAACATACAAGCTGTCCGCAGCTTGTGTCACTTTGTTCTAATGTTCTCCCTAAGTTCAATAACGTAGTTCCGCCACAATTATCAAGCTTAATTGCTTCACAAGTTCATATATCACAACTCCGGTTTTGATATTAAACTTAGCAATAGATTGTTCACAACAATAACTTAGAGTCCGCTATAGCAATCATCAACAACAATCATAGGAAATATGCATAGGAAAACAATCATACTCATTCATAACATAAACTGAAAATAGAAGGAAGAATAAATCTCACGGTTCTTGAAATCCGAAGGTTTGTTGTGTCCTTGCAACCAAGAAAAGAGCTTAGCCTTGCATAACTATTGAACAACTACTTCTAAAGAATGAAAAAAACATGATTTTTTGGGTTTGTAGAGGAGAGAATTTGTGTTTATTCTTTGCTGGCTGCTGGCTGCTGGCTGCTGCCTCCTTCTGCTCTCCCTCTTTTCTGCTGGCTGCTGCCCCTTCTCTCTTTCTTTTTATATGCTAAGAAACCCTAGTCTCTATTTTACAAAATAGTCCTTCCTTAAGTTGACAGTTTACATTTAAGTACTTCAATAACTATTTTTCCTAAAAAGGAGAAATAGCCTTGCATGAAATCTTCAAACTCTGACCTAGAGGAACTAAATTACTGATATAAAAACTTGGATGTCGGTTTAAATGCTTCGGAATGTAATTTGGACTCGTTTCTTCACGAAACCTATTTGCTGGCAGAATTCAGTTGTCATCTTTGGAAACTCATATCTCCCTCATATGACATCATTGTTTGCTGAACTTTTGAGCGTGGATAGGTATTTGAATTAGGAATTCAAGAAAATTGAGTTTGCAGCAATTGGACTTTTGTAGCTCCAGATATTAAATTTTGAATGGCCAAAGGTCAACACTGGCAAAATGCGAGATTTGACTTTGCAGGATGTGATTTTCATGCTCTTTCTCCTTTTATTTTTCTTGCATTACATTTCCAGAAAGGTATGGATGTGAGCTTTGTAGTACCACTAGAATCACTTCATTTCGATCTCTAGAACTCACTCTCTGCACAAAACATCGACTGAACGTCAAATCTGCCAATTACCTCCAATTTACTCCTTTTTGCATCTTTCATCCAAAAATGCCTTCAAAACATAAAACAAAGAATATCAAGTTAATTTATATATAAAACATGGACAAAACATTAGGTAGATGTGGGTGAAACTATCGAATAATATGGTGACATCAAATACCCCCACACTTAGCTCTTGCTCATCCTCGAGAAAGGATAAATAAAATCAAATTGAAAAAAAACTATGATCAATCTCTTAATCTTCCATCAATGTCCAAGAATATATGCATTATAAATAAGAATACAATCATGAAGGATAAATAGTTTAATTCTTATGAATTCATTTACATGCAAACTTCAAAACTCAATCAATCATCGGAATTTAAATGAAATCTATGTCATGCCAAAGTGATAGGTCCTCTCATTGATATACACTCCAACACTCATGTGTTTAGGGTTTATGTGTTTAAATCTCTCAAATTCAATCAAAAAGTATGTTCTACCATAAGCTTGCTTTTCAATCTCATCTTCATTAGCAACTTATTACAAGTACTACATGAATCAAAAGGTCTTATTTTCTGGTTGTAATGGGGCTAAGGTTAAAGTGAGGTAAAAGAAAGTAAAAGGAAAGGTTCAAACCAAAGAAAGTAGAGCATTCTGAAAAATGATATTTCAAACAAGATATTTCATCAAAGCACATAAATTTTTCATCTTTAATCACCAATGCTTAACTTCTTTTGATTTCAAGCTCTTTCAACATAAAATCTTAAGAACATAAAGGAACACTTTTTTCTCTTTTTTTCTCTTTTTTTTTTTACCTTTGGCAACTTTGCCCATCTTTTCATCAAGCATCACTTCTTCTTTCTTTTCACATAATTTCCAACCATAATTCCATGAGATATCATAAGTATATACTCTACTAATCCTTGGCCAGGGGAAAAGGAAAACATATAAAAAGTTAAGGCTTATACATGGATAAAGCAAAGAAAAGATAAACAAGCTCAAAAGGGGCTTACCAAGGATAATATGCTTTAGGTTGACTTTTTGGTTCAAGTGATTAAAATTCCTAATGCCTGTATCATCTTCATGTATATTTGTAATGGAATATAATCTCAATGAGATATGAAGCAAATTCTAGAGATACATATCATTGAAAGAATGCACACTCAAAGAATATAATGTTGAAGGCTCAAAAGCTTGCATTAGTATAACACTATAAAGTCAACATGGCAAATTCTCAAAGTCAATCCCTAAACCAATTAAACCTTAAAATTTACATGCATACTTCTTCATTTGATTTATATCTTCATCTATCTCAATTAATTCTCATACATAATACTCAAATTCTCAAAAACCAATAGGAGTTAAAAAGATCAAACACATTTTTTTTTTTAGAACAACAAAGAAAACTAAAATTCTCCCAATACCCCCACACTTAAAACACAACATTGTCCTCAATGTTGAAATAAAAGCAAAGGAACATAAGAGAATGATAGAAAATAAATTAAAATGCAAAAAAATAAAAGATAAGGAAAAAGAAAGCAAATCTGATTTTTTTTGTGCTGGGTTGCCTCCCAGTAAGCGTTTTTGTTTTATGTCATTGGCTTGACATGTGGCATGCTCATTCTTCATAAATTGGTTCAGCTAACTCTATAGAAGCGGTGAGTTCTTTCGTCCAACCTTCATAGAAAGGTTTCAAACGATGCCCATTGACCTTGAGTACTTTGTTGGTTTCTAAACTTGTAATTTCAACTGCACCATAAGGAAAAACATTAGAAACAACAAAGGGTCCAATCCAACGAGAGCGCAATTTTCCAAGAAAAAGTTTCAAACGCGAATGATAAAGAAGGACTTTGTCTCCAACATGAAACTCCTTTCTTGTAAGCATTCGATCATGAAGATTCTTAGTCTTTTCTTTGTAAATCCTTGCATTCTCGTAAGTATCATTTCGAATTTCTTCCAACTCTTGTAGTTGCAGTTTTCTTGCAATCCCAGCAGCATTATAATCCATGTTACATTGTTTAATGGCCCAAAAAGCTTTGTGTTCAAGCTCCACTGGTAGATGACATGCTTTCCCATAAATCATTCTATAAGGTGACATTCCTATAGGTGATTTATATGTAGTCCGATAAGCCCAAAGTGCATCTCCAAGACGTAGACTCCAATCTCGCCGATTAGGTTGCACTGTTTTCTCCAAAATGGACTTGATTTCTCGATTTGAAATTTCAGCTTGGCCATTCGTTTGAGGATGATATGTTGTGGAAGTTCGATGAGTCACATGATATTTGCATAGCAATGCTTCCATGAAACGATTACAAAAATGAGTGCCACGATCGCTAATGATAGCTTTAGGGATTCCAAACCTGTCAAATATATGAGTCTTGACAAAATCTAAAACAACCTTAGCATCATTAGTTCGTGTGGCTTTTGCCTCAATCCATTTAGACACATAATCAACAACAAGAAGAATATAAAGATTGCCAAATGAAGAAGGAAATGGACCCATAAAGTCAATACCCCAAACATAAAAAATTTCACTTACAAGAATATTTGTTAAAGGCATTTGATTCTTATGAGTGATATTACCTGTTCTTTGGCATTTTTCATATGATTTGCAGAAGTGATATGCATCTTTAAAAATAGAAGGCCAATAGAAACCACTTTCAAGTACCTTATGGGCTGTTCTTTTTGCTCCAAAATGCCCACCACAAGAATGAGAATGACAAAAAGTGAGAATGGAATGAAATTCATCTTGTGGTACACACCTCCTAACTACTTGATCCGCACAAAATTTCCAAAGGTAAGGATCGTCCCAAAAATAATATTTAGCATCAGCTCGTAACTTATCTTTTTGGGGTTTAGACAAACCTGGAGGGAATTCTTTGGTGACTAAATAGTTTACCAAATTAGCATACCATGGTCTTGTAGAGGAAAGCAACATATACAACTGCTCATCGGGGAATGTCTTTCTTATTGTTTCGATCTGTATATCCTTTGTCCTCAGTCGGCTCAAGTGATCAGCCACATGGTTTTCATCACCTTTTTTGTCTTTGATCTCAAGATCGAATTCTTGTAAAAGCAAGATCCACCTAATCAGTCTTGGTTTGGACTCCTTCTTCTTCAAAAGATACCTGAGAGCTGTATAATCAGTAAAAACAATGAATTTTGTACCAAGTAGATATGACCTGAATTTCTCAAGAGCAAACACCACTACAAAAAGTTCCTTTTCAGTTGTATGGTAATTGCATTGTGCTCCATCCAACATGCGAGAAGCATAGGCGATAACATGCAAATTCTTCCCAATTCTTTGCCCAAGCACAACTCCTACCGCATAGTCACTCGCATCACACATGATCTCAAAAGGTTCATCCTAATTTGGTGGTTGGATGATAGGGGCAGATGTGACACATCTCTTAAGCTCATCATGGGCATCTTTACATGCTTGATCAAACACAAAATCCACTTCTTTGGCTAATAGTTTGCACAAGGGTGCTATAATCTTCGAGAAATCTTTGATAAAGCGTCGATAGAAACCTGCATGGCTTAGAAAAGAACGAACTTCCCTCACGCATGAGGGGTAAGGCAATGATGAAATAACATCTATCTTAGCTTTATCAACCTCTAATCCATAAAATACTCATCATGCATCTTTGAAAAGTTGCAGGAGCATTACAAAGACCAAAAGGCATTCTCCTATATGCATATGTACCAAATGGACATGTAAATGTAGTCTTTTCTTTATCCTCGGGATTAATAACAATCTGATTGTATCCACTATATCCATCAAGAAAGCAATAAAAAGACTTACCTGCTAGGCGTTCAAGCATTTGATCCATGAATGGTAATGGGAAATGATCTTTGCGTGTAGAAAGATTGAGCTTTTTGTAATCAACACACATTCTCCATCCACTCGAGATGCGAGTAGGAATGAGCTCATCATTTTTGTTTTTCACCAACGTGATTCCGGTCTTTTTGGGCACCACATGGATTGGCGCGACCCGTTTACTGTCAGTGATAGGGTAAATGACTCCTGCATCTAACAGTTTCAAAATTTCAGCTTTCACTACCTCCATCATCGGCAGGTTCAACCTCCTTTGCATTTCCCTTGTTGGTTTTGCGTTGTCCTCCAATAGTATGTGATGCATACACATTGAGGGATTAATGCCCTTGATGTCGGCTAAAGTCCATCCAATGGCCGTCTTGTGATCACACAACAACTTCACAAGCTTTTCCTCTTGCATACTTGTCAAACCTTTTGCTATGATAACGGGAAGTGTATTGTTGTCGTCAATGAATACATACTTCAAATTATCGGGCAAAGGTTTTAATTCTAACTCAGGGGCCTGTAAAATAGATGGCAAAAGCTTTTTATGTGAGAGTACTAAATCAACAAAGACATTACCATGGGGAATGGTTTGCAAAGCTTATAAGGCCAATACTGATTCGTGCACGTTTTGGGGAACACACACGTGCCTCTCCATCTCTTCTATCTTGGTGAAATCATAGCCATAGCTCAAAGTTATGCTTTATTTGTCTTCGCAATCAAAATCACAAACTTGCTACACACACTTATCAATTTGGTCATAGCATGTGATAGAATAAACATTGCTATAAGGATATTTCATTGCATCATGAAAATTGAATTCAATTTTTTCATCTCCTACTTCCATAGACAAGGTATCCTTACCACAATCAATCTTTATGTTAGCGGTTTTCAAGAATGGTCTCCCAAGGAGTGCTGGTTGATGAATCACAAGAATCATGTTCCATATCAAAAATATAAAAATCACATGGAATAACCAAACTATCAATCTTGACTAGGACATCTTCTATCACACCAAGTGGGTAAACAAAACTACGATCCGCAAGTTGTATTACAATGCTAGTTTTATTCAAAGGCTCAAGACTAAGAGAATCATAAACATGTTTGGGCATAACACTAATGGATGCACCTAAATCGCATAAAGCTCTTTTAAAACTAGCATTACCAATAACACATGGGATAGTAAACGCACCTAGGTCTTTTTGTTTCAAAGGTAGATTCTTTTGAACAACGGTAGATACAACTTCACCCATACTTACCGTTTCATGACCTTTCAGTTTGAAAGCTCTCTTGGTAGTACACAACTCCTTCAAGAATTTTGCATACTTGGGAATTTGCTTGATAGCATCAAGCAAAGGAATGTTCAATTCCACTTTCTTGAAAACCTCTAAGATCTCTTTTTCTTTGTCTTCTTTCTTAGACCTAGAAGAACTCACAGGAAAGGGTGGAATTATTTTAAAACTGGAATTAATTGAGTGATAAGTTACCTTTGGAGTGTTGGTCTTTGTTTCGGTTTGTGGAGGAGGAGGATGTTCTTTCTTTATACTCAATTCAGTTTCTATCTCTTCTTCTTCCTCCATCTCAATTTGTTTCAACCTTTTCTCTTCAAGTTCTTTCCCACTTCGCAGCATGATTGCACTAACATTCTCTTTTGGATTTAATGCTTGGGAAGGCAACTTTCCATTCATTTGTGCTTCCAATTTCCCTACACTTGAAGCTACTTGCCCCATTTGCTTTTCCAAGTTGTGAATATGATTAGTACTTAAAAGTGCATTTTTATCAAGGTTTTATATCATCATTTTGCACTTGAAGTATCAATAACTCCTTAACTAAAGCATGTTTTATAATAACATATCTAATTACATAAGATACCTTTAATTTATGGTAAATGTTAATCTTAAATGCAGGCCTATCACATAAATGAAAGAATTGATTGATGAGTTGAAGTACTGAAATTGAAAGGACAAAAAGATGGCCAAAGAGATGCTGGTGCAGTCCAAATTGGAACACAGTTCGGTAATTGGGTCATATCTGGAGTTGTAGATCTTGGATTTAGGTCCATTTTATATGGATGGAAAGATAAGACATAGGCCTCCAACTTTCATGTGGAGCCCAAGATTTAACAAGGCCGTTTTCAAGTCCAAATTGTAGCAACAACAAAGAAGTCCGAATCTGTCCTGCAGCCCAGACACTGTTCAGTGTTCAGCCCATATCTCAAGTTCTAGAAGTCCAAATGATCTCAAATTTTTACCCTGGAAAGATGAGACAATTTCCTAGAACTTTCATGATTCAAGTTTGTTCAAATTATGACGTCATCAATGACGTTTTTGGCAGACAAGAAGATAAGAATTGTCACCAAGTCAAGATGTGGCCACCCACTCATCAATTAGTCAACAAATCAATAGTTCCGAATTTTGGCCTATAAAAGGAGGCATTTGCCATGTATTTAGGCATCTTGGTTTTCAGATCAAGATCATACTTTTGTTCTCTCTTTATATTTTGTAATGCTTAAGTTTTGCTTATATTAATCTCTTGCTTATGCTTTTCATTTCCTTTACTTGTTTATTTATGTTTCTTTCTTTCATTATGTCTAGCTAAATTAATTATGTCAAGGTGAAAAGGGTACACTAATGGTGTAAGAATAAGTATAATATAAACTTAACATGGACCTTAATGTTGGATACTAACATGCTTCATATTTGTTATCTTGTTCACTTTTAATACTTTGCTTGTTAAATGGTTAATCTAGATTTATGTTGTATAACACTTGGTACAACAAATACTTGGCACTTTCATAGCCCATACTGTATGGTATAACCGACACCTGAGCTATGAAAGGAACTTGATTTGTTGTTAACATAAGTTATAATCATGAATGCCTGACAACATTTACAAGTATTAGCATTATTCGAATAAGATAACTAATGTAATCATGTTAACAATTTATAATCTGATTGGAACCTCCTTTGTGTGTGGTTTCCAATTAAATAATAAGAGTTTATACTATACTTGTTTGAAGTACCATTAGTGGATCCTTGAACCTTGACATTTGTTGTTATCATTGTTTAATCCTTACGTTAATCTTTCATCTCAAAGTTCTCATCAACTTCTTCCTCTTCTTCTTCACTATTATTATTATTGTTGTTGTTGTATTATTGTTATCTATAATTTATACAAGTAACCTCCCTGTGGTTCGACCCCGGTCTTGCCGGGTTATTTATTACTTTGACACTCCTGCACTTGGGAGAAGACATCAATCTTTTGGTCGTGTCAAGTTTTTGGCGCCGTTGCCGGGGAGGTAAATTCTTGTACAAATTATAGTATTTATTTTATTTTCTCTTTTCTCTTTTCTTTTATCTAACTTTGTTTCTTTTGTTTTGTTTGTTTTTCTTTTGTTTTCTTCTTCCTTTTATTCTCTTCTTACACGTGCATGAGAGTGTGGTCACATACATTAAGTGGTAGACTTTGTAGGGTATCCTCATCATTTTCAGAAAATATGGCTGAAGAAGATAACCAATCACTTCATAATGAGAATAATGAGAATATTCAGGTTAGAACTCTTAGAGACCACATGAATCCCACAAGAACAAGTGCACCCTCATGCATAGTTTTTCCTCCTGATGCATCTCATTTTAATTTTAAGACAGGCATTATTCAACTTTTACCATCTTTTCATGGCTTAGATTTAGAAAATCCATACTTGCATTTAAGGGAATTTGAGGAGGTTTGCAACACATATAATGACTCAAATTGTAGCATGAACACCATTAGATTGAAGCTTTTTCCTTTTTCATTAAAAGATAAAGCTAAAACATGGCTACAAAATTTGAGACCTGGATCCATTCATGCTTGGGATGAAATGCAACAACAATTTTTAAAGAAGTTTTTTTCATCCCACAGAACAAACTCTTTCAAAAGACAAATCATTACTTTCTCTCAAAAACCAGGAGAAACATTTTACCAATGTTGGGATAGGTATCGAGACTTGCTTAATACTTGCCCCCATCATGGTTTTGAAACATGGAGATTAGTTTCACATTTTTATGAAGGGTTAACTCCTAGAGATAGGCAAATGGTTGAATTGATGTGCAATGGAACTTTTGAGGATAAAGACCCTAACGAAGCAATGGAATACCTAGACTTGCTAGCTGAAAATGCGCAAAATTGGGACACCACAGGTACTTATGAGGCACCAAGTAAAACCCAACCTCATACATCTAGTGGAGGTATGTACAACCTTAGGGAAGATCATGACCTCCAAGCCAAGTTTGCATCTTTAGCTAGAAAGGTTGAGGCACTAGAATTAAAAAAGAGTGGTCAACTAAAATCTGTTCAAGACATTGCATGTCAAATCTGTGAAACCAACGAACATTCAACCAATGAGTGTCCAACCTTGCCTTCTTTTAAAGAATGTCTCCATGAACAAGCCCATGCATTAAACAGTTTTCAAAGGCCCAACCATAACCCATATTCACAAACATATAACCCTGGTTGGAGAAATCATCCAAATTTCAGTTGGAAGAGTGAGAACAATAATGCTCAAACTTCACAGCCACCATTTCAAGCACATCATAATTTTCAAAATTCTCATGGATATGCACCTCCTTATGCTCCACCTCCTAGAAGAAATCTTGAGGAAACATTGCATGTATTTATGGAAAAGCAAGAGGCAATTAACACTCAACTTGCTCAAAGCATGACAGATTTTAAAGATACTCTTGCAAAATTGACATTTGTTCTTAGTTTCCAAGAGAAAGGTAAGTTTCCTTCTCAACCACAACAAAATCCAAAGGGGCAATACAATGTGAATGCAAGTAGTTCGGGAAGCCAACACATGGATCACGTAAAATCAGTCATCACTCTTCGCAGTGGTAAGGTTATTGAAAAACCCATTCTTGAACCTTGTGAGAATGATGATGAATCAATCTCTGAGGGTAAGGAAGGGCTTGAATCTGATCATTGCAAAGAAAAGACTGATTCTCCGCCAGCACTTCCATTTCCTCATGCCATGACTAAACAAAGGAAAGTCAATCACAACTCTGAAATCTTTGAAACTTTCAAACAGGTAAGGATCAATATACCTTTGTTGGATGCTATTAAACAGGTTCCTTCTTATGCTAAATTTTTGAAAGATCTGTGCACTGTGAAGAGAAAACTGAATGTGAAAAAGAAAGCCTTTTTAGCCGAACAAGTAAGTGCCATTCTTCAGAACAATAATGCTTTGAAATATAAAGACCCTGGTTGTCCTACAATTTCTTGCTTTATTGGAGAACATAAAATTGAAAGAGCCTTACTTGATCTTGGAGCTAGTGTGAATTTACTTCCATATTCAGTTTTTCAAAGTCTCAATCTAGGTGAGTTAAAACCAACTTCTGTAACTCTTTTACTTGCCGATAGATCTGTAAAAGTGCCTAGAGGAATAGTTGAAGATGTGTTAGTACAAGTCGATAAGTTCATTTATCTTGTGGATTTTATTGTCTTGGACACACAACCTGTTGAAGCATGCAATTCATTTCCTGTTATTTTAGGACGTCCATTTCTTGCAACTTCTAATGCATTGATTAATTGTAGGAATGGACTGATGAAGCTATCATTTGGGAACATGACATTGGAGATGAATATTTTCAACATTTGCAAGCAACCTCGAGATGATAATGATTTACAAGAAGTAGATTTTATTGAAGAATTGGTTTATGATCAATTTGAATCTACTTTGAGTAATACTGAGTTTGATGAATTTGAAGATTTGCAAATGACTTATTCTCAGGAAGAAATCACGGATGAAAAAGGCATTGAAAATGTTGATGCGAATCTTTTGTCAAGAGTGACAACAGATTCAATATCTAACATCACACCAACCGATGATTACTTTCCTGGCAAATCCTTACTTTCTCTTAGTTCAATGCCTTGGGTTGCTAAAAATATCAATTTCCTTGCCTCAGGAGATTTGCCAACTCATTGGAGTACCGAAGACAAAGGTGAGTTTCTGAACGAAGTGAAGAAATTTTATTGGGATGACCCTTACTTATTCGAATATTGTCCTGATCAAATATTTCGAAGATGCATTCCTGACATGAGGTAAGTAATGTCATTAAATTTTGTCATTCTGAAGCATGTGGGAGTCATTTCTCGTCAAAAAAGACCATTGCGAAAATCTTTCAAAATGGATTTTATTGGCCTACCATGTTCAAGGACACGCATGCATTCTGCAAAGCTTGTGAAAATTGTCAAAAGTCAGGATTTATTTCAAAACATAAGGAATCTTTAGATAATCTTCTATTGACTTTGGAGACATATCCTGGTGGAAATGTGCATTGTGCATTTCACGACTTATGACCCCATTTTCATAAAGAACATGATAGACTTAGTCTTGGGAATCTGACTAAAAAAGACCCTGTTTGCCAGTTTTTAAGAAAACTGGATGGGAAGCTTATCCCCGACCCATAGAGGGCGTTTAAGCCGTTCTTGGACGTAAAACCAAGGGAAGATGTGAGCCACAATCACAACTACGATTTGAGTCTGAGTTTGTAAAAATTTATGTCTTTCAGTTTTATTAATAGCATAATATTTTTTTTCTGTTTTGTTGTCTCTTATATTTGTTTAAGTGTGTTTCAGGTTTGTCAGTGTTCGTTGTTTCAGGTGATGTCTTCTATACTCTATCTTTCTATCTTATGACATTGAGGACAATGTCTCGTTTTGGTTGGGGGGAGAGGATAGTAGTTGACATTAAAAAAAAAAAAAAAAAAAAAAACTAACCAACTAACTGTTTTTGTTTTTAAAAACCATTTGGCAAAACTGTTATTACTAGGATGGTAGAGTAAGGGGGAATTTTATTGACTCTTGAGACGCATCTTAGTAAACATTTTCTAATGGTTATTTGCAACATTCATAACAAGGCCTATTAGAATACTTCTTGAAATATTCAGGTTTACAAACTCTCGCATTGTTATCACTTGGTTCTGCTCATATACTCATTTAACAAATATTCTTAAACCTTCATTTTCACACACACACTTTAACATATGATTGTGGGTTGCACATTGGATTATTACATTATTTATGTTCTTTTGTTAAAGGTAACAACTAAGGGATAGGGATAGTCTATAATTTGCAAAAAAATAAAAAAAGAAAAAAAAAGAAAAAAAAAAGAAGAAAAAGAAAAAGAAAAAGAAAAAGAAAATGATGATAATAAAAACGTAGATAAGTTTGATTTCGTAGCCTCCCTAACCTAAGCAATTAAGCCCGAAGGGGTGTTTTAACACCTAATACCCTAAAGTCAACTGACTTGGGAGCTATTGGCCCAAAGCTTGTTACATGGGTTAAGGAGAAAAGCTTAAGGGAATCAAACATTGCACTATCTACGTATCAGTATCTGCAACCCGAGTTACTAAGCTCGTAGGGGTGTCTCAACACCTAATGCCCTAAGATCAACTGGTTTGGGAGTCATTAGCCGAAAGCTCGTTACATGGGTTAAAGATGCATTGTGTTTTATGTTATATGTATAGATATTTTTTTAAAAAAAAAAGTAAAATAAAATAAAATAATCCCAACCCAAGGAAGTTAACCTTAAACATTAGAACAAAATATTGTTTTCTTCCAACAAAAGCCCCATCATCTATGTTTCATACATTGAGCACATAACAAGGAAGGTTTATTAATATTTTGTTTAAGAGGTATTGAGCAGATATATAAAATTTAATGAGAGTTTGTTTATCTGGATAGATTAATGGAAGTTGAATGATGAATGCCTTGCTTTGTGGAATTTGCAAATTGTTTTTCTATTTTAACGCTTTAATTACTAGGGACTAGTAATAAGCTGGTTGGGGGGTGTGATTAGTACTTAAAAGTGCATTTTTATCAAGGTTTTATATCATCATTTTGCACTTGAAGTATCAATAACTCCTTAACTAAAGCATGTTTTATAATAACATATCTAATTACATAAGATACCTTTAATTTATGGTAAATGTTAATCTTAAATGCAGGCCTATCACATAAATGAAAGAATTGATTGATGAGTTGAAGTACTGAAATTGAAAGGACAAAAAGATGGCCAAAGAGATGCTGGTGCAGTCCAAATTGGAACACAGTTCGGTAATTGGGTCATATCTGGAGTTGTAGATCTTGGATTTAGGTCCATTTTATATGGATGGAAAGATAAGACATAGGCCTACAACTTTCATGTGGAGCCCAAGATTTAACAAGGCCGTTTTCAAGTCCAAATTGTAGCAACAACAAAGAAGTCCGAATCTGTCCTGCAGCCCAGACACTGTTCAGTGTTCAGCCCATATCTCAAGTTCTAGAAGTTCAAATGATCTCAAATTTTTACCCTGGAAAGATGAGACAATTTCCTAGAACTTTCATGATTCAAGTTTGTTCAAATTATGACGTCATCAATGATGTTTTTGGCAGACAAGAAGATAAGAATTGTCACCAAGTCAAGATGTGGCCACCCACTCATCAATTAGTCAACAAATCAATAGTTCCGAATTTTGGCCTATAAAAGGAGGCATTTGCCATGTATTTAGGCATCTTGGTTTTCAGATCAAGATCATACTTTTGCTCTCTCTTTATATTTTGTAATGCTTAAGTTTTGCTTATATTAATCTCTTGCTTATGCTTTTCATTTCCTTTACTTGTTTATTTATGTTTCTTTCTTTCATTATGTCTAGCTAAATTAATTATGTCAAGGTGAAAAGGGTACACTAATGGTGTAAGAATAAGTATAATATAAACTTAACATGGACCTTAATGTTGGATACTAACATGCTTCATATTTGTTATCTTGTTCACTTTTAATACTTTGCTTGTTAAATGGTTAATCTAGATTTATGTTGTATAACACTTGGTACAATAAATACTTGGCACTTTCATAGCCCATACTGTATGGTATAACCGACACCTGAGCTATGAAAGGAACTTGATTTGTTGTTAACATAAGTTATAATCATGAATGCCTGACAACATTTACAAGTATTAGCATTATTCGAATAAGATAACTAATGTAATCATGTTAACAATTTATAATCTGATTGGAACCTCCTTTGTGTGTGGTTTCCAATTAAATAATAAGAGTTTATACTATACTTGTTTGAAGTACCATTAGTGGATCCTTGAACCTTGACATTTGTTGTTATCATTGTTTAATCCTTACGTTAATCTTTCATCTCAAAGTTCTCATCAACTTCTTCCTCTTCTTCTTCACTATTATTATTATTGTTGTTGTTGTATTATTGTTATCTATAATTTATACAAGTAACCTCCCTGTGGTTCGACCCCGGTCTTGCCGGGTTATTTATTACTTTGACACTCCTGCACTTGGGAGAAGACATCAATCTTTTGGTCGTGTCAGAATACTTGACCTTGTTTCCTGTTGAAAAGACATGACATTTTGTTGCAAGGTCACAGTGTTAGAAGCCAAAGTTTTCATCATCTCACGAAGATCATCATTGGATGATGACCCCATAACATTGGAGTTTGTAAATGGAGGGGGCTGTCTTGCTCGATAATTTTGTTGGGGCTGAAATCCATGGGGATGGAACTGTTGGCCTTGATTGCCTTGTTAGGATGGGTTGCCGTAGCGTAAGTTGGGATGATCTCTCCATCCGGGATTGTACGTGTTGGAAAAGGGATCATATTTACGCTAGGGTTGTATGTTGAATGCTCCATCAATTACATGAGCTTGTTCAATGTAATCTTCTTGCATTGTTGGGCACATATCTGAAGCATGTCCTTGTAAGGAGCATATGCTACAAACTTTCACCTCCTGCACATTTCCACAAGCCAAAGAACGCACAAGAGAAGTAAGATCATTAACTTTATTTTCAAGGTTAGAAATACTTACCTCATTTACTCGTTTGTTGGAGAAGTCTCCACGAGTGCCAAACTGTTTTGAGTTGGCTGCCATGTTTGAGATCAATTGACGTGCAACCTCGGGTGTCTTATCCACCAATGCGCCTCCACTTGCAGCATCAATGATACTACGGTCAGTAGGCATCAATCCTTCATAGAAATATTGAATGAGCAGCTGATCGGGTTGCCACACGTCAGAAAAATCCGCGCGGCGTCGGCTTGGCGATTTTTTCGTTTCTCATTTGTTTGATTACATCGTTGGTTGTCGCCACCTAGTATTTAATTGAAGGCTACTAGGAAACCGGATATACTGGTCTTGTCAGAAATTCATGGGTAAGGAATTGGTTGTGGTTAGGGAAAGTATTAGCACCCCTAACGCACCCTACCTGAGGTAAGCTGCTTCGTGGACTTGATGTGTTTTTAAAAATAAAGTTTTAGCCCAATTCTAAGGCTTTGATAAATCAGTTATTAGTTCCCAAAATATATGTAGATACATGTTCTACATTTTTATGGGAAATACAACATGATTTTTATCTGTCCTTTAGATATTTGTGCATATAAATTAAAATATTAAATTCATTTTTTTCTTTTGATTCAATGACATACATAAAAAAAAATACACAAACACACACATCTCTTTTTTCTATTATTATTTTCTCTTTCTCTTTCTTTTCTTTTCTTTTCTTTTTTGTACATCACATTACAAAATTATAAAAAATTAAACACTAAACAAAAGTTACATTACATAATTTAAAAATTACAAAATAGTCCCCAAACTCCAGAGGGGGGAGCAGTTGACCGGTCGGCGACACTGGTTGAAGGAGACAAAGAGGTGGCTGGCTGCTGTCGTTCAGTTGCTGTGGAGGAGACCGAAGGAGAAGAAGATTTGTTGAAATGGGGGAAACTCCGCTGGCTGAGGGGCTGGTCTTGTGTTGTTGCTGTTGCGTTCGGGCCGGTTGAAGGCAGTGGAGAGGCTTTGTGTTCACAGAGGAACATGAGTGGCGTGTGGCCAGCTGAAGGCCGATTGTCCGGTCGGTCTGCTGCCTCTGGAAGGCTGGTCGATGGAGATGGGGGAAACGGTGTGAGAGAGCTGCTGTTTCGGGGGGGGCTGTGGCCGAAATAGGTTAATGTGGGTGTGGTCGGCAAAGGGAGAAGGACCGTGTGGCTGTTCTGGGAAGGAGGAGGAGGACCGGCTGAGAGGGAGAAGGAAAATCAACGCCAGGGGGTAGGGGGCTGGCGGCTGCTGCCTTGGGTGAGGGAGATGAGAGTTCAGTTTTTTAGGGTTTTCCCCGCTTTTGTGTTGCCTCTCTCAAATTACAAAATGACCCCCCTTGGAAAATTCAGTGTAGCATGGTATTTATAGGAAAAGTTTTGCTAGGACTTCAAATTAGTCCCTCAACTTTTCCTTTCCTTCTCTTTTCCTCTTTTTTTTTTTGTAAATTTTGATTTTTCTTATTTTTTTTTGTATTTTTGAAAGCGAGCAAATATCAACATCGACTCAAAGTGGAAAATTAATGATTTTAAAAATGATGCGTTAAAAGTTGAACGCGTTCCAAATATCTTTGAAAATTTAAATTCTTTTGAGACGATGCTAAAAATGATAAAAAACGATTCAAATGTATTAAAAACGTATTTTTTTGGATTTTCAATGTTTTTCGCTATTTTTGAATTTTTCTGAAAATTTATCAAAACATGGGTCAAAAATTGGGTAGCAACAGATGCCCCCTCTTTACAATGCTTACGAAGCAAAACTCCTCAATGTTTCGCATAGTAAGCTTTGGCTTACCGGGAGAAAGATAAAGACAAAAGGCAGATCGCTTCGGGATCAAGGGTATCTCAATTCTTCTTTTCATCTTCAAGAATTCCATCGATACTAATCAAAGTCAGAGGCAGGCCCCTGGGGTTGAAAAGTTTCTTTTTGACTAAGCTAAGAAGGGTCAATGTGTCGAGTTGGACGAGGTGAGAATTTGAGTCTAGCAAGGAAGGAAAGTATACCTTTAAGCCTGCTGTAATGCTTGAGTTGAGGAAAGGGGGAAAGTTCTCAATTATCTGACCCCTTCCCCTGTTCCCGCCTACGTATATGGGATATTTTAAGAAGTGAGCATCCTTCTTAGCAGCAGGGTCCGGAGAAAGAATAGGAAAGGTGATTTCACTATATTTTTGACCAGGAACGGGAGCTATCACAAGAATATCTTTTTTAGCGGGGCGATAACTCTGAAAAGAGAGATTACCTATCTTTTCTTTCATCTCTGGCGAAATACGATCAGGAGGGGCTAATTCAAACCCCTCAGGTAAAATAAGAACAGCCCCCACATTCAAAGCTCCCTTTTTACCATTAGCAAGAACTTGTTTTAGTAAACTCTAAATGTTTCTTTCTTTTTTTTCCTTCTCTTTCTTTCTTCCTCTCTCTTTTTTTTCTCTCTTTTTCTTTTTCTTTCCCTTTTTTTTTAACTTGAGATCCCATCAGGCGATCTCCTTGGACCAAAACCAAAATCTGCGTGGTTGGGCTAACCTGAGATCGCGTTCGGCGATCCCCTTTAACCAGAACCAATATCCTGTGTGGTTGGGCTAACCTGAGATCCCGTCCGGCGATCCCCTTTAACCAGAACCAATATCCTGTGTGTGGTTGGGCTAACCTGAGATCCCATCTGGCGATCCCCTTTAACCAGAACCATTATTCTGTGTGTGGTTGGGCTAACCTGAGATCCCGTCCGGCGATCCCCTTTAACCAGAACCAATATCTTGTGTGTGGTTGGGCTAACCTGAGATCCCGTCCGGCGATCCCCTTTAACCAGAACCAGTATCCTGTATGTGGTTGGGCTAACCTGAGATCCCGTCCAGCGATCCCCTTTAACCAGAACCAATATCCTGTGTGGTTGGGCTAACCTGAGATCCCGTCCGGCGATCCCCTTTAACCAGAACCAACATGAGATCCCATCTGGCGACCTCATTAAACCAAAACTAGAAAAATGTGTGTAGCTCGGTCAACCTGAAATCTCATCTGGCGATTCCCTTTAACCAAAACTACATGAGATCCCATCTAGCGACCTCATTAAATTGGAACTAAAAAATGTATTGACTTAGTTAAATTTGGATGAATCAAAATATTAGTTCATTACTTAATGAATTTAGCCAAGTCTAGAAATTAATAAAATAGAAAATTATAAAACATAAATATACACACACACACAAGTTTACTTGGTAATATGAGAATTAACCCAATAATCCGTAGATTAACTTGACATCTGTATTTCGTGGATATGAATAAAGGTCAGATCTTTCAACTATGCACCAAGTGACTAGAGACAGGATTCTTGGACACGGTCTCATGAATACATGGTTTAAAATTTTATTTGGTATTGTGTATAACCGTGTTTTTTTTAAAAAAAAATTAATTTTATTTAATATTTTTAAATTATTTTTATATATTAATATTAAAAATAATTTTAAAAAATATTATTTTAATATATATTTTAAAAAATAATTTTTATTGCACCCAAACAATTAAGTCAAATAAATTTGATATTAGAGTTTAGCCCGTTCCTCGTAGAGTCCCTTCGGAGTTTAGAAGTTGCAGATCTAACCTACCTCTTCCATTATCCTCTTAAATTTTCCTCCTCTTAAACATTACACGCATAAAGAGATATGGAGGGGATTCGCGAGGCTGCTGTAGCTTATTTTGAACATCTGCCCGAGGAAAAGAAGAATGATGCCAGAACTATTTTCGATCGAATGGACAAAAACAGTGACGGGAAAATTGACAAAGATGAATACGAGGAGTATCTCAAGAAAGAGAACAACACGGTTCTTACTCATCGAAGCTTGTTTACAGAGCTGGACAAGGACGGCGATGGAAGATTGAATTTTGAGGAAACAAAGGTCTTGTACTACATCTTGCAGAGTGGAAGAGCTCTATTTTGCAACTGTTGTGATAAGTTCTTGGCAGACGTATACTTCAGCTGCTTTCAATGTTTCTGTCGTGATCATGAGTCAGCTAGTAGCACCTATGATCTTTGTTGTGATTGTTATGGTGGAAAAAAGTACAAACATCTCCATGGGCACATCTTCTGGGATAACTTTACTTTACTAAGTAAAAGCAGGAGCTTGGCAGTAAGAGCTCCCGAACAGGTAATTAATCTTTGAAAATGATATCAGCTTCGATCCCTGTTAGATGATGGCATGCTAGAAAGAAATACTTCAGATTGCTTAAAATTCCCAATTTTGGAAACGAATTAATACCTCTAATTATGTTTCGTTCATTGTGGATTTGGTTTGAATTGGATTTTTCTAGCAGATTGCTTCTTCACTATTAGGGATTCATATATGTTCTTTCATTCAATTGAAAAAATTAAGAGAAATAATAGGATAAATCAACTAGTTTTCAAGTATATGTTTCGAATCAAAATCTAAAAATTATAGCTCTTTAACTTTTTTTTTTCTTTAATTTTTTTCAATTGTTTATATAGTGACGATTTATATCATTTTAGCATATGATACTTATTTTTTTTTTTATCGGCATAATTTAATCAATTATTGGATATATGCACTTGCTCTTCTTCATTAGGCATTACCATTGTACACAAATTAAGTCTCGAGCAGGATAAAGTATTTTTGTATATATAATATGAATAAATAAGTGTTTTTGTAAATGCATTTGTGATGCGGTTAATGGAGCGACTTTCTCTTCTATTTTTTCTATATAAATTGTGTCCTTTTACATTTTTATTTTTATTATTTTTATTTTTTATGAATTCTGCTTTTCAAGAACTATATTTGTTAAGCTTTATGTATTTTTTTTAGTTAAGAGTCCATATGTCTATCATTTATGTATATAAAAATGAATTAAAGATATGTTTTGCTCTTGCACTTTTAATGTTTTCACTGGATTTTATTTTCATATAAAATAATCTTAAAATTATATTGTTCCACTTATGTTGGATAAGGTTTTTTGCGTTTAATTTTATTAAATATTAAAATATGTGCATTGCCTGATAAGATCTTTAATTAAGAAACAAAACTATATTTATAAAAATTGAAAAAACAAATAGCAACATTTGAATTAAAAAACCAAAACCAATAAAAATTATCATTGAATTAAAAAAAAACTTCGCATTTTTTAAGAATATTATGCATGAAGAAAACTAACAAATACATGTTATTTTTAAGAAAATAATAGCTCATATTTGTCCTTATTTTCATGTAAAACCTAATTATCTCAAACACACAATTAACCAAAAAAATGCTAAATTTTCCATTCATAATTTTATTGATAATGATATGTTTTGTTACTGTAGTCTTTTAGTTTTTTACTAGATTGTTCCACTATATGTTTTCTTAAGGTTTTTTTCCTTGTGTTCAATTCTCATAAATCATTAACACGAGTCAAAAATATTTGTATTGACCGATAATAGCATTACTTGGAAAAAATCTATATATAAAAATATTTAAAAAATAAGAATATTTGAATTAAGAAACTCAAACTAATAAAAGTTTATCATCAAATTAAAAAAACTTATCGTTTTGTTAAAAATATTATAAAAATAAAATTAGAAATTAAAAAAGATACAATTTAATACACACACATATAAAGAAAACTAACAAATACATATTATTTTTTAGAAGATACTAACTCCAATTTGTCATTATTTTCCTGTATAACCTATTTTCCAATTTGATAAAGGAGAATATTAGTAACTAAATCTTTAATCAATAAAATGGAAAAAAAAAACTATGACAATGTGTATCGATGTTTTGATCTGATTAACAAAAATTCTAGCTTGTTTGTGCTTAATATATTGTAAAATATACTTAGTACAAACAACCCAACAGTACAAGCAGTGGCCTATTGATCAAACCAGTGATCCGAATAGTTCGTTTCTATAAATTTATTTGTCGGATTTGATAACGTCTTTCTAATTAAATTTCCATGTATAAAAGAATCTCAAAGCTTTCAATAATTGCAGCTTTTGAATTTAATGTCCTAATCGCTTTTACTACATAGCATAGTGATAATGAGAATACATCATTTGTTTTATAGTTTGGATGTTACCGATAACAGGATATTAGTTCCAAATATCTAATAATATGGTTCTTCATCTTTAATTTCAGAAGCGAACAGAAGTGCTTGAAAACATTGAAAAGATAGTGCAAGTTGCAGGCTTAGTTGTCGGTTGTGCTGCTATTGCAGCGTCTTGGGGCTGCAGCATTATGTGAAAGAACAAATGATGTATTTTATTGTCACTGTGTTTTAATTTTATTAGAATTTTGTAAGGGGTGAAACTTGAACCGCTTGCTTATGGAAGACTATTATTAATGAAGTAATGAAAAACTTCAAACTAGATTGAGCTTTTCATGGGGAGCGATCTTCAGCTAGTAAAGGGACTGACTTCAGCACTGGTCTACAAGCTCTTCATTTAAAACTAGATTTCTATGGAAATAGGGGATTCTCTTACATTTATGTTAGTGAAATATAAGAGAGAGACAATATATAACAGAGCAAAGAATGTTGGAGAGTGTTGAATTGTGATTTGTGATTTTTGAAATTATTGTATGGTTACTTGTATTGTTAAATGGTTGCTTGCTTGTGGTTGGTGGATTTGTAGGTGATATAATTGTAATTGGCATAGAAAATGGCCCAAATGTGAAAAAACAAAAAAAAGGTTTGGTGTGCATCCACACTAACATCTTGAGATTAAAAAAAATACATTGAATTATATACTCGTAGCAGAGAATTTTTAGTGGTAGTGTACAAGACTCAAATAATTTTATGGAATAAAAACAAGAGAAAACAAAAATGGGAATTTGTTCAGGCCAACTCAAACAGACTGAAAGCAGTCCCTTTAGGCCATGGTCCAAACAAGAAAGTTTTTTTTTTATGTAATAAAAAAAGCATGCACCATCCACTACTGAACTATAAGACTTGATGAATATTTTAATAAGAATCACTACTAGAAATTCAACAAATATAAATAGAATTACCGATAAAATATTTATGTTAGTAATTTGCAGTGATATGTACTGACCAAATTGATTCCCTCGCTAAAACCGTCGATATATTCCGATAGAAAGATTCTATCGATATATACCGAGGAAATCCAAGACGGAATATAAATAAATTTAAAAAACAAAACAGTGCGATGACTTAGAAGTTTTTGTGGGCGATTTTCCTAAAGAAATTACAGAATGATTCAAACCGGGATATTCGTACAATGACGTGTCTATTTCACCAATAAAATGGCCGATGGAGTCACAAACAAAAATATTTTATCGGTGATTCCATCGATAAAAGTTAATTTATGTCTTGGCCATTAACCCTCCCTTCCTTTATTTCTCCTTCTTCTCCCCCCATCCTTGCATCTAAACAAACTCCCCCCCACCTCCCCCAAACAACAAACAATCATCCTTGTAGTATGAATTTATAACTTTGTACTTGTTATGGTTTGTTTTAGATTTTGTAAAATTGTATTTGTTTGTAAATTGTTGAAACTTATGTTGAATTACCAACTTAAGTGTATTGTGATGAAATAAATAATAACTTGTTTAACGGGTCCGTTTTAAATTTTGTCAATGTTATTGCCGAGTTGTAATTTTTTAAAATTAATGTGTATAAATTTGAATGGACATAGATAATTGATAATGAATATTTAAGAGAAGTTTGAAAGTAAGTTGAATAATCTTAAGCTAAACCAATATTTTTGTAAATTTATATACTTAACGTAGTTAATCAATACGTGTTGTCATCATTATTTTATAGATGTTCGATAGAAGTCATGGATGTATTGAGATTTACCCCAAAGATTGTGGAGGATGGGTTATTGTAATGGGGTTCAGGGTTTTATTAATTTCACAACATTTATTCCGAGAAATTTTAGTTGAGGCAGTATTAGGTGTTCATGTAGGAGGTGTAAAAATAAAAATTTTCTACATCCAGATGTTGTAACGATGCATCTTCTACACAAAGAGTTTATGGAGGATTACATGTGTTGGTATGCACATAGAGAACTATTTGTTCGTAATGAGAGCATGGTTGGGTCAACTTCTAGTGCTAGCAACGTGTATAGAGTTGTGAATGATAATAGTAATCCTTACAGGAATATGATTATGGATGCAATGAGAATAAATCAAGGTAATGCCAGTCAATGTCCAATCGTAGAAGAAGAACCTAATGCAGATGCAGCCAGGTTTTTTATTCTATTGAAAGATTTTGATGAACCATTATGAGATGGCTATATAAATCACAGCAAATTATCGGTCGTTGCACAAGTGTTTACCATGAAGTCGGATTATGGGTTGAGTGAGGCTGGTTATGACATAATTATCGAATGGAAAAAAAGCATTTTACTTAAAGGCAACAAGCTAAAAGAGAAACTTTTATACTGCTAAGTCCATGATGAAACTCCTCGATTTAGGATACCAAAAAATTAACATGTGTCCTAACTTCTGCATGTTGTACTACCTTGAAAATACTAAGCTAACCGAATGCATGATATGTGGGCATTCCCATTACAAACCCAAAACTAGCATGTGAAAGACTCTCGTGGCATATAAAAAATTAGATACTTCCCAATCACACCTAGACTATAGAGGTTATTCATGTCACCAATGACTGCTGAGCACATGACATGACACCAATCACATGATGTGATAGATGGAGTAATGGTGTATCATTCTAACGGTGAAGCATGGAAATACTTTAATAGTGTGCATCCTCACTTTTCTGCTGAATTAAGGAACCTGCATCTTGGGTTGTGTACAGACATATTCAACCCATTCAGGTCATTTGCTGCTTCTTATTCTTGTTAGCTGGTTATACTTATGGTTTATAACTTGCCACCGGGGATGTGTATGAGGCCGAAGTTCATGTTTTTATCTATGGTCATACCCGGTCCTAATAGTCTGGTCTAGAATATAGATGTTTGTCTTCGACCATTTATTGATGAGTTAACGCAGTTGTGGTCCTTCAAGGCTTTGAGTTATGATATATCGAGAAAACAAAATTTTCTTCTGAGACTAGTTTTGATTTGGACAATCAATAATTTTCCAGTTTATGAAATGGTTTCTGGTTGGAGCACGCATAGAAAAGTAGCATTTCCATATTGCATGAAAAACACATTGTGTTTGGTTTCCAATTCGGTAAGCAGAAGTTTTCTAGTTTTGGTTTGACCCATAACTGGGTAAAGCAAAGTATTTTCTAGGAGCTTCCTTATTGGAAAACCAATCTCCTCTGCTATAACCTTGACGTCATGCACATAGAAAATAATGTGTTTAAGAACATTTTCAACACTAACATGGACGTGAAGGGGAAGACAAAAACAACATCTAGGCTAGAATGGATATAGCATTGTTTTGTAACCGTAAAAATATGGAGTTGGTTTATGATGGGTCACAGGTCGCAAAGCCCATAGCAAGCTTTGCCTTAGAGAAAAATTCACAACTACTAGTCTAGCAATGATTTAAGAGTTTGTATTTTCCCGATTGACATGCCTTGAACATATCAAGGTTGGTTAGTCTAGAGGAATTCAGATGTTATGGAATGAAGAGCCATGACTACAATGTGTTTATACAAACACTCATTCCATCAGGTTATCGTGATTTGTTGCTAAAGGGGATATGGGATGCAGTCATAGAGATTAGTCATTTCATTAGAGATATATGCTCCAACAAGTTGCAGACACATGACAATGAAAGACTTGAAACGAATGCCGTTAGGGCAATATGCAAACTTGAGATGATATTCCCTCCATCAGATGATGTGTATCATGGGAATTATAATCCATCTCGTAAAGTTAAATCTAATATGCAAGAGGATTCAGATGGTCCAATGACAAGAGCGAGAGCGAAACAACTACAAAGAGCCTTGACGAGTCAAATTGGAATGATTGAAGCTACGTCGGAGTTTCAAATTAGCAATCAGTTTGAAATTGGTTCAAGGGTGATTATTTGCCTACAATTAGAACTTAGAGATGGGAAAGCCCTTAATGGTTCTTTTGATGCTGGGTTACTTGAATTTGGGTTGATAATGCAAATAAGTGAAGGAATTGACGTTGTTTATGGTCAAAACAGTAAATGAATTTGAACCCGAATTTGAAGTCATTCATTGCATGTGAAAACAAGACTAATCTAGGTGGATTTCAAGTTCAGAACGTAATCTTTCTAGATTGTCCAACCATGATTGCATTGGACTTCTGTGCAAGAAGTTATAGCCATTTTAAATTTACTCTGTTTATGTTTCAATTAAAGTCAAAAAATATGTGCTAGTTAAATTTGTCTAGTTACTTTGTCAAAATCTAATTTTTGGGCTTGACTTCTGTCATGTTGAATTTTTCCCAACTTTGGAGGGATGTTCCAATTATAAATATAGTATCAAAATATCTAATAATACACTTTTGGCCAAGATTTGAAACTTAATTCATAGAATTAAGAGTTGTTCTTCCAAATTGATTTTGTGAAGAATCCTACCTGACTTATCACTCTTCAATCACAAAGAGTGTGGCGTCGAAATCCTAGATTGATCTTTGTGGCGTCCAGATCAACTTATCAAAGTATCATTCTAGTCTATCCTCCATCTTATTTACCTTAGAATCACTATAATCCAGCCTAAACACCAAAGAAAGACAACAAACCAGACCCATCCTTCATCCATTTTTATCAGATTCATTGTTGCTGATTTTCGAATCATTCACGGCACATCAATATGCAAACTTGAGATGATATTCTCTCCATCATTTTTTGACTCAATAGAGCATCTACTCATATATTTACTAAGCTTGGGAAGGAATGCTAGTGTTTCATTGTCTTTACTAAGCCTGGGACCTGAAAGAAAAGTTAAGTGTTACAATGAGTATTTTGTCAATGGATATGTGTTTCATACTAAAGAATACGGTCATGGAAGAAAGACATATAATAGTAGTGTTTGTGTTAAGGGATCGACTTGTAGTTTGTCAATGGATATGTGTTTTATACTGAAGAATACGGGCATAAAAAAAAGACATATAACAGTGGTGTTTATGTTAAGGGATCGACTTGTAGTGAGTTTGAAGCTGACAATTATAGTAAATTAGAAAATGGTGTCGAATGCAATATCATAGCGAGCATAATAGAGTGTTTTCATTCAAATGCTATTGGTACGACACCACTAATAGAGGAATCAGAGTAGATCCCCACTATGGTCTGGTCGAAATTAACTCAAAAGCTAGACTTCACAACGTAAATGATGTCTTTGTTTTCATCAAGCAATGCCAACAAGTTCATTACACATACACCCCTTTCTTTAGAAAGGATCGATCAAGAGTTGATTGGCTATCCATTTCAAAAACAAAACTGAGGGGTCATGTTGAAGTTGTTCAGGATGAGAACGAAGACCCAAGTGTGGGAGATGATGTCTTTCAAGTTAGTGAGTTAGTTGAATCATATTGAGTTGCTCTATCAATTGACTTAGAAGAAAATTTAAATTTTCATGTCTTCAATGATAGTTTTGTTGATGTTGGCGCGGAGGAGTTGAATGTTGTTCTGAGCTCCAACGGACAAGCACAAGTCGATGAAGATGATGATGATGTCAATGTTGAAGATTGTGATGGAGCTAATGACAATTCAATTGAAGAAGAAGAAGAAGATAATTCTCACTAACTATTAGAACACGAAAGTGTAAAGGAATTTTTTATAATGTAATATTATGGATGAAATTTTGTATCAAGAAATATTTATTTTATAATTGTTATATGCACTATTGTTATTATGTTGTGCATGCAGCTTTCAATTTAAATGTTTTCTAGGAGGATAGACAGACAATACAAGCATAATCTATAATTCACTGTGCACGTCACCAATGGAAACACTAAGGGTTAGAGTCCATCGGTGTATTCCAGAGGCGAAGGGAATTGTTCACATTCCACATCACTGATGGAAACACCGACGGTTTATGTCTCTCAGTGCATTCTAGAGGCAAAAAAAATTGTTCACATCCCACATCACCGATGGAAACACCAACGGTTTGTGTTCATTAGTGTATTCCAGAACCGAAGGGAACTGTTCAAAAATCATCGATGGAAACACCGAAAGTTTGTGTCTGTCAAAGTATTCCAGAGGCAAAGAGAACTATTCATAGATTGCCAATGGAAACACTAATGGTTTGTCTCCATCGGTGTATTCTAGAAGCGAAGGGAACTATTCACATCTCATTTCAGTGATTCCTCTAACTCAGTTGCAGGTTGCCGAGGGAATCAGCGATGGACTAATTAATAATATTATTATTTAATATTATGTTGGTAATTTTATCGGCAAGAATACGTAATCCAAAGCTTAAGTAATTAATGCATCTTTAATAGTGTGTACTATTTTAAAATAGCGAGGAAATTACTGATGAAAAAATTAAAATTTTGGAGGGTTTTTTTGAAAATTTTAGTGCGAAATAAAAATTTCAAATTGAATATATCGATAGAATCACCAATAGATTAATTAAAAATAATATTATTTAATTGTCTATCAGTGATTCCATCGGTTAAAACACAATATAAAACCCAGTGAGCACCCCTTCAGTTCATTTTTTCCTCTCATTCAATTTTCTTAATTCTCTCTTGATTTTTCCTCTCAACTCAATTGATTTTGCTTCAATTTCTAATTATATCCTCATCTTCAAATATGTGTATTGTGGTTCTCCTCACTTATTTTGATTTTCTGTTTTTCATCTTTTCTTCAATTTATTAACAATATATTTTTGTTTCTTTTTTTTTTGTATTGTAGATAGATAAAATTTAAAAGTAAACATAGTTTTAAAGTAAGCATTTTTCATTCCTAAAGTCTATAGTTTTTTTTGTATTAATTTGTTGCCTATTTTATTGTTTTTATTGCAATAATGATTGATTATTTTGTTGAATTTTAATTATTATTGTTGAATTTTCTATATAAATGTTAATTGAATATATAGGATTTTTTTAATTTTTTTATCTCAATTTTATTGTATATATTGCATAATAAAGTGTTTTATTGTTTTGTTGAATTTTAATTGTTATTGTTAAATTTGTATAAATGTTAGTTGAATATATAGAATCAAATTTTTTTCTATATTTTATTGTTAAATTTGTATAGATGTTAGGTTATATATAGGATTTGTTTTTCTCTATTTTATGGTTAGAAACATTTTATTATCACTTTGAAAATGAGATGATATTAAATAATATGAAATTTCTAGTATATATAAAATAAAATCAATTGGTTTGTGACATATATCTTGTCAATATTTGCAAGTTTGGACAATTTAGGTAGTCGTTAGTATAGGGTAGATGCTACCAAATTTTTTTACAAAAATCAAATTTGATTATGTAATTATTCATCAAATTTGTGTAGATACGTATAATAAAATCAACAGCACGTCGTGAGCACATGGTTGTAGCTAGTTCTTCTAACAGTGATGATGACATGTCCTTAGGTGCCGATCAAGAAGAGGCACCTACAGCGACTCACGAAGTTGCCTCTTCCAGCACGGTTCCACAACGTAGAGGCGGTGTGCTTTTATAGCACGGTCAATTCACCTGCAAGTACGAGGCACATTGGAAGGATGACCTTTCAATGTAAGTTTGTTTTGGTTTTAGTTTTTTTTTTTTACTTATAATGTAATTTGTGAACCACTACTTAATATTTCATTAATTTTATTTATTTTCAGGTTCACAAACATTGAGGCCGCTCGAGTAATAACTTCGGCATTTAAATTGTTGATGGAGATTTCATTGTTTCAATGGAGTGAGGTTTCAAGACATCTTGATTGGAGACCTTATATTGATGCATGGTTTCGAAGTTTTGATATTAGTGTTAACTTTAAATTTTAACTATTTTTTATGTTATATTGAAATTATTGATTTATTTTTAATAAATTATTTATACAAAGAATAAATTCGAGTGGGATAGCGTGAATGATAATGTTGTGAGGAAGGTGTGGGAGAATCATAGGGCAACTAGATAACATCGAAAACGATACGATATTTTTTTAAAAAAATTATATATTAAAATCTAATTTTTGTCATTAACTCATATAAAATTCATTCATGGATGTAGGTTGCATGACTTTTGGTATGAAGCGCAGGAAAAAAACAAAAAAAAATATGTCAGAGATAACGATCTACAAGGCTGGAATGTGTGTGGTGATTTGGAGGGATTTTAGCTGTCATACATCTCGGAGGATATATGGGCACAATATATCTAGCACACGATATTTGAGCAGTTCACACGATGCTCACAGTTCGGTACCGATAACCAGAATCGGCAAATTCACAGTTCGGTGACCACATACACCGGCGACTTCGTTCCGTTCATTACACATATGAAGCAGATGATACGATTCATTTTAATGGCATCTATCTTTAATTAATTTGTTGTTATTTATAAATATATTTAACTTAAAATATTTTTTTTATAGGCTACGTCTCTTGAATGTGAGTCCCAATAGAGCTATTTGTAGAGAGGCATATGTGGAGTGCAGACCGCCAAATGAGGGTGCAATAGTTCGTTGACAACTATGCTCAACACTTTGTGGTATGTTCGTTCAACCATTTTGTTTTGTAAGTTATTATTTTCTTGAATTGAATTTGATGATTTCTTTTTTAATTTTCAAGAGACATATAATAGCCGGTTAAGAGAGAGATACGGGGACGATCATTCGACCCACCCGGATTTCTATCCGAATTTGTGGATGGAGGCATGATCGTTTGGTGGACCCAATAAAAATCAGGTGTGCGGACTCTCTAACACTATAGCCAAGAACATGTGGGCAGCCAATAGTGTCTCAACTGTTGGGAGCTCCCTATCGATATCAATCACCTAGTCTCAGGAGTTCATAGCCTTGCAACAACACATGGCTCATCTCTTCGAAATATATGAGCGACTCTCGGTAGATTATGAATAACTCCGCCAAATGATCATGGAAATGAGATCACAGATGGATGGTATATAGGCACCCCCTTTTTGTTCGTATGGTCCCAGGAATGACCAGCCTCCTCCTCCTCTTCCAGCGCTACCATTATTTTAGTTTAATTTTTATTTGTACAAATAAAATTGAAATGAATATTTGGATTTTATATCATTCAATTTTATTTTTACATATTTCAATTTTAAAACAATTTTATTTGTTTAATTATTTTCTTTTTTTTTATAATTGTATACAATTTTATATTTTAAAATATTTTTTAATTATCACAAATGGGATTATAGATGAAATAACCCTATCGATATTTTACAAAGAGTTGAAAAAACATTATTGCATATGCCACAATCACCGAAAGAATAATTCCATCATTGATTTACCGATGGGACTACAAACAGAATTAGTCCGTTGGTATATTCCGGAGAGTCTAGAAAACAATTACTGCATATGCCATAATCACCGATGGAAATATATTGATGGAATTATTTCATCGGCATATTTCCAACAGGAAACAATTTTTTTTACTGATAGAATTAGTGACAGGCGATGGAATTACCGATGAATGGTATTTCGACGAATGCTTTCCATCAGTGAATTAGTAGGCAAAAGTTTCACCAACAAAATGGCAATCTCACGCTAACGAAAACATTTTGTCAGTAAAACTATTAAATGTTGTAGTGAATCTTCATATTTTTATCATGAGCAAGATCTCGAACTTGCAATCTTTAATTATAAGTAAGATCGATTAACTCTAGATAAGTATTAATACAGTTCAGCATGAACGTTAGATGAAATGAGACACTTTAGGTTTATTGTTGCCCTATAACAATAAAATCTCTTTAATAGTTCTAGGAAATATAGAAGATTTAACTGTGGTTTCACAAAATAATATTGAAATTACACCCAAACAACAAAATAATAATTTTACAATGCAATTTCATACTTGTGTAGGTTAATGACCTTTGGCCAAGGGCTTACAAGACTAGTTGAGTCTCCATTATGTAATATTTAGTTAACTAGATTAATTATGAGTGCTAAAACAATCATATTATCTAAACTCAATATTTCATTAATTAACTATGATGGTGGAGTTTATGGCAACATTAATCAATTATTAATTGTTTGTGTGAAAATAAAATAGTTCTATGTTCCTTAAGAATAAAATAACCACTAATCTATAGGTCTTGACACTAATCATCACTTAGTCCCTCATGTTTCAATGTCTGTAATTTAATCCTTTGACTCTTATTGATTATTTCCTTATTAACACTTATTTTGGTTTATTGTAATCCCACTGTGGTCTTGAAAATTTTTATTTTTTAGAAAAAGATCAACATAGTTGAGTTTTAAAAAGAAATCAAAGTAAAAGAATCAACTGCATGAGTCATGAGACTAAATTATAGATTTCAAACATAAAAGACTAGTTTATAGTCAAGTTCATAACTTAAGGACCAAATAGTAATTAACTTTTCCTTTGACATTGAAGTTTGTCAATTTCTACATAATTCTACCAAGCTTTAGCCCTAGAGGTATTCGTTTGGCTGGGCCTGAGGATATTAGGTTGTCGATTGGCCTCTAGTTTCTTTATATAAGGATCTTGGTAAATGTAAAAAAAAATAAGAACAAAACATGTTGATCCATCAGTAACCCCCCAAGTCTTTGCGTATATATTATGCAAAGATTTTGAAAGGTTACCAACAGTAAATGAGATCATTTTTACTTTCTCTATAAGAATATTTCTCTATCTCATAGGGGACTGTTGAGATTCTTTATGGCTAAGTGACTCATCTTTATTTAAAGGAAGCATCTTTTAGGAAGCAAAATGATGGCTTGCATTTAATACTATAATTGAGTGGACTTTTGAACATCAAAGATGATGTGAAAAATTATTCATCAAACGATGAGGGTAGAAAGATGTTTTTTTATAACCTTATTCATTTGCCTCTATCTTTTCTCTTACTTTTGTAACTTTTGAAAAAACTACTTTATTGAAAACCCCAAACTATTTTAGTTCTAATCTGAGACAAACTCATTTCTAGGTTTTTTCCACCACCAATTTCTTTCCCTTTCTACTTTAAATCAAAATATAGACCCAAAAAGAGTCAGATTTGTCTTTAAAAAGAGGATGTTGTTGGCCCTAAAAAGGAATGTCACAGAACTAGAAGGGGTGACACTCTAACATCCATCTCTAACAAGGAGGAGAGTAACTCTCCTCGCAAAAGTCCTCATGTCTTTACTAGGGAATCCCATGAGAGAGGGAGGCTATCTTAGATCTTTGAGGATGACGTTCCTTTATTCCTTGGCATGAGAGTTTAATCTTCTTAAGAAATAGAAACTTTAGTGAAGTCCATAGAAGAGAGTTCAGAAAGGAAGTTTTTGTCTCTTGTTGCAGTTAGAGGCAAGGTAGAAGAAGTGATGGAAGACTACCCCCATCATTTTTATTAACTCTCTATTTATAAGGGCACTATTCCTAAAGAGACATTGGTGGGAGTCAGAAATCCTGTAAAAAATGAAGTTAGAGGTAGTTGTACTCCCCCAATTAGGGTTAAAGCAAATTTTAACTCACCTTAAAGTGATTGCAAGTGCTGCCACCCCCTTTAAAATGAGAAGGGTCTACACCGCTCAGGAGTCTGGTGTTCTAGTCTCAACTATGGAGATTCCTATGATGACATTTTCTCTGCCTCAACTTCCTTCCAACTTTGCTAACAGAGGTTGCAATAGTTGGGCTTTCTACTCAGGTTGTTCTTGAGAGAGCTGAGTTTGAGGATGCTTTTACCAACCTCACTCCTAGTCAAGCTCTTATCACTTTCCCCATCTTTATTGAGGAGGAGAGGCAACTTATATCACCATCTCGTTAGGCATCTCAATGATTTCTTATGAGAGTTACAATCGTTATTTAGCTTTAACTAGTCAAATTTCAATGACAAAACAAACCATTATTAGTGTCAATGGGTTCTATTTGATGAGAGAAGTTTTATTTAGGTATTTTATACCTTTTATCTAGCTAGAAAACATATATTGAGGTTGGCAAAAAACATTTCGACTTGACTTTGTGATTTTGGACCAATTTAGTGGTGTTTCGAGTTGAAAGATATGTTTGTTGAGGTTGTTAGGGTGTTTATTAGAGTTTCTAGGTGCAAATAAGTTAAAAATTGTTTTCTTTTTGGAAAAACTAATAAAACTTTCATAGAAGGGCTAAGGAAAAAAACATAAGAAATCTAAAGAATAAGGATTAAAAAAAAACACATAAAACTACACGTGAATGGATAGTTTTAACCACCAAGACATGTTGCATGCAACATCTAAAGTGCGAGCGTGTATTTTTCTTTATGGAAAAAACGATGATAACAATCTATTACTACTACTCTTATAACCATTATTATGAATATTAATAGTATTATCATTAGCACAATAATTATTATTACTATTATTAGTACTATCATTAGCACCTCTATTATTATTATTTTTACTATCATGACTATTACTACTACTATTACCACCACTATTATTGTTGTCATTATTATTACCAACATTATTGTTGTTGTTGTTGTTGTGAGGTGACATCGAGCTGGCGCACTAAAATGTCTCCTGCTAGGTATTGTTGGGAAAGGAAAGGGATTTGGGTTTAATCATAAAATTATGATTAAGGTTCAAGAGTCGCCACCTAGTATTAAGGTTACTAAGAAACTTAATGGTCTGCGAGAGTCTGAATAAAGGACTGGTTATGCAAAAGGAAGGCACATCACCCTAGTGCACCCTACCTAAGGTAAGCTGTATTGTTGTTTAATTGTTTTTTTAGGTATAATTTCTATATGTTGGTCTTCTTCTAAGGTCTAAGACAGATCTCTTTTTATGAGAGAGTCTCTACCTCATTGGGTTCCATTCTAACTATTCTAAAGTCTAAATATTAGCATCGCATTCATTTTGCACTTTATATCTTTAATACTTGAAAGTGCACTCTACTATGTAGTTTTACACCCTAAGTATTAAAGTATATGTCTAAACCCTAATGTAAAATGTATAAAATAATTGGTGAAGGGTTTTTGGCATTTTGGCTAGGGTTTGGAGGAGAAAAGAATGGGGAAAACTCATTTGGTTGGAGGAGGAGAGAAGTTTGAGACATTCCTGGTGTTGTAGGAAAGATCAGCAAGTGGTTGATGGTGGCAACTGTGGCTTAGGTGTGGCAGAGAAACTGGCCAAAGTGGTGGCCAAGAAGAGGGAAAGAAAAAACTAGCTAGAATTTAGTCTCCTAAAATTTCAATCTTCTCACTAAAGCTCTCAAACTTAATTTTTTACCAATTAAGCTCTTAATAAAATTAATTTAACTCATTTAAAGTATAATTAAGTCCTTGCACCTAATCAAATCCTTTAATTAAATCAAATTTAATTCTTAAACATAACTAATCATTTAATTTGGCCCATGATTAAATCAAATTGGCATATTAAAAATCTAATTATGTCTTTAGACTTAAAAATTATGCAGATTTGTCCAATAATAATTTGATTTGACCTTGAATCTGCATTATCTCTTTAAGTTTGGATGCAATGAGCTACAATTAGGCTTCTAATTTGTCTTGAATTGCAACTTGATTTTCATATATGTTTGCAATCCTTTCTAACCTACTTTTCCAAGTCACTAGTCTTCTTACTTTTTTTATTTTATATTTTTATTTTGAAAAGAAAAAAAAGTGAATTTGGGAAAAACTCAGAAATAGATTGTTGTTGTTGTTATTGTTATTAGTAATTAATATTATCACTATTATTATTACTATTACAATTATTATTATTATTGTTATTATTTATTTTCTGTAATCATTTATCAAATTCAAATTATAAAATGAACAAAAAGAGTAATCATTCATCAAGTTTCACTAACCTCCTTTTTCATGTGAGCGTATTTGCTTTTTTTTCCCCTTAAAATGCGGGCAACATCTCCCCCACTCATTTTTCTGGCATGTTCTAACAAATTGTGTGGATTTCCGTCCTTTATGTCATGTCATCAAAAGCTGTGCAATTTATACAAATGATATGTATCTTTTAATCATTATTTTTTCGGTGTGCATGACAATAATAATAATAATAATAATAATAATAATAAAGGATTGTGGTGCACGAGATGATGAAGATTTGAATAGTCAGACTGCAAAATATAGAAGATATAATTATAGAATAATATAAGCCTAAGAAAAGAGACGGTCGAGTCATTTCTTTGATTACTTGAAATGTTAAGTTTATTTCTTTCTGGCTACATGTGATGCATGAACTCGGATTTGACATACAATAGCAATGTTTTCTTCATTGTGGGGCCAATCCTATAAATCACTATCGAAAAGGAGAACTTATAATATGCTTTTCATTAACTTTGTAAAACAAGTGCGAAGAAAAGAAAGACAGAAAGCAAAGAATATTTCTGGACTGCAAGGAGCAAAGAAATACAGAGGCAATGACGTGGGTCTCTTTTTAAAGAAATTAATGGCAGAGGACGTCGGTCAGCATCAAGCTACTGTTTTTATTTTCTTTTTGATTAAGAAGGGTTGAGGAGAAATAAATAATTCATGGGTACGGTGGAATGGAGAGATAAGCTTGCAAGGGTTTTTTATTGTTATTATTTTTTGCTCCCCCGTTTTTTAATTCTTTTCTCATACGTTTTACTGTTCACATTAGCCTTTGTTTATACCAAGCCCGTATTTGATAATATAATATAAATTATTTTTTAAAGTATTTTTTATTTATAAATAAATTAAAATAATATATTTTTTTATTTTTTAAAAATTTATTGTTTATATTAACACATCAAAATAATTTAAATATACACAAAAAATTAATTTGAAGCTACAAAAAAAATTCAAAAATAAATTGAAAGCATGATTAAACTGCAATACTAAACAATACATAAAATAGATATAATATCTTGCAGATGAATTCATAATCCTCATGATCAGCTTGATTTAGATTTTGTTTTATTTTAAATTGTTTTTTATATTTACAAAGTAAAATTTACATGACTTAAAGTATTGGTTCATTACTTAGTGAATTTAGTTCGATCTAACCGAGTCAAAGTCAAAAAATTAAAAAAAAACTAAAATAATATTGTTTTGGAAATATAAAAATAGACCGGAGTTGACTCGATAATATGAGAACTAACCCAATGATATGTAGATTAACCTATATCTTTATTTCTTGGATCTAAATATAGGTAGAATTTGAGGTTGGATTTTGATACATTTTCAAGTATCAAAAAATAAAATCAATAAAATTTCTAGCTTAACAATAAAATTGACAAAATATGATTGTTAAGCATTAAATAACCCATAATTTTTTTCATTATAACACATCTAAGTTATAAAAACCAAATCAATTATATCAAATTATAGACAAGAATTAAAATAAAAATTGACTTTTAATTATCTATGAAAAGATTGTAAAAAAACTACACAATATACAAGCAAACCACACTACAAATATTAAAAAAACAATAATATATTAACTTAAAACAACAATACAACACCAAACACACTACTATAAAAGTGCGATGGGTCTGGCACTGGCTAGACGTAGGTATTGATGGGTGTGGTCAATGCCAGACCCAAAGGTTGATGCGAACCTAGTATTTTTAACGTGAACCTCATGATCACATAGTCACACAACTTACAATCAAGCTTGAAACCTAATCCTGGAAAGTCAAAAGAGGTTTATTAGGAGTGTAAAACAATGAAAACATATCCCAATACATCAGCACTATTGGAATTAAATCAAATGACGCCTCGAAACTAGTAAATCGTAGATAAGTCGGTTTAGTTCTTTCAAGAATCAAAGAATCCATGAATTATTCTCACACACAAGCTGAAAAATCAAAATGATATTATTCAATGACTGCTGAATTTCAGGCTTATAAAGAGTTCAAATACTCAAGAAAATAACCTAAATGGATCTAGCCTTGTGGACAAAACTGGCTCACTTATAAAATTAACCAAAAACCTATATTGATAAGCCCAAAACACAGATCCAAATAAGCTTTGGATCTTAGTTAAAAACCAAGTATTAATTAAGCTCAAACAAACCTTGGACTGTAACTAAAATAATAAAAACAAAACTCATAAGTTAATTCCCTCTATTGCCGTAAGAAGAGAAGAAAAGAAAACAATAAAAGTATGATATAAGGCTTATATATAGCCTAAAATGTTGCTTAATGATCCTAGAAACCAAGGGAGAAGTTGATGCCCTTAAAGTTTCCAAGATAGGAAATGATTTTAATTGTAGTCTCATATTTATCCTTCTTTTGGAAGGAAAAGTTGTTGCCTTTATTGTTCCTCTTTGCTGCCCCCTAATTGTCCTTCCATCACTAGAAAAAACAATTAAAGTTGCAGAAATATTCTCCTTACAAATAGGAAACTTTGCTGCCACCTTGTTTCCCTTTTAAGTTTGGATTCTTTTTTTTTCTTTTGTTCTGTATTCTCCTCACCTGATATAGAAAGAAACTAAATAAGATATTCCAATACATAAAGAAAATAATTAATGTTCCCACACATAAAAGAAAATCTACAATTAGTATAGAGTCCACAAAGCAAATGAAAACAACTAAAAAACAAGGCTAGCCGAAACTAGTGCATAATTGGCAGCCTTATTGTCGAAAGTTCATGGCCTAAGTAAAAATAAGGTGGGATTTGGCCCCTCTTGCACATGAATTAAATATACTAAGACCTCTTCTTGATGCTCTAATGGATCTCTAATTTCTTCCTTGGCCGAAACTGGAAAGAATACATTTAATGCTTCTTTAAATGCCTTTGTTTTAGACCTCGTGATTGGCTCATTTAAAACATGTAATGGATACTTGTTGGTGTTCATGGGTTGATCCATATCAATTATGATCACTAGAAAACTCTAACGAGTCTTTAGAGTTCCAATATAAGAGACTTATTACACTAAAGGAAATGTATGATTACCTTAAAGTATCCTACCTAAAGTGAAATGCATTTCTACTTGTTTTTTATCCGTAACAGTCTGTTGTGCCTAGTCTATCAATGGTGTATTTACATGGATCTACTATAATGAGTTAAACCTACGGTAGGTTTTATTCCTATCAATTCTAAAGTTCTGGTTATTTTTTTACTCCCAATTTATTTCTAGAATTGATATTTCTATGCCTATTTACTCCAGATCATGACCCGTGATTATTAGTTTTGTCGCACGTGTGCGGCGTTGCTGCGATCGCCCACCACCCTCATCATCAGGTGTGGTATGTCTATCTATTCTGAAAAATATGGCGAGACAAGGAATTCTTTGTCTCTTAGCGGTGAAAAATGAAATGGGAGTCGCCACATAGTATTTTGATCACTAGAAAACCTAACTGGTCTCAAAGATTGGGTATGGAGACTGGTTGCGTAAAGGGAAGGTATTAGCACCCCAAATACGCCCTACCTAAGGTAAGCTGCATTGTTTTATTGTTTGATAAAAAAAATCTAAGGTCTTATCATGTTGGTCTGTCTAGGGTTCAAGAAAAGCCCTTCTCAGTAAAGAGATTTTTATCTTATGGGGGTAAAAATCTAATTGGCCTAATGTCTATAAAAGAACTACCTTTTTAATATCGGGAATACATTTTGCGTATAAATTCATAATCCCAGACATTAAAACAAAACAAAATATTTTTTTTTATTTTTTGAAATATTGGCCAAGTTCTTATGACTTTAATAAATTGGTTATTAAAGCCAAAATGCATGCTAAATAATATATATATATATATATATATATATATATATATTAGTTTTCTTTGTTGTATAAAAAAATACAATATAAGTTTTTAGCTTTGAGAGAGTTGGCCGTATGCATGAAAACAAAAATATTTCTTTTGACAACTGGGTATTTTAATACCGGATTTGTATCTTTAAGATATAAAAATACAGATGGATATTAATAAAATGACATAGAAAAACATGCGGAAGAATCCTGAATTTCCTAAAATGATTTTTTGAATATTTCTTTACTAGGCCAGGCTAGCCCAAAAAGAGACTGGGCCAAAATCAAGTCCAAAAATGAAATTAGGCCTCCTTTCTACAGGGCTAGACTCACCCCAGCCGCGTGGGCTGGGCTGATGTTCCAGCCCAAAAACCAATAACAGGTTATTGTGCACGTGAGCACAGTAACCCATTATATATAATTAGCTGGTTACTGTGCGCAGCACAATAACCAGCTAATTATTTTCCACTTTGCTGCAGAATGTGAATTGCTCACGTTCGGCATGCAAATGGTGAACACAGCCGAAGAGCCAGAAAAGAGGAGGAGATTACCTGGAGTGGCGAGGCAGTGCTGTTGATGATGGTGGCGGAGGCTAACAGCGGCGTTCAAGCAGTGTGCTCGTAGTGGATGGCGATGCTAGACGGCAGTTCTGCTCTTTCTCTTTTTTGTGTTTTTTTTTGTGTTTCTTCTCCTTCCCGTTTCTGTCTCCTTCTCCTCTCTTTTTTCAGCCTCTTTTTTTTCTTTTTTTGACGATGGCTCAAGGTGGAGTTGTTGCGGTGGCAACGGGAAAGAACAAAAATGGCGGAGTCGAGGCACAGTGGTTGTGACAACCAGTGCTGCTATTTTCCTTCTTCTTCACAGTGTTGCAGCAGGGGGAGGAAAATGGCAGCTGTTGTGCTGCTCCTCCTTCTTCTCTGCTACGGTGTCAGCTGGAAGCCCAGTGGCAGCTGCGGTGCTGCTGCTCCTCCTTCTCTGCAAAGATATCAGCCCCTATGTTTTCTCTTTTGTTGTTTTTTTTTCCTGTTGTCCTTCTCTATTCTGTTCTGCTTCTTCCCTTTATCCCCTCTTTCGGTTTTTTCTTCCTTTCTATCTCACGTTCGTTCCTTCTTTTTTTTCCCATCTCCCCCACATCATCCCTCTGTTCAAGCAGTATTTATAGGGGCAGGGGGAGCGTGACCGACCCTGCCCCATCCCATCATTTGCATGGGGTGTGAGGCTGCCGCTCCTCCTTGTCACAGCACCGGGTAGGACGTCCAATGAGGGTGTCGCTTGTAGGGCACAACTTCTCTGTCTTCTCATCATGAGGAGGTGCGGGTGGCGTCCGGTTTTAGCTTTAACAGAGCATGTGGGGAGGGAGAGAGAGGAAGAAACAAGGAAGAAAAAACAAAACTTCTTTTCCCCTGTTGCATGTCTAGGGGAAGAAGAAGGAGAAACAGTGCCGTCTAAAAACGGCATTGTTTTGTGTTTTTTTGTTTTTTTTTTTGAAAACGCATGAAATGGCATTGTTTTTTCTTAAAAAACCTCGTTTCATTTAAATGAAAACTGGCGCTAAAGCGCCAGATTTCAAGTGAATCCTTCAATTTGTGCGCGTTTTGCATTTTGGTCCTTGGTCTCGGATTTCTTCAATCAAGTCCCCAATTGGCCATCAAACTTCAATATTTATGCAATTAAGCCCCTGATTTGACCAAATTAACTTTTAAAAATTTTAATTTGACCCTATAACTTTAATTTCTTCCAACTAAAGCCCAAATTAACTCCAAAATCAATTTTTCTTACAATCAAACCCTCCATAAATTCAATTAAACCTTCAATATAATTTAATTGAGTCCATCAACATCTGATTTTGGACTTTTCTTCCTCCAATTGAATTTTCTTTGTCAACAGGGCTACCATCAGTCAATAAAATACCGTCAAATTTTAATTTTTGTATTTTTAAACCTCCTCAACCAAATTTTGACTATTTTATAAGCGTTCTGGCATCATCTTTTCACTGTTATATTTTTTGATAATAATTTTTTTTGATTTTTTTATATTATTTTTTTTCTTAAGAGAGAGAAAAAATGTGAATTGGGGAATAACCCAAAAATGGGTTATGACAAGTTTATAAAGCCATGTCAGTGAATAATTAGATAGGCCTATATTAGGTTCATTGAACCCAGTCCAAATCTAAAAGGAGATGTTGCCAAACAATTTGTTTATGTAACAATAGTCTATGGATAATGTCTTGTTCAATTTCATTTATTCTATAGTACTGAGGTTCACTCATAATTTTTGCTGGATAAGGGTTTTGTACCCTGGTCCAAACATGTCCAAGCATTATCAATTATGGGTTAATCTACTTGTTGGTGGGATCTAGTGGTAAAAATGCTTTAGACAATATTGGATATAGATATTTTAAAGACTTATTTTTTATTTAAAATGAAAAGAAATAGCTACTAATCTTAATATACAATGTAATGATCCATGTTGAGTCCATTTACCCTAAATAACTAAAGTGAATAGCAAAACATATTCTGACATGATTTTAAAACAACAAGGATGAGTGTTAAAGGCTTGGAATATAATACCAAACATGGCTTAATATAAATATAATATCTTGTAGATCAATTCAAAATCATCAAGATGTAGAGCTTGATTTAGATTTTATTTTATTTTAAATTATGTTTTGATATTAACTTAGTTAAATTTGGATGACTCAACATATTGATTCATAACTTAGTTATGTGTTGGTTATGTGAACTGTATTTTAATCCTAGAAAACTATTTATTTGTGATTGTGTGAATTGTAATTTTTTTTAAGAAAGAGAGTTGATGACATAATAAATTATCACAAGATACTTATGCTAGAGAAGTCGAAGATTCCTTCTACAACACACGAGTTGCAATTAGCATCTAACTATGACAATGAAATTGCATATGACATTCGTGACTTGCATGATACACATGTCAATTATAATACTCTCGACTATACTAGATTTTGGAATGAGGAAAAGGGTGTATGGTTGGAGGCTAGTACGAGGAAAGGGAGACAGGGTGGTTTTTTTTAAAATAAACTAGAGTTAACTTAGTAATACAAGAATAAAAATAAATTGTATGTGATAGTACATCGATGTTGATTGGAACTGTGTATAGTATTTGAGTAAAATTTAATTTTTTTTAGTTTAAAATTATTTTTATATTATAGTTTAGATTATTTTAATGTTTTAGTGTCAAAACAAATTTATTATAAATAAAAAAAATATTATTTTTATATATTTCTAATAAAAAAAACAATTCAAAAAATAATCGACTGTACACTCCCATGTTCATGACCAGGTACGGGAATCGTGTTTCATGTGTTGTGTGAGATAAATTATTGAAGATACCAATGGATCCATGTACAACATCAAAGTTTTAAAATAATTTATGTTTCCACACCCACACTTCAATTCTTTAATATTTCTTCGTTGTGTGTTCACTTTTCAGAACTATAAATCACTATCGAAAAGAATAAATTTGCAATACACTGTCTCATTAATAACTACTGTTTTTTTTTTTAGGCTAGTGAAAGTATGGACAGTCCACGAGCGTCCAGGTCTGGGAAAAAAAAAAGACAAAAAGCAAATGATATTTTTGGACTGCAAAGAGGTCGTGAGATTGGGTTAAAATTATTGATGCGAACCTAGTATTATTAATATGAACCTCATGATTATATATTCATGCAATCCATATTCAAGATTAAAATTTAATTTTAAAAAATAAAAAAAGTTTGATAGGTATGTAAAACAATAAAAAATTAAATTACCGACGGAAAGTGTCCGTCGACATGTCTTTCATCGGTAATCCCACATTTCGTCTCTAAGTCTGTCGGAAACAAAAAAAAAATTTACCGATAGTTTTACAGACGAAAAATGTGCACCAAAAAAATAATTCCCACTGGAAATATACCGACGGATATATTCCATTGGTGATAGTGGCATATTCAGTAAATATTTTTCAACTCTCGGTAAAATGCCGATGGACATTATCCGTCTATGAAGGCGTCAGTGATTGTGGTATTTTTAGTAAATATTTCTCAACTCTCGGTAAAATGCCGACGGACTTTATCCGTCTGTGAAGGCGTCGATGATTGTGGCATTTTCAGTAAATATTTCTCAACTCTCGGTAAAATATAAACGGAGACATTCCGTCGGTAAATCTGTTGGTGGGGTTTTTTAGTTTTTTTAAAAAAAATTATTCAGAATAAATAATATAAAATTATATAAATTAATAGTAAAAAAACCAATTATGCAAATAAAATTTTATTAAACATCAAAAATAAAAAAATAAAGTTAAATAATATTCATTACATATTTAATGTGTTTCCAAAAAAATATTAAACTAGAACAATGGCGGAAATGGAGGAGGAGGATGGTTGTTCCCGAGACCATACAACGAAAAGGGGGGTGCATATGTATCATCCTTCTGTGATGTAATGTTCATGACCATTTGGCGTATTTTTCGGTGAGATGAGCCGTGTGTTGTTCATAATTCGCCGATAGTTGCTCGTACTTTTCCAGTGAGATGAGTTGTGTGCTGCTGCAAGGCCATAAACTCTTTAAATTGGGTGCTCGATATTGATTGAGAGCTCCCAATGGTTGAGACACTACAGGCCGCTCGCAAGTTCTTGGTCGTGGTGTTGGAGAGCCCGTACACGTGATTTTTATCGGGTCCACTGGACGATCCTACCTCCATCCACAAATCCAGATCAAAATCCGGATGGGTCAAAGGATCGTCTCCATATCTCTCCCTCAACCGACTATTATAGGTCTCCTGAAAATAAAAAAAGAAATCATCATATTCAATTTAATAAAAATAATAACTTATGAAATAAAATGGTTAAACGAACATACTACAAAGTGTTGAGCGTGGTTATAACAACCCCAATTGTTAACTTAGTTCTATTAAACTTCCATATAAAGGGTAAATGGAGCATATTTTTTTCATTGAGTTCGTCAAAATTTCTAATGAAATTTCAGCAGAGTCTCCCCTAAACTGGGAGGTCCCAAGTTATCGACAATTTACCCTGCACTCATTTATAATACATTCCAACCATAATCACATCTATAATTGGTACACATTAACCATTTAATTCATTCAAGAATGTATTCAGGACAAATCTTTATACTCAATCTCCATCTCATATCACATGCATAAGTTAGTAATTAGGAGAACGATCCAAGCACTGAAATTTCAAATATATAAGCACAACACAACTTAGCATTCTAAACTTAAGCTAGTACATTATAATTTCCCAAGCATAGGTTGATATATTTAATATTCCAAAAACTAAATAATACAAGGATATACTATTCTATTTAGATTACATGTTTACTGCATAATAAAATTACACAAATAATCCTTAGGTTCCTAACTTATACAAAAAGGGATCAAGGAACCTATATTCTACTCTTGACGTGAATGGGAGGGACCTTCAAAACACAAATTTTCCATATAATTAAAAATAACTAAACTACAAACAATTCACGAAAGAAAATTATACAACACATCTACGTACTTAAGTCATATACAATTTAACATACGACCACCAAACCCTTTTAAGGATTATCAAATTTGTTTCCTTTAACTACTTCTCCCCACATAGGGAAGACTACTGTCGACACTAATAACCTCCATTAGTGTCTTTAGTTGCCCGTCCTGGGGTCAACTAATCAAATTTATGAAAATGCCGACACAAACGCGACCGTTGGTGTCATTAACTATTTTTTAACCGAAATAGTTAATCAATGTTCCATGTTACCTTGGGAGGTCCTCGGGTATGCCGATGTCAAGGATTCTTGACATCATTAGCTTTCACCTTAGAAAGCTAATCAAGTCCCATAAATTTTGCCGATATCAACGTCACCCGCCGAATATCATTAACTATTTTGAACCCGAATAGTTAATCAAGTTTTATATTTCTCCTCCCACGTACCGGTAATGCCGATGTTACCAACTTGGCTAACATCATTAGCCTTCCATATCTGGGGCAGGCTAATCAAATTCAAAAAATAGTCGTTCCCAAAATTCATTGTTATTGTTCATTTCCTCTAAAAGAACCCATAAATTAAATCTAGTTCTCCGTTTCTATTTTCCCGTCATTTAACCTTTCCTTTCCCCCTTTTCTTTTCCTCATCAATAAGCACCAAATTTTTATAATTCAATAGTTAATTAAAATAATTATTAACTAAAGGATATATAGGTACCGAGTACCTACCTACTGTAGATGCTCGACTTGCATTCCCCTGTTGTTGTTGTACTCCTCCCGTGCTTCCTCCTGAAACCACAAACACCCATCATTATTCCATATTAGTCCATATATCACAACACAACAACAACAACAACAACAACAATGGCAATAATATTCATTTCTCTTTTACCAATCTTTTCTTTCTCACTTACATTCCTCATTATTATCCTTAACATTTTCAGCTCATTAGGAGTCCAAGTGGACATCATGAATTCAATTTTGATCACAATTTATTCCTTTTTGAAGATCAAGACACACTTTACAAAGGGCAAGAAAACAAATTCTACCCTTAATATGGCTAAATTTCATCGTTTTATCGACTTGGTCGAATCTGCCAACAGGGGTGGTAGTTGGACCTCTCCTCAGATTGTTATTTATATCTGAAGTTCCAGAACTCCAATTTAGGCGGGGTCAAACTCGTTGGAAAGTTAACACTCTCGGCTACAACTTCTATGAGGGAACCCTCCCTGGATTCTATCATCTTCATGTCCAAATTCCCTCAAGAACCAGGGCAACGAACCTGCCTTGTTTTGTCAATGGAGAAGGTATCTCCAATTTTATCTCCAACCCTACTTCCTCATCAGATACAACAATGCTTTCACCTTATGCATGGTAACCTGGAACGTAGGTTCCTCTTCCTTACAAGTTATAATTAGTAACTACATTATAACAACACGTCTCAATTATTAACAAGGAAGTTATAAGTTCTCCTCCTCTGTTTTTCTTCCCCTCCAGTGGCCGGTCCTTAAATCTGTTCTTTCTTTTTGTTTTTTTTATACACTCAATCACCATATTTCCTTATTGTTCACCTCCTGAAAACTATTTCAATTGAGCAATAAGGAAAACAACACAAAAATAAAAATTTCCCCTCTTTCCTTACAACCCCATGGCCGGCCACTATTTCCCCTTAGTCTTTGATTTTATTGAAATCTTCTTTGCATAATTTCATCCTTCTTAGGCAACCTATGCTGCTCAACTCATTTAATTTCAATCAATTCCACATTTCCCCAAATTTTACTCAAGGACCCTAATTTTTCAAACTTTAAATTAATGCACAATTCTTGCATGAATTTAAATTGGCTTTCCTAATTGGTTTAGAACTTCATACCTGGAGGAAATTTAAGTTTAATTTCGGGTTTGATTAAAGTTTCCTAACCCCTTTCTCCTCTACAAGCAGCCGATCTCCCTCTCCCTCTTCTCTTAACAATTCCGTCACTTTTCTTCTTGCAAATCTGCTACCCAAGTTTGTCTTCCCATTTAGTAATTCTAAGGTTTGTGTAGGTATAGAAATTTAGGTGTTTTCTCTTAGGCTTGATGAAGGAAAATCTGAAAATTTTACCTCCCTTTTCTTCTTGTTACCTGCCGGTCATGGATGAGAGAAGGAATGGGTACTTATAGTCCCATTTCTTCTTAATTCCATTTTAGCCCCATTTTTCTCCCTTTTTTCTTATTTTAGCCCCTTTTTTGCATTATTTTGTATTATAAATTTTTTTTGAATTATTATAAACCTCCCCCTTTTTGTATACTTTATTCTCAGGCTTCACAACGGTTGTCAATGAACTGTTGCACCCCCTTTTAGTGGTCTTCACTCCGCATGTGCGTCTCTATAAATAGCTCCATTAGGCTTGGCTCATGTCTAAGAGATGTAGCCTGTAGGGAAAAAATTAATTAATTAACGATATATTTCATTTAAATTAATCTTACCATCCATTTTGCATGTGCAGCAAACAGAATAGAACCGTCGGTATGCATTGTCACTGAACCATGAATTTGTCGGTTCCAGTTGCCAGCAGTGGACTGCGAGCGTCGTGTGAACCGCTCACACATCACGTGCTTAATATATTGCAGCCATATATCTCCCGCGATGTATAGCGATTTGAAATCCCTCCAAACCGCCACATCGTTCCAGCCTTGGAGACTGTTATCTCTCTTGTTTTTTTTGGCCTTTGCTTCATACCAAAAATCACGCAACCTACTTCCATAGTGACAAATTAGATTCTAAAACATAATTTTTTTAAAAAAAATCATATTGATTACGATGTTACCTAGTTGCTGCGTGATTTTCCCACACCCTGCTCACAACATTATCAAGCGCGCTATCCCACTTGAATTTATGCTGTGTATAAATAATTTATTTAAAATAAAAATAATAACATATTTACAATTATAATAATAATTCATTAAAATAAGCTGAAAATTAGAAATTAACACCAACCTCAAATTTGTCAAACCATGCATCGATATAAGGTATCCATTCAGGATGTCTGGAAACCTGACTCCATTGAAATAATAGAATCTCCATCGACGATTTAAATGCCAATGATATTACTCGGATAGTCTCAATGTTTGTGAATCTGAAAATAAATTAAATTAATGAAATATTGATTAGTTTTTTTATAAATTATGTTATAATTACAAAAAAAAAACTAAAATCGAAACGAACTTACATTGAAAGGTCGTCCTTCCAATGTGCCTCGTACTTGCGGGTCAATTGATTCCGCTGTGAAGGCACACCGCCTCTGCGCTATGAAACCGTGCTGGAAGAGGCAGCATCACGAGTCGGCACAAGTGCCTCTTCTTGATTGGCACCTAAAGACATGTCATCCTCGTTGCTAGAAGAACTAGCTGCAATCATATGTGAGCGACGAGCTGTTGATTTCATTCTACACATCTACACAATTTTATATGAATAATTACATAATTAAATTTGATTGTTAAAAAAAATTCGGCAGCACCTCTCCTATACTAGAGACTACCCAAAGTTTTCAAACCTGCAAATATTGACAATAACCACAACCAATTGACCCCATTCAAAAATATTATATATAACCTAACATTTATACGAATAACAATTAAAATTAATGGAAATAATTAAACACATATCATGCAATAATAGAGTAAAATTGAGATAAAATAATTAAATTTATTCATATATATTCAATTACTAATTACAAGGTAAATTCAACAATAACAATTAAAATACAACAAAGTATTCAATTATTATGGCAATACAAACAATAAAATATATTCAACAAATTAAAAAAAATATAGACTTTAGAAATGAAAAATGCTTACCTTAATAATGTGTTTATTTCAAGACTTTATCTATATTATAAAAATACACCAAAACAAAAAACACAACAAAAATAACAATAGCTAAAACAAAGAAAATATAAAAAACTAAAATCATTAAGCATATTAAATGGAAATACATACCTTTTAATTTGTTAAAGATAGAACAAGAGATTACAAGCAACAAACAAAAGTTTTGAAGCAAATCAGAGAAAAGAAAAACGAAAATGAGAGCTATGAAATGAAGGAGAGGAAGAAATGAACTGAAGGGGCGGTCGCTGATATTTATAGTGCAGTTTTCTTGATGGAATTGCCGATGAACAATTTAAATAATATTATTTTTAATTATTTCATCGGTGATGTTTCGAAAATCCATCTGTAAATTTTGAATTTCTCACCAGATTTTTTAATTACCCTCCATATTTTTCACATTCCGTTGGCAAGTGCATGCAGCCAATGAAGCAGTAATACTCGCCCTTTGAAATTCGCACCATCTGTCGGTGATTTTGCCAGTATTTGTGAACTGCCGACGGGCTGTATCCGTCGATATCAACATTGGTGATTGTCACATTTCCGCAACTCTCTGTGAAATGCCGACGAACTGTATCAGTCTGTAGAGTTGTCGGTGATTGTGGCATTTCCAGTGCAACTCTCTGTGAAATGCCGACGGAATGTATCCATCTATAGAGTCGTCAGTGATTGTGGCATTTCCACAACTCTTTATGAAATGTCGACGGACTGTATCTGTCTGTAGAGTCGTCGGTGATTGTAGCATTTTCAGTGCAACTCTCTGTGAAATGCCGACAGACTATATCCGTCCGTATGGACGTTGGTGAGAGTGGCATTTCCAGTAAATATCCATGAAACTCTCTGTGAAATGCCAACGGACGGTTAATTTGTCGATATAGACGTCGGTGATCATGCACTATGCATGAAAGATCCATAATATATATTACAAATTGCAAACACTTAAATTACAAACTGCCCATCGCACAAAACAATAACAATAGTTCACACTTATAAAATAAATATTTCGTGTTACAAAATATCATCCATAATATATATTACATTATAAAAAAATTCTTTACACTTTCCTTGATTCAATTGAATAGTCATCAGCTCCATCACAATCTTCAATATGGATATCATCATCAACATTTGCTTGTCTGCTACAGCTCAAAACAACATTCAACTTCTCTGCGTCAACATTAACAAGACTGTCATTGAAAACACAAAAATTTGAATTTTTTTCCAAGTCAATCAAAGGAGCAACTCAATATGGTTCAACCAACTCAGTAACTTGAAAGACTTCATCTCGCACACTTGTGTCTTCATTCTCATCCTAAATAACCTCAACACGACCCCTGGGTTTTGTTTTTAAAACGGATAACCAATCAACTCTTGATCGATCCTTTCTAAAGGAAGAGGTGTATATGTAATAAACTTGTTGACATTGCTTTATGAAAACAAAGACATCATTTACGTTGCAGAGTCTAGCTTTTGAGTTGATTTCAACCACACCATAGTGAGGATCAACTATGATTCCTCTATCAGTGGTGCTATACCAATAGCATTTGAATAAAAACACTCTATTCTGCTTGCTATAATATTGCAGTTCAACGACCTCTTCTAATCTACCATAGTAGTCAACTTCTAACTCACTACAAGTCAATCCCTTAACACAAATACTGTTGTTGTATGTCTTTCTTTTATGCCCGAATTCTTCAGAATGGAACACATATCTATTGACAAAATACCCGTTGTAGCACTTAATGTTTCTTTCAGGGCCTAGGCTTAGTGAAGACAATGACTTAGCAACACTCCTTCCTATTTGATAAACCTTGTATATAATGTACGATAATGAACAGTAAATGAGAATTTTGTAATGACATACAATAACTTTGTAAGAGATAATGAGTTTGTGATAGTACTTACATGCGTTCTAAACCATGTGACAAATTGTTCATCTTGTAATTAAAAGATTTGAGATTCGATCAGCTTTGAGTTATTGAACTGTAACTATTATCGATGTTGCTTGCAAGGTTGTTCCAAATTATATGAGTTTATGATATTACAATATATAAATAGTACATTCTTAACAAATTTTAATTAGTAGTATATATACTTACTGAATAAAAGGTCTTAGCTCATCATAATTAAATAGAACATAATTGTGTGCTTGTCTGAACTCTATTTCTGACAAATATCTTCCCCATACGGCATTTTTAGGTGTGGGTCGTCCAGGATTGAAGAATATTACCAAGTTCCCACTGGAAGGCACTTCACCACCATCATCATGTCATAGAACACAATTGATTCTTGTTCTTAAATAAGGTTCGAAATAGTACGAGATAAATGTTGAGATCTCCTCAACAATATAGGCCTCACATATCGAAGCCTCAACATGCGCCTTGTTCTTAACCTTTTTCTTGAGATTGAACAAGTACTCGCATTGAATTAATCAAATATTTTCAATTAAGAAAAAAAAAGAAAATACTTTTATATATGAATTACATTGCAACTGTAATATCTAACCGTTTGAATGGATACATCCATCTATACTGGACTGGTCCTTCAACTTTTGCCTCGAACGGTAAATATATGGGAAGATGCTCCATTCAGTCAAAAAATGATGGAGACAATATCATCTCAAGTTTGAATAGTGTCTCGACAATATTTGTTTCAAGCCTCTCAATGTGATCATTATTCAACTTGCTGGAGCATATATCTCTAAAGAAATGTTTGATCTCCGTGAGTGCATCCTATATCCCTTTTAGCAACAAATCATGATAAGTTAATGGAATGAGTGCTTGCATAAACACGTGGCAGTCATGACTCTTCATTCCATACAATCTGCATTCTTCCATATTAACCAACCTTGATATGTTCGAGGCATGTCCATCAGGAAAACGCACTCTTAAGCCATTTGTAGACTAGTAGTTATGCATTTTTCTCTAACACGAAGCTTGCTCTTAGTTTTGCGACCTATGACCCATCACAAACCAACTCTATGTTTTTACGGTTACATAACAAAGCTATATCCAATCTATCATTGATGTTGTCCTTTGTCTTCCCCTTCACATCCATGACGGTGTTGAAAATGTTCTCAAACACGTTCGTTTCTATGTGCATGACATCAAGGTTATTGCGGAGGAGATTGGTCTTCCAATAAGGAAGTTTCCAAATGATACTTCGCTTTACCCAATTGTGGGTCAAACCAAAACCAGGAAACTTCTTCTTACCTGATTGGAGACCAAACACAATGTTACCATACTCTGATACAACATCATGCAATTCTTCACTAGAAAGACGCAAGGGTGCAACATCCTTTTCAACTTTGCCAACAAAGAAATCCTTTATATTCTTTCTGTACCTATCATTCGGTGGCAAGAAACGATGGTGATAGTAAAAAAAATAAGCTTTACCTCCATTTGTTAGCGTGAATGCCTTGTTGTTTTCCATGCAGTATGGACATGCTAGTTTTCCATGCGTGCTCCAACCAGAAACCATTCCATAAGCTGGAAAATCATTGATAGTCCACATCAAAGTCGTCCTCATAACAAAATTATGTTTCCTTGATATATCATAAGTCAAAGCTTCGAAGAACCACAACTGCGTCAACTTATCAATCAACAGTCAAAGACAAACATCTATATTCCGGCTCGGGCTGCTCGAACCGGGTATGACAGTAGATAAAAACATGAACTTCGGCCTCATACACATCCCTAGTGGCAAGTTATAAACCGTGAGTATGATCGGCCAACAAGAATAAGGAGCAGTAAATGACCCGAATAGGTTGAATCCGTCGTACACAACTCAAGATGCATATTTCTTGATTTAGTTGAAAAGTAAGGATGCACACTGTTAAAGTGTTTCCATGCTTCGCCATCAAAAGAATGCACCATCACTCCATCAATCGCATCATGTGATTGGTGTCATGTCATGTGCTCAGCAGTTCTTGGTGACATGAATAACCTCTGCAGTCTAGGTGTGATTTGGAAGTATCTAACTTTTTTATATGCCACGAGAGTCTTTCCCCTGCCAGTTCTGGGTTTGTAATGGGAATGCCCACATGTCATGCACTCGGTCAGCTCAGCATTTTCTAGTATAACATGCAAAAGTTAGGGCACATGTCAATTTTCTGGTATCCTAAACTGAGGGGTTTCATCATGGACTTTGCAGCATTAAAGATCTCTTTCAGCCTATTCCCTTCAGGTAAAATGCTTCTCGCTCATTCAATAATTTTGTCATAACCGGCCTCACTCAACCCGTGATCTGACTTGATGGTGAACAACTGTGCTATAGCCAATAATTTACTATGGTTCATACAACCATCCCATAATGGTTCATTAGAATCTTTCAACATATCAAAAAAACCTAGTTGCATATGCATTAGGTTGTTCTTCTACGATTGGACATTGACTGACATTACCTTGATTCATTCTTATTGCATCTATAACCATATTCCTGTAAGGATTCCTGTTGTCATTTGCAACTCCATGCAAATTAAAAGCACTAGAAGGTGACCCAACCACCCTTTCTCTCATGCTCTCATTACAAACAAATAGTTCTTCATGTGCATACCAACACATGTAATCCTCCATGAACCTTTTGTGTAGAAGATGCACATTACAACATCAGGATGCAGATACTTTTGATTTTGACACTTTCTGCATCGACACCTAATATCGCCTCCGGTAAAATTTCTTGGAATAGATGTGGCAAAATTAATAAAACCCTCAATCCCGTTACAATAATCCATCCTTCGTAATCCTTGGGGTGAATCTCGATACATTCATGAACGATCATCCGTGACTTCTATCGAACCTCTATAAAATTATGATAACAACATGTATTAATTAACTATGTTAGGTAAATAAATTTGCAAAAATATTGGTTTACCTCAAGATTATCCAACAAGCTAATTACAACTTCTCATAAATATTCATTATCAATTATCAACGTCCATATAAATTTATAAATATAAATTTATATAAATTATAACTCCGCAATAGCATTGATAAAAATTAAAATGAAACCGTTAAACAAGCTATTAATTATTTCACCACAACACATGTAATTCAGGAATTCAACAAAGTTTCAACAATTTACAAACAAATACAATTTTACAAAATGTAAAATAAACCATAATAAGTATAAAATTATACATTCATACTACAAGTTTGTTTGAGAAATAACAACAAAACATGTACATACACTAACAAAATACATATACTAAAAAAAAATTGATATTTAAAATCCACAATAAATTAGAACACGGATGCTGTGACCACAAAACTTAAAGAAATATGACTTGTGTTGAGAAGAGGGGGATTTTTTTTAGGGAGGTGGTTGTTTGCAGTTTGGGAGGGGAGAGTTTGGATGGGGAAGAAGAATGAGAAATAAGGGAGGAGAGGGTCGGCAGAGTGGTGATATATTCACTTTTGCAGATACAATCACTGATGTACTCCTTCTATCGGTGATTTCATCGGCAATTCTGACGGTGAATTGGTCACGTGACTATACGAAGATCTCGGTTTGAATCCCTCAGTGATTCCGTCAATAAAATCACATTAAAAAACTTCTCACCGACCGCATTGTTCCATCGATACATACCGACCGCATTGTTCCATCGATACATACCGACCGAAGTACAGATGGAATAGTATTCGTCGGTATTTATCACCACAATGTACCAACAGACTTATTCCATCAGTAATTCCGTTGGTTTTAGGTGAATTTTTGGTAGTGTAATACAAGAATCACTCTCACACACAAGCTGAAAAATTATAATGATATTATTCAATGAATGTTGAATTATAGCTTACAAGGAGTTTAAATACTCTTATAAAATAAAATAAATGGATCTACCTTTGTGGACAAAACTAGCTCACTTAAAAAATTGACCTAAAACCTATATTAATAAACCCAGAACATAGATCCAAACAAGCCTTGGATCTTAGCTAAAAACCAAGTATTAATTAAGTTCAAACAAGCCATGGATTGAAGCTAAAATAATATAAATAAAACACATAAGGTAATTTTCTATATTGCTGTGAAAAGAGAAAAAGAAAAGAAAACAATACAAGTATATAAGCCTTATATCAATAATATCAGAGTTGATATTTCTAATTTTGACGTCAGTAAATACCAGGATTTAGATTAAAAGAGAAAAACATGAGACTTATTATTTTTATTATTTTATTTTTTAGGAAAAGAAAATAAATTAGTTCAAATAAATATCCATACAGTCCAAATATTATACAGAAAAACATGAAGCCTGTCTTAAATTCATAATATATATATATATATGTAATCAGGTTATGAATCGACCTTCTAAAGTGTATGAAGTATCCTAGAACTAAAAGAATCAGGTCTAGAGTCTTTCATAAGTATAGGAATAGTACTGGGAAACACCTGAAATTATGGAAAAGTGGTGGCACGTGGTTTGCTGCTAATGCAACCATATTATTTGATAATTTTACCCATATTTACCTAGTATTTTGCCTATGTTTTATATATAAAATGCCTTGATATTCTTTGTTTTATGTTTTGAAGGCACTGTTGGATATAAGATTAAAAAAGAAGTAAATTAGAGATAATTGATAGATTTGACCTCTGATCTATGTTTTGTGCAGAGCTTGAGCTCTAGAGGTCGAAATGAAATGATTCTAGTGGCATTAGAAATTTAACATCCATACCTTTCTATAAATATATGACAAGAAAAATATAAAGAAAAAGAGCATGGAGATCGTAGCCTTCACAGAGAAATCTCGCATTCTGCCAGTGTTGACCTTTAGTCATTCCAACTTGAATATCTTGAGCTAGAGAAGTCTGTTTGATGCAAAATTAATTATTTTGAATTCCTGACTTAAAGACCTATCATCCTCGCAAATTTCAGCAGAAAAAAATCTTATATGAGAGAGATATGATTTTTCTAAGATGCCACATGAATTCTGCCAGCAGACAGATTTTGTGAAGAAATAGTTCCAAATTACTTTCCAAAGCATCCAAACCGATATCTAAGTCTTTATTTTAGTATAACTCTTCTAAGTCCAAAGTTAAAACTTGAGGATTTTATGCAAGGCTATTTCTCATTTTTTAGGAAAATAGTTATTGAACTACTTAAATGTAAATTTTCTACTTAGGTAAGGACTATTTTGTAGGAAAGAGGGATTAGGGTTTCCTATCAAATAAAAAGAAAGAGAGAAAAGAGGAGAGGGGCGGTCAAAGAAGAGAAGAAAAAAGCACCTTCTTCTAAAAAATCCGAAATCTTGCATTCTTCTTTCTTTTTTATTAGTTGTTCAATAGACATGCAAGACTAAGCTCTTTTTCTTGGTTGCAAGGACACAGAAACCTTCGGATTTCAAGAACTATGAGATTTATTTTACATTTTCTTTTCAGTTTATATAATGAATGAATATGTTTGTTTTCTTATGCTTATTTCCTATGATTGTTTATTTTAATTGCTAGAGCGGACTCTAAGTTATTATTGCTAAGTTTGCTATCAAACCGGAGTTGTGATATATAAACTTGTGAATCAACTAAGTTTAATAATTGTAGCAAATCTATGTTATTAATCTTAGGGAAAACATTCAATCAAATCAAACATGAACTGCATACAGTTATGTTGTTTAGATTAATCAATTTATCTACTTCTTAAGGTTGTCATTGAATTAAATTACTAGTGTGGACACTGTGATTATTTGATGGTTAGGGTTAGTTATACGACGGATCTGTTAACTTACCAATATTAAGAAAAGATAAAGATTCAAAATATAAATTGATGTTTTGTTTCAATGATTAGTTCTGATTTCCGTAGATGGACGTCTACTTGAAATCAAGGTTTGTTCTCTTAATAGTTTTATGATTTATTTAATTTAGCTTGATTGTTTAATTCTATTATAGCCTAAATAACCTCAATTCCCTCTAATTACATATCGTATAGCATAAAAATCTGAACAAAAACTTCCTTATGGGATCGACCTCTTGGTTGCTATATACTATCTTGTTTATTTAAGCTATGGTAATTAATTTGTGTGACCGCGACATCACAACAGCTGTCGGCGTATGAGTTCATGCATCGTCGTAGGTAAAACTTAGAAACATGTGGATCTGAAGTGACTCTTTCCCCGTTTCCTTTCCCTACCAATGGTGAGTATCACCACTACCTGCAAAATAGAGAAATCAACACACAAGACAGTCATATATTATTTTTTGTTAATTTTTCAAGATCTATTTCTTTTCTTCTCTTTTCACGAGTTCATTCTTTTTGTCTCCTTATGTACTAGTTTTTGTGGTGGTTGGCTTGAATGAAGGGCAGAATGGCAGAGCTGGTTAAGGTTGGGTCTCAATCCAAATCTATCACTGTGGAGTAGAATGGGGGAAGGAGTTGGTCTAAAGAACTGGCCACTGCTGTTAGATGAGAAAGCGACTCAGTGGTTCGACCAAAGGTCGTCAATGGCTACTATGAAGGGAAGAGAGTGGGAACTGAGTTGAATTTCATGGTGTGTGGGCGTTTGTGGTGTGCTGGCCGGCAATGGGGAAGAGAACAGTGAGGGAGATGGAGGGGCTGATGGTTTCTGTTCTAGGACAGAGAAGAGAAGTAAAAAAAGGGTTCTTTTTTTTTTTAATGTGTTCTTTTTTTTAATGTCTTCCCCTAGCTTTTTTTGTAATGTCTCCCTCTGTGTGCATGCATTGGGATCATTATTTATAGTACAAGAGTCCTATTGTGTATGGAAAATAAAGTTCCGAACAAACTCATTCTCTTCTTTGAAATTTGAATTTGATTAAGAATTAAATTTGAAAAAAAGATAACTATTATTATCTTGATGAGGAGAAAATGACAAAAACACAATGTAGTCCCTAGTTTTTCCACAAGTTGACATATCACACTTTTTATTGAAATAAATCTCTAATCTTTTAATTTTAAATTTTAATCCCTCTAAAGTTAAATTAAAAGCCAGTGGGCCAAAATCAGGTTATAACAGTGAGAAAATAATAAAAACACATTATAGCCCATGGTTTTCCTACAAGTTGAAAAATCATAATTTTCATCGAAATAAACCCTTGATCTTTTCATTTTAAATTTTAATCCCTGAAAAATTAAATTAAAAGCCAACGAGTCAAAATCAAGTAATAACAGTTGCCCTCTCTTTATAATACTTACGGTGTAAAGGCATTGGAAAATTCATTTTCTTTTGGCTTTGTATAATAAGTTTTGTAAAGATAAATAAGCATGAAAGACTTTCCTCTTCATTTTAAAAAATACAAAGATTTTTTAAAAGTGGTCTAATTGTTCTAGGCGGTCTGCTTGATGGGGAAAACTACAAATATTTTTCAGAAGTGGTCTAATTGTTACAAGCTATCTGCCCGATGGTGAAAAGTTCTAAGATTATTCATAAGTGGACTAATTTTTCCAGATGACATGCCCGATGCTGAAAAGAATGCGAAGATTTTTTGCAAGTGGTCTAACTGTTCCATGCAACCTTCCCGATGCTGAAAAGAATGCAAATATTTTTTGCAAGTGGTCTAATTTTTCAAGTCGAGCTGTCTGATGGTGAAAAATGCGAAGTTTTTTTAAAAGTGATCTAATTGTTTCAGGCAACCTACCCGATGGTGAATAATACAAAGATTTTTAAAAGTGGCATAATTGTTCCAAACAACCTACTCGATGATGAAAAATATGAAGATTTTTTTAAAGTGGCCTAATTGTTCCAAGTGATCTATCTGGTGGTGAAAAAAACATGAAAGTTTTTCAACATTGGTCTTATTGTAGTGAGAGACCTACTCATTGGTGATATATTTTATTTTTCTTTTTTACTTTTATTGTTTTTCTAATTTTTGTTTCTTCCTTTTCCTTTTCTTTTTTTTCTGCACTTGCATGAGAGTTTGGTCACGCACATTAAGTGGTAGATTTTCTATGAAATCTTCATCTTCATCCAAAAACATGGCCGAAGAGGATCACCAGTCACTTCATAATGAGAATAATCAAGTTAGAACACTTAGAGACCACATGAATCCTACAAGAACAAGTGCACCTTCATGTATAGTTTTCCCTCCTGATGCATCTCACTTCAATTTTAAGCCAGGCATTATTCAACTTTTACCTACTTTTCATAGCTTAGATCTAGAAAATTCATACTTGCATTTGAGAGAATTTGAAGAGGTTTGTAACACTTATAATGACTTAAATTATAACATAAACATCATCAGATTAAAGCCTTTTCCTTTTTCATTAAACGAGAAAGCTAAAACATGGCTACAAAATCTTAGGTCAGGATCCATTCATGCTTGGGATGAAATATAACAACAGTTTTTAAAGTTTTTCCCTTCTCATATAACAAACTCTTTCAAAAGACAAATCACCACTTTCACTCAAAAACCAGGAGAAACATTTTACCAATGTTGGGATAGGTATAGAGACTTGTTGAATACCTGTCCTCATCATGGTTTTGAAACATGAAGATAGGTTTCAAATTTTTATAAAGGGTTAACACCTAAAGAAAGGCAAATGGTGGAATTGATGTGCAATGGAACTTTTAAAAATAAAGACCCTGATAAAGCAATGGAGTACCTAGACTTGTTAGCTGAAATGCTCAAAATTGGGACACTACAGGCACTTGTGAGGCACCAGGTAAAACTCAACCTCATACATCTAGTGGAGGAATGTACAACCTTAGGGAAGATCATGACCTCCAAGCCAAATTTGCATCTTTAGCTAGAAAAGTCGAGGCACTTGAATTTAAAAAGAGTGGTCAATTAAAATTTGTTCAAGACATTGTATGATAAATCTGTGAAACTAACGAACATTCAACCAATGATTGTCCAACTTTGCCTTCTTTTAAAGAATGTCTTCATGAACAAGCCAATGCTTTAACCAGTTTTCAAAGACCAAATCATAACCCATACTCGCAAACATACAACCCTGGTTGGAGAAATCTTCCAAATTTCAGTTGGAAGAGTGGTATCAATAATGCACAAACTTCATTACAACCATTTCAAGCCCACCACAATTTTTAAAATTCTCAAGGATATGCACCTCCTTATGCTCCCTCTCCTGGAAGAAATCTTGAGGAAACATTGCATGCATTCATTGAAAAGAAAGAGACAATCAACATTCAATATGCTCAAACCATGGCAGATTTAAAAGATACTCTTGCAAAATTCACATATGCTCTTAGTTTTTAGGAGAAAGGTAAGTTTTCATCTCAACCACAGTAAAATCCCAAAGGGCAATACAATTCAAGTGCAAGTAGCTTTGGAAGCCAACACATGGATCAAGTCAAATCAGTCATTACTCTCCGTAGTGGTAAGGTTATTGAAAAACCCATTCTTGAACCTTATGAGAAAGAAGATGAGTTAATCTATAAGGGTAAGGAAAGGGTTGAACTTGAACATCATAAAGAAAAGACTGGTTCCCCACCAGCACTTCCATTTCCTCATGTCATGACCAAACAAAGGAAAATCAATCACAATTCTGAAATCTTTGAAACTTTCAAACAGGTAAGGATCAATATACCTTTGTTGGATGCTATTAAACAGGTACCTTCTTATGCTAAATTTTTGAAAGACTTGTGTACCGTGAAGAGAAAATTGAATGTGAAAAAGAAAGCTTTTTTAGTTGAACAAGTAAGTGCCATTCTTCAAAACAATAATGCTTTGAAATATAAAGACCCTAGTTGTCCTACAATTTGATGCTTTATTGGAGAACATAAAATTAAAAGAGTTGTACCTGATCTTAGAGCTAGTGTGAATTTACTTCCATATTCAGTTTTTCAAAGTCTCAATCTAGGTGAGTTAAAACCAACTTCTGTAACTCTTTTACTTGCTAATAGATCTGTAAAGGTACCTAGAGGAATAGTTGAAAATGTGTTAGTACAAGTTGATAAATTCATTTATCCTATGGATTTTATTGTCTTAGATACACAACCTGTTGAAGCATGTAATTCAATTTTTGTTATTTTAGGACGTCCCTTTCTTGCAACTTCTAATGCATTGATTAATTGTAGGAATGGACTGATGAATTTATCATTTGAAACATGACACTAGAAATGAATATTTTCAATATTTGCAAGCAACCTGGAGATGATAATGATTTTCAAGAAGTAGATCTTGTTGAAGAATTAGTTTATGATCAATTTCAAACTACTTTGAGTACAACTGACTTCAATGAATCTGAAGATTTGCAAATGATTTATTCTCAGGAAGAAGTCAAGGACTAAAAAGGCATTGAAAATATTGTTGCAAATCATTTGTCAAGATTGACAATAGATTCAACATCTGACATCACACCAATCAATAATTACTTTCCTAACAAATCCTTACTTTCTCTTAGTTCAATGCCTTGGTTTGTTAATATTGTCAATTTTCTTGCAAGAGGAGACTTTTCATCTCATTAGAGTGCCTAAGACGAAAGAAAGTGTTTGAACGAAGTGAAAAATTTTTATTGGGATGACCCTTACATATTCATATATTGTCCTATCAAATATTTCAAGGATGCATTCCCGACAATGAGGTAAGTAGTGTCATTAAATTTTGTTATTCTGAGGCATGTGGAGGTCATTTCTCATCAAAGAAGACGACAGCAAAAATCTTACAATGTAGATTTTATTGGCCACTATGTTCAAGGACACACATACATTCTGCAAAATTTATGAAAATTGTCAAAAGTTAGAATTTATTTCAAAACATAAGGAGTCTTTAGATAATCTTTTATTAACTTTTGAGATGTATCCTAATGGAGATGTGCATTGTGAAATTCATGATTTATGGCCCCATTTTCATAAAGAATATGCTCGATATAGTCTTGGGAATCTGACTATAAAAGACCATGTTTGCTAGTTTTTAAGAAAACTGGATGGGAAGCTTATCCCCGACCCATATAGGGTATTTAAGTCATTCTTGGACGTAAAACCAAGAGAATATGTGAACCACAATCACAACTACTTGTACATACATATGTTCTAAAAAAAACAGTGACTCCAGCTCCTATATATAGGTGGTATGATTGCATTTTCAATTTCTCATCTATAAAATCTTCTCTTTCTTCCCTTTATTTCTATTCAACCCATACATTTAACATATACAGAAGTGTGTAGAAATGGCAGGTTCCTCAGTGTTGCGATGTCGCGGTCTCATAAATTAATTACCCTAGCTTTAAACACAACACACAAGATAGTATAGAGCAAGCAAGGGGTCGATCCCATGAGGAAGGTTCAAGTCAGATTTTTATGCTAGATGATATGCAATTTGGGGGGGGGGTTGGGCGTTATCTAGGCTAAAGCAAAAGAAAATAAAAAACTATCAAACGAAATTTAATAAAATCAGAAAATTATCAAGAGAATAAACCTTGGTCGCAAGCACACATCCACCTACAGAAATCAGAACTTATCATGGAAACGAAACATCAATTTATATTCTGAATATTTATCTCTTCTTAACATTGGTTAGTTAACGGATCCGCCGTATAACTAACTCTAATCATCAAACAACCATAGTGCCTGCACTAGTAATTTAATTCAATGGCAGCCTTAAGAACTAGATAAGTTGATTAATCAAGAAAACATAATTGTCTGCAGTCTATGTTTGATTTGATTGAATGTTCTCCCTAAAATTAATAACGTAGATCTGCCACAATTATTAAACTCAGTTGCTTCACAAGTTCATATACCACAACTCCGGTTTTGATATCAAACTTAGCAATAGATTGTCTACAATAATAACTTAGAGTCCGCTCTAGCAATTAAAATAAACAATCATAGGAAAAATAAGCATAGGAGAACAAACATATTCATCATAAAAACTGAAAAGAAAAGGTAAAATAAATCTCACAGTTCTTGAAATCCAAAGATTTACGTGTCCTTGCAACCAAGAAAAAGTGTTTAGCCTTGCATGTTTGTTGAACAACTAATCAAAAAGAAGGAAGAATGCATAATTTCAAGTTTCTTAGAAGAGGGGGGTGTTTTTATCTTCTTGGCTGGCTGCCCCCGCTTCTCTTCTCTCATTCTTTTTATATCCTAGGAAACCCTAGTTTCTATTTTACAAAATAGTCATCCCTTAAGTAGACAGTTTACAATTAAGTACTTCAATAACTATTTTCCTAAAAAAGAAGAAATAGCCTTGTATGAAATCTTCAAGCTTTGACTTAGAGGAGCTAAATTGCTGAAATAAAAACTTGGATATCGGTTTAGATGCTTTGGAACGTAATTTGAACTCGTTTCTTCACGAAACCTATTTGCTGGCATAATTCAGTTGTCATCTTTGAAAAATTATATCTCCCTCATATGACATCATTGTTTGCTGAAATTTGAAGCGTTGATAGGCCTTTGAGTCAGAAATCAAAAATAATTGAGCTTGCATCAATTGGACTTCTGTAACTCCAGATATTCAAGTCGGAATGGACAAAGTTCAACACTAGCAGATTGCAAGATTTGACTTTGAAGGCTGCGATTTCCATGCTCTTCCTTATTTTATTTTCTTGCCTTAGATTGCCAGTAAGGTATGGATGTTAGCTTTTTAATGCCACTAGAATCACTTCATTTCAACCTCTAAAGCTCACGCTCTGCACAAAACATTGACTGAAGGTCAAATCTGTCAATTACCTCCAATTTACTTTTTTTTGCATCTTTCATCCAAAAGTGCCTTTAAAATATAAAACAAAAAATATTAAGGTATTTTATATATATAACATAGGTAAAACACTAGTTAAATATAGATGAAATTATTAAATAATATGGTTGCATCAATTAGCAATAATAATATTAAAGGATTGTGGTGCAGGAGATTATACAGATTTGAATAGTCAGACTGAAAAATATAGAAGATATAATTATAGAATAATTTAAGTCTAAGAAAAGAGACGGTAGAGTCAAATGATGTGTTATAAAAACAACTATAATTTTTAACAGTGCTCAAGTCTCATAAAAAATACTTTAGGTCTTGTTTTATAATTTTATAATGGACTACAAGAATTATTGAGGAGAAATAAATAATTCATGGGTAGGTGGAATCGAATAAAAAAATGTCTCCAAAACCAGATTTGTGGGGGCCTCTCATAGTAGTAGGCAGTAGCTGGGTTTCCTTGGGCTTTGGGCCGCGGCTTCAGCATGTTCGAGGGTGTTTGGTTTAAAAATCAAAGACAAATGATGTTATCATGGTTTGATGTGGCGGAGGGGGATTGAGTGGGATTTGGAAAGATTATGGAAGCGGGTACACTTGATTGTTTTTCTCTTCTTTTTCTTTTTTTTTCTATTTTGGAAAATATTAAACTTCATAGATGTGTATTATTTCCATCGTGAATGTTTTGTTTTGTGAACGTGAACTACACTTACAGCTGTAAAATTCGGACTAGACTTGCAGGTCTATGAATCTTATTGATTTGCTTCAACCGATTCAGATTGAAAAAACAAAGAAAAAGATTAACTTGAACAAAAATTTAGATTGATGCATTCACAACCATGTTTTTGCAGGATAAAAAATGGTTTTTAAAGTGTGTTTTATTTATAAATAAATTAAAATATTTTTTTATTTTTAAAATTTAATTTTGATATAAACATAATAAATTAATTTAAAAATAAAAAAAATAAAAAATAAAATAATATTATTTAAAAAAACACGCGAGTTAACTCAGTAATATAAGAATTAACCTCATGATTCGTAGATTAACCCAACTCTCCTTCGATGTATACATATAAAGGTCAGATCTTTCAACTATGCGTTAAATGACCAGATGCAGGATTTTAGAGTTATCCGCTACCTCGTCCATTACCCTCTTAAATTCTCCTCCTCTTAAATATTACAAGCATAAATAGATATGGAGGAGATTCGCCGCGCTGCTGAAGCTTATTATAAACATCTGCCCGAGGAGAAGAAGAAATCGGCCCGGGACACTTTCGAAGCCATGGATGAGAACGAAGACGGGAAAATTAGCCTGCGTGAATACGTGGACTATCTCAAGAAAAATAACAACACGGTTTTCACTCATCCAAGCTTGTTTACAGCGCTGGACAAGGACGGCAATGGAAGCTTGGATTTTGAGGAAACAATCGTCTTGTACTACATCATGCAGAGTGGAAGAGCTCTAATTTGCCAGTCTTGTAATACGTTCTTGGCAGACGTATACTTCAGCTGCAATCAATGTTTCTGTCTTGATGAGTCACCTAGCACCTATGATCTTTGTTGTGATTGTTATGGTGGAAAAAGTTTCACTCACCACGATGATGCCATCTTCTGGGATAACTATACTTTACTGAGTCGAAGCAGGAGCTTGGCACTAAAAGCTCCCGAACAGGTAATTAATCTTTGAAAATGATATCAACTTCGATCCCTGTTAGAAAGAAATACTTGAACCTGACTTTAAATATTTGATAAAGGAGAAAATTTGTAACTAAATTTTTAATCAATAAAATGAAAAAAATGAATAATCTATGAGGGGGAAATCTAATGTCTTGCAGCTTTTGAATTTAATGTCTTGTTGCCCTAACCATTGTGTGGCTTTTATTCTATAGCATAGTGATAATGAGAACACATTCGAAATTTGTTTTATAGTTTAGATGTTAATTATCAATTAGTTTCACAAAATTTACCATAACAGAACATTAGTTTCAAATATCTAATCATATGCTTTGTTATCTTTAATTTCAGAATCGAAGAAATGTGCTTCGAAAAATTGGAACCATAGTGGAAGTTACAAGCATGGCTGTTGCTTTAGGCTGTAGCATCATGTGAAAGAACGAATGGTGCATTTTATCGTCATTGTGTTTCAATTTTATTAGAAGTTTGTGAAGGGTGAAACGTGAATAGCTTGCTTGTGGAAGACTATTATTGATGAAGTAATGAAAAACTTCGGACTAGATTGAACTTTTCACGAGCTATGATCATTAGCTATTTTGTTTGAAGTTATAGGATTGTTAAATGGTTGTTTGTGATTTACTAAATTTGTTGTATAAGAGCTTGTGATTTCTTCTTGAATTATTGTATGTTTACTTGTGGTCGTTAATATTGCTGTATGGTTGCTTGTTTGTGGTTGCTGGTCACTGCAATTGGTGTAGAAAATGGCCTTGTTGTGCATAGAAAAAGGTTGGTTGTGCACTCCCACTGACTATGAATCAATAGCTGATCATTTTGTTTTTTTTTACCGGTATATATATTGTTTTTGTATTGATAATTTTTATAAAAAATAAAAAAAAATTAAAAGAGAAAAATATAAAAAAGAAAATCAATACATCAAAGACTTGTTTTAGGGAGTAAAATGTAATTAAAATTATAATAAGAAGTAGTTTAGTTTAAAAATAATAAGTGCAAGAAAAAAAACTAGAAAAAGCAAAATTGTCTTATCGGTGATTCGAGAGGCACCGCATTGTTCATTGGATTGTGTTTTTTTGTTTTTCTTTAATCATCAAAAACAGATCCTTGCCCTTGCCGCATTATTCAATGAGTTTTTCTTTTAAAAAATCATCAACCATGTATCCTTTGTATCATGAATATATTTTATTTTCAAACTAAATCTCTTGAATTTATATTTTAAACAAGTTATTTATATCTAAATTGTGCATTTATAAAAGTTTATTTTTTGCAATCATTTATCAAATTCAAATTATATATATAAAAAGAAGTAATCATTCATTAAGTTCCACTAATTTGTTTTGTTATATGATCATGTTTGTTTTTATTTCTTGTGATGCAGATATATTTGCCCCACTAACTTTTCTGGCATGTTCTAAAACACAATGTAGTTTTCCATCTTTTCTGACATGTCATTGAAAGGTGTGCAATTTGTCCAGATGATATGCATCTTTTCATGATTATCTTTTTAGTACAGATGTCAATAAAAGGTAATATAGAAATCAAAGGCCATTAATAATATTGTTGTTAATAATAACAATAATAGTAGTATTATTCTTACTAACAATGTATCCTTGCATATCTTTCATGGACATTATATCTTATTTTTCAACTTAAATCTCATTGATTCATATTTTAAACAAGTCATTTATATCTAAATCATGCATTTATAAAAATTTATTTCCTGCAATCATTCAACAAATTCAAATTATAAAATAAAAAAGTAGTCATTCATCAAGTTCTACTAACCTCTTTATTATGTGAGCATGTTTGTTTGTGTTGTTTGTTTTTTCTGGGATGCAAGCGACATCTCCCCACTAATTTTTCTAGCATGTCCTAAAAAACTGTGCAATTTTCCATCATTTTTGACATATCATCAAAAGCTGGGTGGTTTCATGATTATCTTTCTGGCGCATATGTTAATGAAGGTAAATAACAATTAAGGTTAATAAAGAAACCAAAGGTCATTAGTAGTATTACTATTAATAATAATGATAATAGTAATTATATTATTACTAACAATGTATCCTTGCAAATCTTTCATGGACATTATATCTTATTTTCAAACTAAATCTCTTTGATTTATATTTTAAACAAGCCATTTATATCTAAATTGTGCATTTATAAAAATTTATTTTCTGCATTCATTCATCAAATTTGTTGTTATCTATTTTTGGGCCCCCACAAAAAAAAATACAACAGATATCAAAAAATATATTAGAGAGAAACCCAAAAAATAATAAGCAGTGAGAAGACAATGATGGAGCGCTAGAAAATAGCCAAAAATTGATTGAGAATGTTCAAAACTATAAAAGTTAAAATTTGACAGTATATTTTTAACTAATGAGAGCCTTAATTATAAAGAAAATTTAATTTGAGAAAAACAAAGTCCAAAATTAAATGTTTATGAACTCAATTAAATTTTATTAAATTTTGAATTGAATTTATGAAAGGTTAATTTATGAAAGGTTTGAATTTATGTTTTTGCAAGTCAATTTAGGCTTTAATTGAAAGAAATTAAATTTCAATGGTCAAATTATAATTTTTAAGAGTTGATTTGGTCAAATCAGGAGCTTAATTGCATAATTATCAAAGTTTGATGGTCAATTAGAGACTTAATTGAAGAAGTCTGAAACCAAGGACCAAATTGGAAAATGCATGTAAATAGAGGGACCTAGATTGATTGAATTAGGGGCTAAATTAAAGAAATTAGAAGTTTATTGATCAATTAAGGGTCAAATTACATAAATCTTAGACCAAGGATCAAAATGAAAAAGATGGTCAACATCAAGGCCAATGTTGGCATTTGGCAAGGATGCAATTGAATTGATTCTTAAAATCAAAATTGCAATTGAGGACTTGATTGAACAAATAAAACATTAAAGACTGATTTGGAAATTAACATATTTTAGCGTCATTTTCTTTTAAATGAAATGACACATTTTGATCAAAATGATGTCATTTCATGCACTGATCACTTAACGAAAAAAGGAGAAGCCTGAAACGATGTCGTTTTGAACGACATTGTTTTTTTTCTTCCCTTGGACATGCAGTAGGGGAAGAAGAAGGTTTTTAATTTTGATTTTGATTTTTCCTACACACTCTCCCTCCCCCTCCCTCCCCACTAGCAAAAAAAAAATTGACACAACCTATACCCCCACATATCCTGCCACCATAATGAAAAAATAGGAGACCCATACCCCGACCACAATACCCTACACTTATAAATACCAGGGGGAGTATTTAGAAGGATGGGTAGAAAACAAAGAGGGATGAAAAACATAGGAAGAAGGACAAAGAAAAAAAATAGAGAGAGAGGAAGAAAATGACCACTGGAGAAGATCTTGGAAGTGAAAACAAAAAGAAAAAGGAAGAGGAGGAAGAGAGAAAACGAGAGAAAGTAAAGAGAAAGAGGTATGAAACAAAAGTTAAAGAAAAAACACAAAAAGAAGAAGAAATACAGAGATATCAAAGCAAGAGTAAGAAGAAGAACCGCCACAACGCCATCGTCGTTCCTCTCTACCACCTCTAGCTGCACTGTGCACCACCATCCAGGCTGCCAGCTCCTCCCATGCCATTTTCTCTTTCCTCCCTCTCATTTTCTTCATTTTCTATTTTGCTTGCATATAGAGTTCATTTTGCATACAAGAAGATGGGGGGTAATTAACCCCTCATCCTGGGTCAAGATGTCTCTCTAAGATTTTAAAAAAATCATATCTTATTCTTATATAACAAAATTTCAAAATATGTCTTAAGCATGTATTTTTTTTTGCTTTAATAATCAATTCATTAAAGTCATAAGAATTATGCTAATATTTCAAAAATTCTAAAACAAATATTTTCTTTTCTTTTAATATTAGGGATTAAGAACTTATACGTAAGACGTATTTATAATATTAAATAAGCATTAGTTATTCTTAAACCTTAGACAGACCAACAATTAGAAAACATGACAATACCTTATTTTATATCAAACAATCAAATAATGCAACTTACCTTAGATACGATGTATTTGAGGTGGTAACATTTCCTTTACACAACCAGTCTCTGTGCTTAATCTTTAAGACCAATTAGAGTTCCTAGTAACTAAAAATTAGATAATGACTCTCATTCCCTCTTTTCACTAATAACAGACGAGAATTTCTTGTCTACCCTATTTTCCAGATACTCAAACCAATAAAGTTGAAGCCTCCATCACGACGTCGCACATGTGCAATAAAATTCAAACTATAAAATAAAAGGAGTAATCATTCATCAAGTTCCACTAACCTCCCTCTCATGTGGGCATGTTTGTTTGTTTGTTTTTGCTTAGGATGAAGATGACATCTCTCCCACTAACTTTTCTAGCATGTCCTAAAATACTGTGCAGTTTTCCGTCCTCTCTGACATGTCATCGAAAGCTGCGCGATTTCATGATTATCTTTTTGGTGCACATGCCAATCAAGATCAATAACAATCAAGGTCAATAAATAAACCAAAAGGTCATTACTAATATTACTGTTAATAATAATTATAAAAGTGTGATGCCTTTTTTTATTTTTGTTGTCGCACGTGTGCGGAATCGCGGTGAATATTCCACTCTCATGTACGTCTTACCTAAGGTAAGCTGCATTGTTTGATTGTCTGATAAAAAGCTAAGGTGTTATTGTATTTCTAATTGTTGGTCCGTCTATGGTTTAAGAGAAAGTCCTCATCAGTAAGGAGGTTCTTATCTTATCGGGTAAAAAACCTAACCGTTCTAACATCAATAAAAAAAAATTTTCTTTTTAATATCAAGAATATGTTTTACATATAAATTCATAATGTAAATACTAAAAAAAAACAAAATAGTTTTTTGGGTATTTTTTGAAATATTGGCCTAGTTCTCATGGCTTTAATAAACTGATTATTAAAGCCAAAAGACATGCTAAAACTTATATTATTATTTTTTTATTGTATGAAAATACAATATGATGATTTTTCTTATCTTTGAGAGACTTGGCCGTATACATGAAAACAAAAAAAAATTGTTTTATAATTTTTTGCAATGTTTTGACGAAAACCGGATATTTTAATACCGGATTTGTATCTTTATGGTATAAAAATACAAACTAATATTACACAAAATAGATAGAAAAATACACAAGAAAATAAAAAAAAATTAGAAAGATTTTTGAAAATTTTTGGATTGTTTATATATATATATATAGTGTATAATATATAATATTATATGATATTATATTAATGTATTTATGGTGGGAATGGGCTGGCCCAAGATATATGGGTTGAGTCTTAGCCCAACAGGATATGGGCCATGACCGGCCTAAAAGGAAAGAAAAGGCACCGGTCCGCAGCAAGCCATTAAGAAAACTAGGTCGAGATCAGCAAAAAAAAAAACTTATTTCTATAAGGCCGGACTCAGCCCAGGCATGTGGACTGGACTGATTGTTCAGCCTGGAGTAACTATGAACTAGTTATTGTGCATGAGCACAGTAACCAGTTAATTAAAATTAGCCAGTTACTATGATCATGCACAGTAACTGGCTAATTATATTTCTTGCTACAGAAACATGAATATCACACGTTTCTGCATGCAAATAAACAACAAGAAATCGACAAGGAGAAGGAAAGTGTTACCTGAAACAAAGGGGCTTTGGTAGCGGAATAGGCGATGGCTTGTGGTGGCATCTAAGAAGAATATGGGTGACGGTGTCGTGGCTCATGGACAAAAGCTCCAAACAGCGACGAGATGCAACCGTCCACTCCCCTTTTTCCGGTGTTTTGTTTTGCTTTCTCTTTTTTCGTTGTCAATCGGCTTCCCCTTTTTGTACTCCCTGTTCTGCCATGTTTCTTTCTCTCTCTTCTTCTTTCTTTTTTGTCTTTTTCGTTTCTTTCTTTCCCGGTTCTCTCTGTTTAACTCTCATTACTCCCCCGGTTTTCTTTCTCCTATCATTCCCTGTTTCTTTTCCTCTCAAATCCCTCTGTTTCAAACTTCCTCGTCTTCTTTCCTAGCTCTCTCTCTCTCTTTCATCTCTTTTCCCTTCTTTCTCCTCTTCTCGTGTTTCTTTTGGGTATTTATAGGGGAAAAAGGGAGTGGGATCAACCATATCCCTACCCTATCGTTGCGCATGGGGATTGGGGCCTTCCTGCCCTGTCACGACGCTGAGCAAGGTGGCCAGTTGCGTCGCTTGCATGGCATGGCCCCCAGGTTTCTCATTATGAAGGGGTGTGGGTGGCGTCGGGCTTTGGGTTTTGACAGAGCACACAGGGAGAGAGAGAGAGAGAGAGAGAGAGATATATGAAAAAAAAAGAAAAAAAAAAGAAAATATCTATCTTCCCCCGTTGCACGTCCAATAGAAGGGGAACTGTGTCGCTTAAAACAACATTGTTTTGTTTTTTTTACATGAAACTGCGTCATTTTGGACAAAATACATCGTTTCATTTAAACTAAAATGGCATCAAAACACATCAACTTCCAAATCAATCCTCAATTTGTCCTTTGTTCATTTAAGTCCTCAAATGCAATTTTGATTTTAAGAATCAATTCAATTGCATCCCTACCAACTTCAATCGTCGGCCCTAAAGTTGGCCGCCTTTTTCACTTTAGTTCTTGGTTTTGAATTTATGGATTTTGACCCTCAATTCATCCATAAACTTCAAATTTCTTCAATTTGGTCCCTGATTCGATAAATTCCAGTCGCTCTATTTACGCATATTTTCCAGTTCGGTCCTTGGTTTTGGATTTATTTAATGAAGTCCCCTATTGACCGTTAAACTTCAATATTCATGCAAATAAGCTCCTGATTTGACCAAATCAATTCTTAAAAATTATAATTTGACCCCTGAACTTTAATTCCTTCCAATTAAAGCCTAAATTGACTTAAAAATCATTTTTTCTTGCAATCAAACCTTTTATAAATTCAATTAACCCTTCAATAAACCAATTGAGTCTATAAACATCTGATTTTGGACTTTTCTCCTCCAATTGAATTTTTTTTTTAATAGGGCTCTCATCAGTCAAGTATATACTGTCAAATTTTAATCTTTGCATTTTTTAACCTCCTCAATCAATTTCTGATCATTTTCTGGGCATTTCGGCATCCTATTCTCATTATTTTTATTATTATTACTATTATTATATGTGCTTTTGGATTCCTTCTGACTATATATATATATATATATATATATATATATATATATATATATATTATTTTCTATTTTTTTGTGCGGGGACCCAAAAATTGACTACAACATTGGTCATTGGTCTTGGATTTAAGCGACTTGACCTCAATTGACCATTAAACTTTTATTTTTTTTATTTAACCCCTGATTGCAATCACTTGGGTTCTTATAGTTCAATGTCTTTCGTGGATTGGTCATTGAATGAGAATTTTTTTAAAATTTAACCCCTAATTGACCCCAAAACTTTGATTTTCTTATGATTTTACCTCTGATTTCAATCAATTAACATGGTAAAAAATGAATTCGATCTTCTAAAATGCCAACCTTCTTAATTAAGTTCAAATTGAGCTCTCAAAATTAATTTTTCATCAATTAAACCCTTAATAAAATTAATTTGATTGGTCCTTGGATGTGAATTTCTTCAATTTAACCCCTAATTGACCCCAAAACTTTGATTTTCTTATGATTTTACCCCTGATTTTAATTAATTTACATGGTAAAAATGAATTTGGTCTTCTAAAATTCCAATTTTCTTAATTAAGTCCAAATTGAGCTCTCAAATTTAGTTTTCACCAATTAAGCCCTTAATAAAATTAATTTGACTCATTTAAAGTATAATTACGTTCTTGAACCTAATTAAATCCTTTAATTGGATCCAAATTAATTCTTTAACATAACTAATCATTTAATTTGGCTCATGATTAAATCAAATTGGCCTATTACAAATCTAATTATGTTTTTGGACTTAAAAATTATATAGATTTGTCCAATAAAGATTTGATTTGACCTTGAATTTGCATTGTCTCTCTAGGTTTGGGTATAATGAGCTACAATTAGGCTTCTAATTTGTCTAGAATTGCAATTTTATCTTCCTATATGTGTAAAATCCTTTCTAGTCTGCTTTTCCAAGTCGTCAGTCTTCTTGCTTTCTTTATTTTATATTTTTATTTTGGAGTGAAAAAAAAGATGAATTTAAGGAATAACCCAGAAATGAGTTGTTGTTATTATTATTAGCATAATTATTATTACTACTAATTAATATCATCACTATTATTATTATTATTATTATTATTATTATTATTATTTATTTCCTGCAATCATTCATCAAATTCAAATTATAAAATGAAAAATAGAAGTAATCATTCATTAAGTTTCACTAATCTCTTTGTCATGTGAATGTGTTTGTTTTTTCTTTTCCGTGGGATGCGGAGGACATCTCCTCCACTAACTTTTCTGACATGTTATCAAAAGTTGTGCGGATTGTAAAGATGATTATCTTTTCGGTGTGCATGTTAATCAAGGTCATTAACAATAATAATAATGTTAAAGGATTGTGATACAGGAGATTATGACTGAAAAATATAGAAGATATAATTATAGGATAATATAAGTCTAAGGAAAGAGACGGTCGAGTCATATGATATGTGTAATAAAAACAACTATAATTTATAATAGTGCTCAAGTCTCATAAAAAATACTTTAGGTCTTCGTTTTATAATTTTATAATGGACTACAAGATTCTGGGCTGCATGGTATGATCAGATTTGTTTATGGTAACAGTCAATAAAATTGTCGAAGATAAATAAATAATTCATGGGCAGGTGGAATAAAAAAAAAGATTGTCTCCAAAACCAAATCTGTGGGGGCCTCTCATAGTAGTAGGCAGTAGCTGGGTTTCCTTGGGCTTTGGGTCGCGGCTTCAGTGAACTCCGACCAACCTGGAAGGTGAATTTAGAATCTTATTGACTTGCTTGAACCGTTCAGATTAAAAAAATTGAGATATGATCCTCTCAATCAATAACCCAATTTTTATAAGTATATTCTACTCAAATTTCATTTCATTGATGATGATAAAAATAAACATGATTGCAATTGTGTTATTTTATTTATTTATTTATTATGAAATTTTTGTGGTTAATTTTAAAATAAGATGGTTCACCTTACTTTTAGCTGATAAAAAAAAGTTATTCTAATTTCTTAAAATATTTTTTATTTCTAAATGAATTAAAGCTTTTTTTAAAAAAAGAAAAAAGAAAAAAACTGCGTTGCCTTTGTTACGTACCAGTACTATAAATCACTGTCTAATCAGATGCAGACCAAAATCTCTTTGGAGTGTTAAAATTGTACATCTAAGAACAAAATAGATATGGAGGGGAGTAACAAGGCTGCTATGGAGGGGATTCGTAAGGCTGCTAGAGCTTATTTTGACAATCAGTCCGATAGGAAAAAGAAAAACGCCAGAAAAGCTTTCAAAGCCATGGATAAGGACGGAGACGGGCAAATTAGCCTACCTGAATACGAGGAGTATCTCAAGAAAAAAAAAGCCAATGATTTCGTTCATACGAGCATCTTTAGGGCGCTGGACAAGAACGCCAATGAAAGCTTGGATTTTGGGGAAGCAATCGTCTTGTTCTACCTCATGCAGAGTGGAAGAGCTCTAATTTGCAAGTCTTGTAATATTTTCTTGGCAGGAGCATACTTCAGTTGCTCTCAATGTTTCTTCAATGATTCAGTTAGCACCTATGAAATTTGTTGTGCTTGTTATGGTGGTGACAATTTCACACACCACGATGATGCCGTCTTCTGCGATCACTATACTTTACTACGTCAAAGCAGGAGCGCGGTACAAGCGGCGCCCCCCATGAGGGTAATTCACTGATTTGTTTACTACTTATTTCTATACATTTTCCTAAATTCACTGATTACTAATTGTTTTTGGAGCTTTACGTTTTTTTCTTTTTCTTTTTGATAGTCGATATTTTTTATTTATTTTGCAATTTCAGCTGTCATTTTTTTGTGTTGAGATTTTCTTTTCTTTACATGATCTATCTAATTCAAAGAGTCATGAAATTAAATCAAAGATCAATTTAATGAAATAGAATTTAAGGCTAGTCTTAAAAAATAATAAAAACAATGACCAAATTTCTAATTAAAACTGTGCTTTTATTCATTTTCTTGTGAAAATCTTCATTTTATTCTATCTAATTTAATGATTTTTATTTATAATTCTGAACTTTATTTTTTAATATTTCAATTCTTTAGTGTTGAGATAAGAGAAAAACTCGGTAAAAAAAAGGGAATGGTAGTCAACGTTGAGTGCCATTTGAATTCCCATTAATTTGTCGTATTGATTGAAGTTCTTTAATTGATCTCGGAATGAAGAGATTAATTATATTCTTAGGACTGGCTTCAAAATAACTAATAATTCCCATTTGAATCCTCATATTTTCATTGATAAAATTATTCTCTCTGTCTAATTAATTAATAAATACCATAATATGTTTAAAAAAATGTTTGCGTACAAAAATATGAACTCAGCCTTTATTATATGTGTATTATCTTTAATTTCAGAAGCGAGACAAGGCGCTTCAAATCCTTAAAAAGGGACTGCTAGCTGCTAGCGTCAGTACTAGTGTTCTTGAATGCATATCTAATGGTGATGATGATGACGATTCATCAAAATTTAGCTGTAGCATTATGTGAAAGAAACCAATGATGCATTTTATCACCAGTCAAATGCTTCAATCGTACTGTAATTGCTGATGAGGTAAGAACAAATGACTGGAAACTCTTCAAGTAAAGCTCACATCCAGTAGAGAATAAGCTCAAGTTACTATTATGGAGTTGTATTTTTGTGTTGCAATTGTATTCTCATGCATTCGTTCTCCATATTCTCATGTGTACTTTTGGAGGGCATTGTGAATTTGTTACTTTAATCTTAAGCTGCTCTTATGTAAAATCATGTGATTAATGAAGCTTATCTAGCAAAATCATTGAGTACCATCACAAGTATCAAACTTAAAGAGTTTTCACTTAAGAAAATATGTTAGAGAATAATATAAATTATATCATGGAACGTTACCTAATAATTAAAGCTATTGAATTGAAATGATTCTTTAACAAGATTAACTCTAAATAGTTATATAAACATAATTGCTTGATGAGACAAGGCACTCTAAATAGTTTTTCATTCTAATGTGTGTGTTTGATTTAAAAAAATATTAAATTTATATTTGTAATGCTTTTTTGTAATCTTTATATGCTAATGTAAAAACAATTTGAAAAAAAAATTGATATATTAAAATCATTTTAACAAAACTTTATCACATTCTCAAACACTTGAGCAACTGTTGTCAAATGATAATACAATCTCTTTAACAACAATGGGAAACATGGTAGACTTGATTCTGGCATGCACAAAGAAAATTGAAGGCGCAACTAAATATTAATTTCATTCACTGAAATTTAATGTTTATAGGGGTTAATGACCTTTTGTTATCGTTTTAAAAGATGAACCTGAGTTAACTATCTAGGTGGTGGTTCAATAATAAGAACTTGGAACCAAGAGGTTTGTTTCTTTTGTGGTCTCAGGTTCAAGTCCTGTGGTTACTTATATGATGACCATTAGAGGCTTACATGGTCGTTAATGACCTTTTGTTATCGTTTTAAAAGATGAACCTGAATTAACCATCTAAGTGGTGGTTCAATGATAAGAACTTGAAACCAAGAGGTTTGTTTCTTTTGTGGTCTCAGGTTCGAGCCCTGTGGTTGTTCATATGATGACCACTAGAGGCTTACATGGTCGTTAACTTCAAGATCCGTGAAATTAATCGAAGTGCATGTAAGCTGGTTCAGACACCCACATTAAACTTAAAAAAAAAGTAAAGATGAGTTGAGTCTTCTCAAGGCACAGGGAAGAGACTGGATCCAGTCCATAATGCATGGATTCAGCGAGTTGGATCCACGAGTGAACTGGTCGAAAGTAAAACAATGTTATATAAAGGCTATTGTTGTTTTATTTTGTCGTACTACTTTTCTACTCCACAACAAAACAAATAATGAATAGAATTACCAATGAAAATACCCCGTTGATGAAAATAGTGATACAACATATCCATTGGACATTACTGACTTGGATAGAGATGAAATATGTGTCGTAAATAATTAAAAAATCATTAAATATTTCATTGACATGTAGTGATTTACCAGGACAAATAGTGGGTTTTGTCAATAATATTGTGGTTACATTCATTGCTGCCGTCAATTGTCACTACGGAGAAGTTGGAGGATGATACCAGGATAATAGCAACAATTCACTCGCATAAAGGATAGTATAGTATATGCTTGCCACTAGGTATAAAACTAAAGATATATATACACACACAAATAACCCTTTACATTGAAGATACATATTTTCTCATCACTTTAGAGATACAAAATTATGAGTTAAATTCTCATAAATAACAAGGAGATATAGAACAGAAAACCAAGTTAAAGATTTTTACTCAAATTTTCACAAAAAAAATGTTTAGCACACCATATACTTGGAACAAGTATAGAGAAAAAAAAATAACATAATTGAGATCACAATAAATAACTTCGACATAAATCTAGACAAATAATCATAGTTATAAATGTAGTCCTGGGGTCGACCTAAGAAAATAAAAAATATCATTTTAGGTTTTAATATCCTACATAAAAAATTTAAGATACAGTTTATATGGATGTAGACTATACATGTTGTACATAATTAAATTTAAAAGATTATTTTAAAATATTTTTTATCTCATATTGTAACTTTTAAGTTAAAATATTTAAATAAAAAAATTTTCTTATCCAACAATGGAAAAGCATATCTTTCTTATTGTGAACATGAAATATATATATTAATGAACTTTAAATCTCACATTGAAAAAATAAAAGTCTTTTATAGTATTTATATAATGAACTTTGATATGGGTTAATAACCAATAAAAAAATAGTGGTAGACTCGTGTGCATAAAATTAGATTGAGTTAGTGTAAAACCTCTGATCTCCCCCATACGCACGAGGTAATGCCTATGCTATTTGAACCTTCCATTTTGTTCTTACCTCTCATTATTGATTTAATGTTTTTCAACTTTTATACAATTGGAATCATTTAAATGCCTTTTATATATTGGTTCTTAGATGCGAATTTCTTCAATTTAATCCTTAATTGACCTCAAAACTTTGATTTTCTTATGATTTTACCCTTGATTTCAATCAATTAACATGGTAAAAAATGAATTTGATCTAATAAAATTCCAATCTTTTTAATTAAGTCCAAATTGAGCTCTCAAACTTAATTTTTCACCAATTAAGCCCTTAATAAAATTAATTTGACTCATTTAAAGTATAATTAAATCCCCGCACCTAATTAAATCCTTCAATTAGATCCAAATTAATTCTTAAACATAACTAATCATTTAATTTGGATCATGATTAAATCAAATTGGCCTATTAAAAATCTAATTATGTCTTTGGACTTAAAAATTATCTCTCCAAGTTTGGGTGTAATGAGCTACAATTAGGCTTTTAATTTGTCTAAAATTGCAGCTCCTATATCTTTAAAATCCTTTCCAGCCTGCTTTTTCAAGTCGCCAGTCTTCTTATTTTTATTATTTTTTATTTTTATTTTGAAAAGAAAAATGTGAACTTAAAAAATAACTCGAAAATGGATTGTTGTTGTTGTTATTAGAACAATTATTATTATTACTAATTAATATCATAATTATTATGATTATTTATTTCCTACAATCATTCATCAAATTCAAATTATAAAATAAAAAAAAGAGTAATTATTCATCAAGTTTCACTAGCCTCTTTATCATGTGAATGTGTTTGTTTTTGCTTCTCCTTGGGATGCGGGTGACATCTCCTCCACTAACTTTTTTGATATTTCTGACATGTTATCAAAAGTTGAGCAGTCTGATGATATGTGTCTTTTCATGATTATTTTTGTGGTATGCATGTTAATCAAGGTCATTAACAATAATAATAATATTAAAGGATTGTGGTGTAGGAGATAATGACTGAAAAATATATAGAAGATATAATTATAGAATAATATAAGTCTAAGAAAAGAGACGGTCGAATCATATGACATGTGTAATAAAAACAACTTCAATTTTAACAGTGCTCAAGTCTCATAAAAAATACTTTAGGTCTTCGTTTTATAATTTTATAATGGACTACAAAGATTCTGGGTTGCACGGTATGATCAGATTTGTGGATGGTTACTGTCAATAGAATTGTGGAGGAGAAATGAATAATTCGGGCAGGTGGAATCAAAGAAAAGATTGTCTCCAAAACCAAATTTGTGGGGGCCTCTCATAGTATTAGGCAGTAGCTGGGTTTCCTTGGGCTTTGGGTCGCGGCTTCAGTGAACTACACTTACTGCTGTACTTCACTTACAGCTGTAGAACTCCGACCAACCTGGAATTTAAAATCATACTGAATTGAATATTTATGAGTGTTTGAAAATATAGTTCTAATTATATTTTAAAAATTTTAAATTTTTTTATTAAAAATTATTTTTTTTATGTTTTGTATTATTTTAATGTGTTAATCTTAAAATTAATTTTTAAAAATTAAAAAAATATTATTTTACTATATTTTATATGAAAAATATTTTTAAAAATAATCTGTATTAAAAAGAAAAAAAAAGGGAAAAATTTGCCTGAATACATGGACCATCTAACGAGAAAAAAAGCCACTATATAACTTCACTCATCAGAGCATCTTTAGCGCGCTGGACAAGGACGGCAATGGAAGCTTGGATTTTGGGGAAGCAATCGTCTTGTTCTACCTCATGCAGAGTGGAAGAGCTCTAACTTGCAAGTCTTGTAATACGTTCTTGGAAGGAGCATGCTTCAGTTGCTCTCAATGTTTCCTCAATGTTTGCGTATAAAAACATGATTGAACTCAGCCTTTATTATATGTGTATTATCTTTAATTTCAGAAGCGAGAGAAGGCGCGTCAAATCCTTATAAAGGGACTGCTAGTTGCTAGCATCAGTACTAGTGTTCTTGAATGCATATTTAATGGTGATGAAGATGATGATTCATCAAAATTTTACTGTAGCATTATGTGAAAGAAACCAATGATGTAGTTAATGAAGCTGATCTAGCACCATCACAAGTGATTTCATTACAAGCAAGATTCATTTTAAATAGTTAATAGACATGACTGCTGGATGAGACAAGACACTTATTTATTTATTTTTAGTCTTTTTAACTGTATTCAATTGAATTTTAAAATTGTGTTTGATTTGAAAAAAATTTAAATTTATGTTTTTAATTCTTTTTAGTAATTTTTATATGCTAATGTAAAAACAATTTGAAAAAATATATATATATTAAAATCATTTTAACAAAACTTTATCACAGACACTCGAGCAACTGCTGCCAAATGGTAATACATTCTCTTTAACAGTAACGGGAAACATGGTAGACTTGATTGTGGCGTGCACAAAGAAAATTGAAGGCGCAACTAAATATTAATTTCATACAGTGAAATTTAATGCTTGTTTGGGTTAATGACCTATTGTTATCGTTTTAAAAGATGAGTTGAGTCTCCTCTAGCATCAACTGTTTAAGGGTCTTTTTCAACGATTGACATAGCTTTGCCACTTAAGCTTGTTTATCAGTATTTGTTAGACTCTAGAATTGTTGTTCTTATTCCATTAAATCCTATACAATTATTATTTTTTAGGTGGTATAATACAGATGAAAGATGTTAATATTATGACGAGTTCTTGGGCTATTTAATTGAAAATTACAAAAATTTCAAGTATCACGTTTAGAAGCTGGCGGGCAAGGGACGAATTGAGTTTATGAAGCATGAAGCTAAATTTTAATAGTATGCATATTGACATGTAGTGAATTTAGTAGTTATGGACTTGCAAATCATGGTTCTTCGCAAGTCAAATCATTATGCTGGACAAGGTCAAAACTTATCGATTCTAACTAACCTTGCTTGAAATGAGAAAAGGTCATCTTTGCTTATTCCTTTTACAATTCTTAAAATATATATCTTTTGCAGTCTTAATTCGAGCCTGATGGAATATTTCTTTCAAAAAGAAACCCTGACATAGATCACTCCCCACACTAGGGGCAAGAAGGAAATGTGAGTAAACTGCCGAAATGCACATATGAATCTATGAAAGTCAGAACCCAACGCTAGAGGGTGTTATCATAAAAAGGGAAGGACAAGAAAGATGAAGCAAAAAATAAAAGGAAGAAAAAGAAGAAATAAAAGAAAGGAAAAGAAAAAAAAACAGGTGATTCTATGATGCTTCAAGACTAAAACAAAGATCCTGAAGCAAGACTCTTCATTAATTCCATGAAACGACATCATAAAAGAAAAGAGGTAGAAGAAAAGTGATCCTAAGTCATTGAAACCCTTAAACACCTTTTAAGCCTATGAATTTCCATTCCCTTCATGGCCATAAGCCATAAAGTGTGTTACATCATTTTAAAAGCCCTTTTTAATCAAGCGAGTGACTTGAACTGATAAATGATGCTCTCAAAATGTAAAGAGTTTTTCTTTAAAGGTCATAACTTCACTAACTAAGTTACTGGTTATTATGCATATTGATGAAATGGTTGCTCGAAAGAGACAATCTTTCTTGATATAACCTCGAGTCTTAACTCGAACCTCTTGTTGTTAAAATCTACAAAAGGTCACCTCATCATGTACTATCAAATGGTATACCTAAAATAATATATAAAAATTAACACGAAGAACCATGAAAGGGCCAAACAAATGTTTTAATCTTACATCGAATCAATTTTAATTTTCAAAATTCAAAATAATCAAAAGATTGCATATATTGAATGGCGCATGTTGGGTCTTTAACAAGGTTGATTTTCAAAATACTTTCAAAACTAGCATCCTTTTGTTTTCATTTCAACAATGAGATAGGAATTGGCATGATCTTTGAAAATCCATTGTTTAAAAGCAAATAGTCCATTAATGAGTCTTGCAAAATTCTTTATGAAGATAATGCAAAAGAGCATAGTGAAATCAATTAATAATGCTCAGATCAACAAAAAAAAAGTATGGTTCAATTAGAGGTAGCTTCATGACTGATTGGCAATCTAAGATGAGACCAACACTAAAAAACCTTTTTATAATCCAAGAAGTTGAATGATTTGTTAAAATCCTTGATGGTAAAGCAAGCAATACCACATTTGGGTCATAGTTATGCTTAATAAACACTAAGAGCAATAATTGTCATGGACAGTCTAGGATGAGCAGTGCACTTACATTTAAGTAGAGGATTAATATATGATAAACTCAAATAAGTTGGTAAATTAGAAAGTTGAGAGAGCTTTGGATAGCAAACAAATGCACCCTATTTTTCAAACTAAGTAAGGATGCATGCATGTCATCTAACCTCAAAGCACTGCATAAATATTTTTGAATTTTTCATGAAAAGTCCTTAATGAAATCCAGCAAGATTTTGATAAATTTGAATTGACAAAGAAATAATCCTTAAGCTTAGAAGTAAAGAATCATATTTTTTACCTTGCCATTAAAAAGGAAAGGTCAACCTAGCAATCAGAAAGCACTGAGTTTACAAACTTTGCAATCGGGAAGTATCAGTTTAGTCCTACAATCAGGAAGCACCGAGTTTTCAAACCTCACAATCAGGAAGTATCAAGACAACCCTACAATCAAAAAGCACTGAGTTCACAATCAGGAAGTATCAAGTCAACCCTGTAATTAGGAAGCATCAAGTTTTCAAACCTCGTGATTGGAAAGTAACAAATATTTTGGTTCTTGTTAAAGGAAATCCCTAGATTGGGATTTCAGGTTCACCGAGCTAAAGATAAAGATCAAGGTTCTAATTAAATAGAATCGCCAGATTAGGATTTCAGGTTGATCGGGTTGAAGACAAAGACCAAGGTTTTGGTTAAAGGGAATCTCTAGATTGAGATTTCAGGTTAACCAAGCTGAAGGCAAAAATTTTGGTTTTGGTTAAAAGGAATCACCATATTGGGATTTCAGGTTAATCAAGGTAAAGACAAAGATTAAAGTTCTGGTCAAAGGGAATCATCATATTGGGATTTTAGGTAACCGAATTGAAAACAAAGACCAAGGCTTTCGTTAAAAGGAATCGTTAGATTAGGTTTCAGGTTGATCGAGTTAAAGGCAAAAAATTTGATTCTGGTTAAAAGAAATCGCTAGATTGGGATTTCAAGTAGACCAAGCTGAAGGCAAAAATTTTAGTTATGGTTAAAGAAAATCATCAATTGGAATTTCAAGTTAACCAAGCTATTTATAGAGATTTTGATTATAAATTGGAGAGAACCGCTAAGATGTGGGACTTTAGGTCAACCCTGCAATTAGAAAACATCAAGTTTTTAAACTCTGCGATTGAGAAGTAGCAGTTAAACTATATAATTAGAGGAAAACTGAGAAGAACCCTGCTATTAGAAAATTCTCAAGAAAAAGAGAAGATCAATTCTTTCATCAGGAAGAGTCTCCAAATTCACCCTGCCATCAGGAAGGACAGTTCAACCCTACAATTAGGAAGCACAAAGAAATTCAACCCTGCAATCAGGAAACATTAAGAAAGTTAAAAAAGAACTTGATCAAACCCTATCATCGTAAAAAGGAAATAAAGGAAAAACCTTGCCATCAAGAATCGTGGTTGTTAAACCCTGCAATTAGGAAGAAAAGAGATAAGAACCCTACTATTAAAAAATTCTCAAAAGAAGGAGAAGAACAACCCTATCATCAGGAAAAGTCTTCAAGAACAATCCTGTCATCAGGAAGCACCAAGTTTTCAAACCTCGTAATCGAGAAGTATCAGGTCAACCCTGCAATTAAGAAATACCAAGAAATTCAACCTTACAATCAAGAAGAAAAGTGGGAAGAACCCTACTATTAGAAAATTATCAAAAGAATGAGAAGGTTAACCTTGCAATCAAGAAGTATCAGGTCAACCCAGCAATCAGGAAGCTCCAAGTTTTCAAACCACGCAATCAAGAAGTATCAAGTCTGTAACATTCTCAATTCCGGGATCAAACAAAGCAATTATATTATTGAAAATTCATGGGTAATTTTTTTTTTTTGTCGGTTTATTTAAGGTCTACTGAAATTTCCACTGAAATTTCAGTAGAGTCTCCCCTATACCAAGAAGTCCTAAGTTATCGATAATTTATCCTACACACATTTCATGTTCATTCCATAATCACCATATATTCATGTCACATCACAACATCAATTATTACCAATTACAAGTATAAAAATCTATATATTCATTCCAAATATAAAATTTACAACACAAACGAATTAGTAGTTAAACATGGATAGTAACATTAACATTACAAGCATAAAATAATAGAAATCTTAAGTTTCGATGATTAATATAAAGAGATACTAATACCATTCGGGTCGTTTAATTACTAAAAGCAAAATACATTAACATTCATTTAATTCCAAGTTCATACAAAAAGAATTAGGAATACTAACTCCTTAATTCATACAAAAGGAATTAGAGACATCAAATTCCTAATACATACAAAAATAATTAGAAACACTAATTTTCTAATTCATACAAAAGGAACTAGACACCCAGAACACTACTCCTGGCGTTAATAAGAAGGACTAGTAATATTAAAATGTGAAAATAATTATATTAAATGAAAAAATATAGTAGAGATGATGGAGAGTCACTAATAAATGTATCTACGTATACAATTATCAACTCAATAAGACATAATCATAGTTGTTCCGAAAAAAGAAAAACACACTTAATGCTTCCTTTACTATAACTAGAGCCTATCATTCCACAACCCACTTATGGTTTTCTTTTACTATCAACTAAGGAGAGTACAAGTGTAAAACACCTACCTGCCACCGATACTCGATTTGAGCTCCCTTGTTGTTGTTGTACTCCCCCATGGTTCCTAAGTACACCACACTGCTTCATGTTCAATTTTCATTTTGCAAATAGCAAGGTAATAACAACAACAACATTTACTCTTTATGCTTCATTGTTTTAAATCATTATGCATATTATCAACTTCATTTTCAAATGCAGTTTATCCCTTTCTAGTGTCAAGATACGATGTTACAAAAAATTTGGTAGGGAGGAAACTGGGTTCTATCCCTATCACAACTAAAATTCTCCATTTTATCATTGTTCGTTGAATCTGCTAGTAGAGGTGGCAGATCGACATTTCCTCATATATTTACCTATATTTGGAGCTCTAGAGCTCCAAATCAAGTGAAGTTGGATTCATTGGAACGCTAACATCACATACTACAATTTCTATAGAGAAGTTTCCTAAATTTTGTCATTCTGAGGCACAAATATCCCTTAGAACAGGAGTGACGAATCTGCCTAGATTTCATCAGTGATTTCTAAGTGAGTTTTTCGCCAACCTCACTTTTCTATTCTTCTATGATATTTATTTTCTATGTTTTCCTACATCTTATGAACCTTCCCATACCAAAATCAAGGGCTATACCCATGGTCAATAATTTTGTTTTTGCCATATACAACACACATCAAACTCGCGAAGTCCCTTGTTATCAATTTTTCCACACGTTTCCTTATTAGTGAGCAATCTACTACAATTGATTCATGCATAAAAAACATAATACACCTGAATTCTTCTTCTTTCCCTCAATTTGGCTCTTGGCCGAGCTTAGTCTAAGGAGACTAATGATTCCCTTTTTCCTTCTAGCTGATTGTTTTCTTATCTCATTCACTCATTGTCCACATTCTACATATACTATAAGTGTTCAACAACCTAAATTTTTGAATTCCTTTCCTCCCCCAATAAATCCTTACATGGTTGGCCACTCAAGCCTTTGGGTCAATGATTTTTCTTTAATAATTTTGTGTGTTTTTCATGTTCAGAACATCTTATGTTAGCTTAACTAACTTCATTCAAACAATTTCCGCACTTCCCCTAAATTTTCACTTAAAAACCCTAATTTATAAAATCTAAAATTGGTGTATAATTCCTAATTAATTGTTACTTTGTTTTACATAATTAAGTCTAGTGTCCATACCTTGAGAAATTTCAGAATTTCAGCTCAATTTAGTTAAAGATTTTGGCTTCTCCTCTAATGCTTGCAATCGACCCCTCTCTCCCTTTTCTTCCAATTCTTCACTTGTTTTCCTTGTAAGAATCCTTGTTATTAGATGTCCTCTCTACTTATCCTTGCTTTATAATTATACATTGGCCCCTATTCTTTTCTTTACAAATTGAGTCATACTCCTTATGTCCTTCATATTTTCTTATTTAATTTCTTAATTATTACATTTATTTATTTATTATTATTATTTTTAGGATTTTACAAGGTCAACCCATAAATCAAGAAGTACCAAGTTTTCAAACCTCACAATCTTGAGGTATCAGATATTAATGTTCTGGTTAAAAGAAATTGTTAGATTGGGATTTCAAATTAATCAGACTGTAAACAATTTGTTCATAGTTCCAATTGAAAGGGATTGTTGCAAAGACAAAGTTTCAGATTAACCAAACTAAAAGCTTTGAAAAGATTAATTTTGGAAGAACAATTCATTTGGCTTTACAAACTTAATACACCAAGCACTCAACAATTCTTTGCTTCGTAAGTATTTTAAATAGAGGACATATGTTGCTACCTAATATTTTACCTTATTTTTAAAAACAAATGCAAAAAAACCAATAAAAACTCCAAAAAAATATGATACTGATGTATTCGCATCACTTTCAGCTTCTTTTCCAAAGAATTTAAAATTAAAAGAAATCTACTTTCAATGTACTCAGTTGTTAATGTGCTTATTAAGTCGATGTTGATGTTGCTCTTTCAAAAAATCAAAATACAAAAAAAAATCAAAATATAAATGGACAAAGGGACTAAAAGTGAAAAGGAAGAAAATGAGGGACCAAAGAAAATTTATACCTGGGGATCAAGCAATTAAGGGGAAGAAAATAAAATATTTTTACCTATAAAAAATATTTTACCCATAAAAAAAGGGGGAGAGAATTTCAAGGGAGGAATTTCAAGAAGAGAGGCCATTACAAAAAAAAAAAAAACTAACAGAAAAATACTAAAAATAGATAGCTCTCTCCAGCTCACACACACATACAAGAAAAAACCCTAGCCCTATTATACATAAACCTAGCAGCCAGCTACACAAACCCCCCTTGTGCAAACCCCCTCCTATTATAACAAAAATAAAAAACACCCAGCCTTCTTCTCTCTACCCTTAAGTGTTAACCTCCCATCGATGGTCCACCACCCACTAACTCCACCGACTATGCGTAGGTCATCCTCACTCATCCACCACCCACCACTATGAGTGTACTGTGCCACCACTAGCACCCCTCTCTACCAACTTCACCCCTGTCTCTTGGTTTTCCTCAACAATGACGTCTTCATCTTCTAACTCACCACCAGCCTAGATAGAAGCAACAATGCTGCTTCTTAAACAACCACCAGTAGCCCCAGCTAATGACAACAACCCACCAAAAAACCCATCCTCCTTCTATACCAAAAACAACACGCCATCAACTATCAGAAGTCAACCTCTCCTTTCTTCTCAACCTCATAAACAAAGACTCATCCATTCTTCTCCTTTTTGGCTAAATACCATAACCGAACCCCACACCAATAGTAGCCAACAATCACTAGCCCTCAACGACCTTGTAATTAAACCGACAATAGCTTACTATCTTTCCCTCGAGCAACCCGCAAGCTCCAATATTGGCCACTCCCTCCCTTGATTTTAATTATGACCATTATTTGCAACACAGAAAGAAACAAATCTAAAAAAAAAACAAATGAACTTCCTGTGTGATTTTTTTTTTCTTACAAGAAGAAAAGAAAAGGTCACTTTAGATTCACCTTGTTTTCCAGTTCACCAACAGCAATACATGGAACCATGCACCAACAGTAATGGTGGTGCATGGAACCTGTGCTCTGTCATTGTTTCTCCATGTCTAGCACCATGTAATAGTCTCCCCAAGTTATCCTCAGCCTTCAGAAGGTCTATTTTGAGATTCAGATGATTTTCTATTTTTTTAATATATATGTTTAATTATAATAATGTGTAAATATTTATAATTGTACGAGTGTGTAGGTTAATTAGTAAAAGAGATGGGTGTGTGTTTTTATTTTCTTATATGTTTTTTCTTAATTCTTAAAACCAAAAAGAAAAAAAAAGGATTATATGTTTTAATTGCATATGGCCAAGTCTGTCAAAAGATTAAAAAATCATATTTTTTTAAAAAAAATAATTTAAAAATACATGATGTGTTTTGCATGCATTTTAGATTTGATAACTAGTTTACTAAATCCATGAGAATTTGATCAATATTTCAATAACCTCTAAAAATTTTAATTGACGAGAATTAATGAGCAATATTCTAGTATAAATGTTGGACCAAGAAGTAGGCTAGTATTTAAATATCAGGAGTTGACAAGAAAATTCTCAAATTTATTCTAAATATTCACTAATTTTAATTAGGGTTATTTTTCACCACAATATACGAGTTGTGAAAAACTCTTTCACCTTTCAGGATAGGTGAACCTTGTTAGGGTACTTAGATCCTTTCCAAAAGAATTCATTTAAGCATACGAGCCCATAATAAATTCAAAATGACATATTTATTCACACGAGTTGTTGTTACCCTTTTTTGATCCTACAAAAATTAAAAAATATATAGAAAAAAATTCAAAATACAAGAGGATACACATGAAGAAAGCCTAGAGGATTGTACAAGTTGGTGGTGAAAGACCAAAATGGCAAATGGTAAAGTTAGAGGACCAAAATGTACAAGATTGGCCCTAATTTTTATTTGCGGTAAAGAAATGCAAATTTATATGTTTAAGGACTCAATTAGAATTTTGGAAGACTTAATGAATATTATTAAGGACTTAATTGCAAGGCAAATAAGTATTTGGAGTCAATTTTGATGTTAATTGAAAACAATTGAAGTTTGATTGAAATTAGACTTAGAGAAACTTAATTGGTCAAATCAGAAACTTAGTTGCATAAAATTCAAAGTCTGATGGACAGTTAAGGACTTGCAAAAGTCGCATGATTTCAGTGACTGAAATCAGTGAAATCAAGGACCAAATTGAAAAAAAATAAAAGTTTGATGGTTGTTTGGAGTGAAATAAACCGATGACCAAATTATAAAAGGCACTCAAGTTTAAAGCTAGCAATTGAATTTAATAGGGGTAAAATTGCATGAAATTAGAAGTTTAAGAGGAAATTAAGGGTCAAATTAAAAGAAATTAGAAGAATAGGGATTAAATTGAAGTTTGTCAAATCCAAAATTAGAAACCCTAATTTGTAGGGTTTAGCCAAAACAACATTGTTTAAGGTATTGTGCATCATCTTCTTCGACAGTTTTGGATGATCAAGTAAGTGCTTTCAAGTGAATGAATGTGGCGTTTTCGACCACCTCTAAGGTTGAAACCACCACCATTCAACTGAGAAACATCCCCTTTAAAACCATATTTTCATGAAATCAAATGTTTACATCCCATTTTCTCTAATGATCTCAATAATATTTTATCCCTAATCAGTCATCACTACACTTTCAGATTCCATACTAATTAAGTTGGCACTTTCAAATGAATGAATGTGGAGCTACAAACCTTCAAATTAAGCAAAAATAGATCCAATCAAAATGTACGTACCCATCTACCAAGTGCAGGTGGTCTCAAGCAACCTTGACGTCAAAGTTGTTCCGGCAAAGCCATGAAAGTTACCTACCTAGTTAGCCTTGACTGAGACACCTATTTCCATGAAATCAAATATTTACATCTTATTTTCTCCAATGATCTCAACAAGCTTGGAAGGTATATCCTTACAAACCTTGAAAGTTGAGTCCATGAGGCTTGCTGGATTGATTTTATTGTTTAAATGCAATGTTTTAAATGTGTTGACATGTTAATGATTACCATAATATGCTAAGTTTACATTTGAGTTTGATTTGGGATTTGCCAAATATGGCAGCATGGTTTTGGTGTTCTTCTGTTTTAGTTAATGCATGTGTCTAGGTCTCTGAGTTTTTTTTTTTTTGTCTTAGTTAAAGGTTTAGAAAGACTTTTTTAATCCAAATTGCTTGAATATGTAGGCTATTTTAAGTTGGTAGTTTTAAAGATTGGAATTTGATGCATATTTATGATGATTTGTTGTTTTTGTAAGTTCTTTTTATGTAAATAAGTTTGGTTTTGATAATGTGTCTTGTTGGAACCAAGAAACCATACTTTAGAAGTAAAAAATGATCATTCTGGGTTTGGATAGTGGCTGAGTTTTCTTGGTGATTTTCTAGGTTTAAGGCAATGTTTTTCATGTTTATGGGAAGAACATTGCCTTATACTCTTGATTTGGATCATTTTTGTCCATTTCTTTGAACATAAACCTTTATTATGCATGATTAACTAATAATGTGGTGTTCTTTCTCATTAACAACACATTTTAAATGGTTTTTAATCCTAAGGTTTTGGTTTCAAACCGAAACCCAATTTAACAAAATCGAGATTTTTAAGTGAAAATCGATATGATTTGATTGTAATTTTACCATAATATACAAGTTGTAGAAAACATTTTCGCCTTCCAAGATAGGTGAACCCTATCAGGTGACCTACTTGGATTATCTCCATAAGAATTCATATAGGTACATTAAAATCATACAATGCAGTCTACCTCAGGTAAGGTGCGCTAAGAGTGTTGATATCTTCCTTAGAAATAATTAGTCTCTTACTCTTAGAATCTCTAATAAGACCATTATACGTAGATTTCCTAACGACCCTGAACTAAACAACTAGGTGGCGACTCCTAAAACCCCTCGACATTGCATGCCCATGTGCGACATGAGTGGATCTTTATCTTGAGCCATAAACATATTACCGGTTAGGAACCCATCAAAATCTTCAAACCACATTTAGAACATAAAATACGGCTTACCTCTTGTAGGGTATGCTAGGTATGTTAATATCTTCCCAAGCCATAACCAATCCCTTACCCTTTGAATTTCTAATAAAACCAGTACATTCGGGTCTCTTGGTGACTCTGAATCAAACAACTAGGTGTCAACTTCCTGCCCCCCAACATCGCGCTTCCAAGTGCAACAATTATTATTATTATTAAGCAATTTAATTATTATCCATTATCCGCACTATTATTATTTTTATTATTATTATTAACAATAATAGTAGTAATAATATTACTATTAATAATAATGATAATAGTAGTACAATTATTATAACAATGTATCCATGCATATCTTTCATGAACATTATATCTTACTTTCAAACTAAATCTCTTTGAATCATATTTTAAACAAGCCATTTAAATCGAAATCGTGCATTTATAAAAATTTATTTGCTACAATCATTCAACAAATTAAAATTATAAAATGAAAAAAAAAAAGAGTAATCATTCATCAAGTTCTAGTAACCTCTCTCTCATGTGAGCGCTTTAGTTTGTTTTCTTGAGAAATAGACAGCATCTCCCCTATGAACATTTATGGCATGTCATAAAAAATCAGGCAGTTTTCCATGCTCTCTGACATGTCATCGAGAGCTGTGTGATTAGTACTTAAAAGTACATTCTTATTAAGACTTTATATTATCATATTGCACTAAAATATCACTAAATTCTCTAACTAAAACATGTTTTATAATAACAAGTCTGATAATATAAGATATCTTTAATTTATGGTAAATGCTTATTTTTAATACAGATATATCTCACAATTCAAATGATTTATTGATGTGATTAACTATTGAAAGTGAAGAGACAAAAAGAGGACTAGGCTAAGAGAAGAGATGCTAGTTCAATTCCAAACTGGAACACCATTCGGTTATTGGATCATAACTGAAGTTGTAGACCTTGGATTTAGATCTGCTTTATATGGATGGAAAGTTAAGACATATACTTAAAACTTTCATGAGGAGTCTAAAACTCAATTCTGCTATTTTCAAGTTCAATTCTTAGCAACAACAGAGAAGTCAGAATCTGTCCTACAGCTTAGACACTATTCGATTTTCAGCTCATATCTTGAGTTCTAGAAGTCCAAATAAGCTCTGGTTTTTTTTGTTGGAAAGCTAAGACAATTGCCCATAACTTTCATGAACAAAGGGCTCAAATTCTGATGTTAGCAATGACATTTTGGCCAGCCAACAATATCAATAACCAGCAGCCAACAATGTCAAAAACCAGCCACCAAATCAATGGTTGGCCACCAACTATTTTCTTAGTCAACCAATCAATAGTTCTGAATCTTAGCCTATAAAAGGAGGCATTTGCCATGTATTTAGTCATATTATTTTTCAGATCAAAATCATCTTCTTGCTTTTCTCTTTATATCTTTGTAATGTTCAAGTTTTCTTTCATGCTATATTAATCTCTTGTTTATGCTTTTTCATTTCCTTTCCTATACTTAGTTAACTTATATCATGTCTATGTTCTTATATTGTTTATTTATTTTTTTCTTCTTCATTATGTTTAGCTAAGTTAATTATGTTAAGGTGAAAAGGTTTCACTAACGGTGTTAGAATATGTATAATATAAACTCAACATGGACTTTAATGTTTATATCCAAGAAAGATTGTTATTAGCATGTCTTATCTTTATCCAAGAAAGATTGTTATTAGCATGTCTTATCTTTTTATCTTACTAATTCTCAATACTTTGCTTGTTAAATGGTTAATCTAGATTTGTGTTATATTACACTTGGTACATCAAATGTTTGATCCTTCATAGTCTTCGGGCGACATCGTTATTATGATAGAAAATTGATTTGTTGTTAACATAAGCTAGCAACATGAATGCTTGATGATATTTATAAGTATGGTGTTACTTAGATAAGATGATTAATATGATCATGTTAATAATTTATAATGAGCTAATAACGATAAATCATCTGATTGGAACCTCCTTTATGTGTGGTTTCCAGTTGAGTAATAAAAGGAGTTTATATTATATTTATTTGAAATACCATTAGTTAATCCTTTAATCTTGACATCTGTTTTATCATTGTTTAATCCTTACATCAATATTACATCTCAAAGTTCTCTTCAATATCAAAATCATTTTATTATTTGTAATTTATATAATTTACCTCTCTGTGGTTCGACCCCGGTCTTGCCGAGTTATTTATTACTCTAACACTCTTGCACTTGGGATAAAACATCAACTCTTTGATCGTGTCACTGTGGAGTTTCATGATTATCTTTTTAATGCATATGCCAATCAGGGTCAATAACAATCAAGTTTAATAAAGAAACCAAAGGTTATTAGTAATAGTATTGTTAATAATAATGATAATAGTAGTACAATTATTTGTAAAAATGTATCCTTGCATATCTTTCATGAACATTATATCTTATTTTCAAACTATATCTTTTTTATTCATGTTTTAAACAACCCAATTATATCTAAATCGTGCGTTTATAAAAATTTATTTCCTGCAATCATTCATGAAATTAAAATTATATATATATATATATATGAATGTTCCAATCACCTCTTTGTCATGTGAACGTCTTTTTTTTTTCTTGGGATGCAGACAACATCTCCCCCATTAACATTTCTGGTATGTCCTAAAAAACAATGCAGTTTTCCATCCTCTCTGACATGCCATGGAAAGTTGTGCAGTTTCGTTATTATCTTTTTGGTGCACATGCCAATCATGGTCAATCATTCTTCAAATTAAAATTATAAAATAAAAAAAGAGTAATCATTGAACAAGTTCCATCAACCACTTTGTCATGTGAGCGTGTTTTTTTCTTGGGATGCAGACAACATTTACCCCACTAACATATCTGGCATGTCCTAAAAAACTGTGCAAGTTTCCATCCTCTTTGACATGTAATCAAGAGCTGTGCGGTTTCATGATTATCTTTTTGTTGCACATGTCAATCAAGGTCAATAACAATCAAGGTTAATAAAGAAACCAAAGGTCATTAGTAATATTATTGTTAATAATAATGATAATAGTAGTAAAATTATTAGTAACAATGTATCCTTGCATATCTTTCATGGATATTATATCTTATTTTCAAACTAAATCTTTTTTATTAATATTTTAAGAAGCCATTTATATCTAAATCATGCTTTTATAGAAATTTATGTTCTGCAATCATTCATCAAATTAAAATTATAAGAAAAGGAGTAATCATTCGTCAAGTTCCAGCAACCTCTTTGTCACATAAGCGTTTTTTTTTTCTTGGGATGCAGACATCTACCCCACTAACATTTCTGGCATGTCCTAAAAAATTATGCAGGTTTCCATCCTCTCTGACATGTCATGGAAAGCTGTGCGATTTCGTGATTATCTTTTTGGTGCACATGCCAATCATGGTCAATCATTCATCAAAAAAACATTATAAAATAAAAAAATGGAGTAATCATTCATCAAGTTCTAGTAACCTCTCTGTCATGTGAGTGCGTTTGTTTTTTTTTCATGGGAAGCAGACAACATCTCCCCCACTAACTTTTCTGGAATATCCTAAAAGCCTTTATAGTTTTCAATTCTCTCTGACATGTCATCGAGAGTTGTGCGGTTTCATGATATCTTTTTGGTGCACATTCCAATCAAAGTCAATAACAATCAAGGATAATAAAGAAACCAAAGATCATTAGCAATATTACAATTAATAATAATGATAATAGTAGGACAGTTATTACTAATAATGTATCCTTGCATATCTTTCATAGACATTATATCTTATTTTCAAACTAAATCTCTTTGATTCATATTTTAAACAAGCCATTTATATCTAAATCATACATTTATAAAGATTCATTTCTTGCATTCATTCATCAAATTCAAATTATAAAATAAAAATAGGAATAATCATTCATCAAGTTCTGGTAACCTCTCTGTCAAGTGAACGCATTTGTTATTTTTCCTGGGATGCAAACACCATCTCCCCCACTATCTTTTCTAGCAGGTTTTAAAACGTTGTTCTGTTTTTCATCCTCTCTAACATGTCATTGAGAGTTGTGCTGTTTCATGATTATCTTTTTGGTGTGCATGCCAATGAAGGGCAATAACAATCAAGGTTAATAAACAAACCAAATGTCCTTTGTATTATTACTGTTAATAATAATATACTAGTAGTATTATTATTATTAACAATGTTTCCTTGCATATGTTTCATGGACAATATATCTTATTTTCAATCTAAATCTCTTTGATTCATATTTTTAACAATTTGTTTACATCTAAATCGTGCATTTATATATAAAAAAAATTCCTACAATCATTCATCAAATTAAAATTAGAAAATAAAAAATGGGAGTAATCATTCATCAAGTTCTAGTAACCTCTATGTCATGTGAGCATGTTTGTTTTTTTCCTGGGATGGAGACAACATCTCCCTCACTAACATTTCTGGCATGTACTAAAAAACTAGGCAATTTTCCATCCTCTTTACATGTAATCAAGAGCTGTGCGGTTTCATGATTATCTTTTTGTTGCACATGCCAATCAAGGTCAATAACAATCAAGGATAATAAAGAAACCAAAGGTCATTAGTAATATTACAGTTAATAATAATGATAATAGTAGGACAGGTATTACTAACAATGTATCCTTGCATTTTTTTCATGGATATTATATCTTATTTTCAAACTAAATCTCTTTGATTCATATTTTAAACAAGCCATTTATATCTAAATCATGCATTTATAAAGATGTATTTCCTGCATTCATTCATCAAATTCAAATTATAAAATAAAAATAGGAATAATCATTCATCAAGTTCTAGTAACCTTTCTGTCAAGTGAGCGCGTTTGTTATTTTTCCTAGGATACATACACTGTCTACCACACTAATTTTTCTAGCATGTTCTAAAAATTTGTTCCGTTTTCCATCCTCTCTGACATGTCATTAAGAGTTGTGTTGTTTCATGATTATCTTTTTGGTGCACATGCCAATCAAAGTCAATAACAATCAAGGTTAATAAAAAAACAAAGGTCATTAGTAATATTATTGTTAATAATAATATAATAGTATTATTATCATTAGTGACAATGTTTCCTTACATATGTTTGATGGACAATATATCTTATTTTCAATCTAAATCACTTTGATTCATTTTTTAAACAAGCCATTTATATCTAAATCGTCCATTTATTAAATTTTATTTCTCGTAATTATTCATCAAATTTAAATTATAAGATAAAAAAAGAAGTAATCATTCATCAAGTTCCATTAACCTCTTTGTCTTGTGAGCGTGTTTTTTTTTTCTTAGGATGCTAGCAACATTTCCCTCATTACCATTTCTAGCATGTCCTAAAAAACTGTGTAGTTTTCCATCCTCTCTGACATGTCATGGAAAGTTTTGCGGTTTCACAATTATTTCTTTGGTGCACATGCCAATCAAGTTCAATCATTCATCAAATTAAAATTATAAAATAAAAATAAAGGTGTAATCATTTAATAAGTTCCAGTATCCTCTCTGTCATGTAAGCTTGTTTTTTTTTCTTGGGATGCAGACAACATCTCCCCACTATCATATCTGGCATGTCCTAAAAACTGTGTAGTTTTTCATCCTCTCTAACATATCATGGAAAGTTGTGTGGTTTCATGATTATCTTTCAGGTGCATACGCCAATCAATGTCAATAACAATCAAGGATAATAAAGAAATCAAAGGTCATTAGTAATATTATTGTTAATAATAATGATAATAAGTGTACTATTATTATTAAGAATGTTTCCTTGCATATGTTTTATGGACAATATATCTAATTTTCAAAGTAAATATTTTTTATTAATATTTTAAATAAGTCATTTATATCTAAATCGTGCATTTATAGAAATTTATGTCCTGCAATCATTCACCAAATAAGAATTATAAAAAAAGGAGTAATCATTTATTAAGTTCCAACAACCTCTTTGTCATGTGAGCATGTTTGTTTTTTTTCTTGGGATGTAGACAACATCTCCCCTACTAACATTTCTGGCATCTCCTAAAAAACTGTGCAGTTTTCCATCTGCTTTGACATGTCATGGAAAACTATGCGGTTGGATGATTATCTTTTTGGTGCACATGTCAATCAAGGTCAAACATTCATCAAATTAAAATTACAAAATAGAAAAAGGAGTAATCTTTCATCAAGTTCATGTAACCTCTCTGTCATGTGAGCGTGTTTGTTTGTTTTTTCTTAGGATGTGGACAACATCCCCCCTACAAACATTTCTGGCATGTCCTAAAAAACTGTATAGTTTTCCATCCTCTCTGACATGTCATGGAAAGTTGTGCGGTTTCATTATTATCTTTTTGGTGCACATGCTAATCAAGGTCAATAACAATCAAGGTTAATAAAAAAACCAAAGATCATTAGTAATATTATTGTTAATAATAAAGATAATAGTAGCACAATTATTATTAACATTATATCCTTGCATATCTTTCATGGACATTATATCTTATGTTCAAACTAAATCTCTTTGATTCATATATTTAACAAGCCATTTATATCTAAATCGTGTTTTTACAAAAATTTATTTCTTGAAATCATTTATCAAATTTAAATTATAAAATAAATAAAAAAGAAGTAATCATTCATCGAGTTCTAGTAACCTCTATGTCATGTGATGTTTGTTGTTTTTTTCTTGGGATATGGACAACCACCCCCCCTAACTTTTCTGGCATGTCCTTAAAAACTATGTTGTTTTCCATCCTCTAACATGTGATTGAAAGCTATGCAGTTTTATGATTATTTTTTTAGTGCACATGCAAATCAAAGTCAATAACAATCAAGGTTAATAAAAAAACCAAAGGTCATTAGTAATATTATTGTTAGTAATGATGATAATAGTAGTATTATTATTATTATTATTATTATTAACAATGTATCCTTGCATATCTTTCATGTACATTATATCTTATTTGCAAACTAAATATCTTTGATTCATATTCTAAACAAGTCATTTGAATCTAAATTGTGCATTTATAAAAAATTATTTCCTACAATCATTCATCAAATTCAAATTATAAAATGAAAAAAAAGAGTTATCATTCATCAAGTGGTATTAAAGTAGGTCAGCATTTAGATCAATAGCAAATCATGAATAGAATTGTGGAGCATTTGGTGACAATCATCTCTATGACAATGATCAGGGGATGCAAGCTATTTGAAATCAGCTAAATCATCATTAGAGATAGTAGCTTTATAGGGACAAATGCAAATTGGGTTGGGTGACACCAATATCGAAGTCAATGACCTTACAACCAGGCTTAAAGCATTAGTGTTGCACGCAGACACGAACTAGGAAATAACAGAGGCATGTGCCTGGAATGACGCCAGCAACAAACCTATCCTTGAACTAGTTCATGCAAATCCTCATGGCTAGTATGACAATGGTATTCTTCTAATAAAGAAGATCGAGGTAAGGTTTCTAGAAATAATACGTATGATCAAGATTATCGTATGAAGGTTGAAATTTCTTGTTTTGATGGTGATTTAGTAGTAGAGGATTTTCTTGATTGGTTAGTTGAATGCGATCGATTTTATAAGCATACAAGAGTTTCATATTCGAGGATAATAAAAACTACATGGTTTAAATTGAAGCATGAGACCTTAGTCTGATGAGATAGGCTATTGGAAACTAGGAGGCAATAAGGTAGAAGGCCTATTAAGACTTGGGAGCAGATGAAGCAGTTGTTGAGAGGTAGATTTTTGCCTCTTGATTTAAAAGACCTCTTCCTTAAGTATCAAAGATGTTTCTAAGATTCTCAAAACTTGTATGAATATAAAACAAAATTTTTGCTCTTAGCCGAGTGAAATAATCCACATGAAACTTGTCGCATGTCGAAGCCAAAATACACATATTATTGAAAATTGTAGTTCCTACCTAGAAATTAAAGGAAACTAAGGATCCTAAAAAAAGTAAGCATTAGTTCTAGAGATTCAGGTAAGAGGTTGACTATGCTTAAGATAAGAACGATGTCACTCATAAAGCATCATATTTTATGAAAGGTTATCTTTACTATATGTTAACTTAAATTTATCTTTTTTATTGTAATCAATTATTCTAATTAATTGTTTTATTATTTTTTATTATTTCTAATTTTATAAAAGTTTGACATTAGTCTTCAAATACATTAAGATGTAGACATAAATTCCTAAAAGGAATCTTCATCAAAATTGCTAAAAAATAAACATAACTAGCATTTGATTTTCACATATGAACATCAATCGTTTTAAAAACGAACGTGTCAACTAATCCATTTTTAAGACGTGGTTCATATGAATAATAAAAATTGAATTGGAATTTATCCTATTCACTATGATGAATTGCAAAACAAACTCGAAAATCATTATTATTATTCTATGAGCTTTAATAAAACCATATTGACACAACCCAAGTTATCAATTCGTATACTTGGAAAATACAAGGAAGCATTTGTTATAATTTTTCTTTTGCATTTTGTTTTTGTACTATTTTATAAGAATGTCACTATCAATAATAAAAAAAAATTGGACTTTCACAAAAATAAAAAAATATGTACAAAATTTAAACATATAAATAGCAAGAAAATATTTATTTTGGTTGAAATTGGGCTTGAGCTGGAAAAACACCAAAAAATGTTTTAAAAAAATACCACTGGGCCACTTGGCGCACGTGCACCCACACGCTGGCTATTTCACCAATCTTAGAATTACGCCCACGTGCCTTCACTCACCATTTATAACCTGCAAAGGGAGTGAATTAATTTGGCCAAATCAAGACACCAGCTCCTTTTCTTCTCCTGTTGTCAGGGCTTCTTTTTCTTTTTCTTTTTTGTCTCTGGGTGTTTCTTCTCTTGTCAGTTAGGTTGTCGTCGACATAGTTGGGTTGGGTTTGATTGGTTAAGTTTTAAGAAGTGGGGTCTACTGGATTGTTCGCGTGAAGGAGGACCTGCCTACTGGTTTCGACAGTGGATCCTAAAGTTTGTGAGAGGGCGGCTTTCATGGTGATTGATAGCTGTAGAATGCATATGGTGGCTCAGGGCTGTGGGATTTGGAAATTATTCTTCAACTTTAAATTTCTTTCACTCCAAATTAAATTAAATTAAGCTATTTTTTCAATTGAGACCTTTACTATGACCAAAAAAAACTCTCAAGCTCAATTTGTTTTTATTTGTGTTACTCTATTATTATTGATCTAATTTCAAACCTCAACTATTTTTATATTTTTTTTTACACACAAGAATTAAATAAAAAATGAAGAAAATAACTAACACTACTTAAAAGATGTTTTTCTATTTTTTTTTCAAAGTATATACAAAAATAAAAATAAAAAATTAAATTACAACAAAACTGATAAGCAATAAGTTGCTTGATAAGTAAAGGGATTAAAACCTGCCATCAGAGATAGAATTGGGCTCCAAAGAAGGGTTGCTGCCACAGAGCCTTGACTTACACCAATTACACCAGTTGAGAAGGCTAAGCAGCCATAAATAAACAATTAATCCAAACAAGCTAATGTTGGCTCTAGTTATGATAAATAACCTGAAAAGAAGGTAATTATCATGTCAAGCCACCTTTAATAAAGTGTTATCGATGCAATTAGAAAGGGTATAAATCCAAAGTATGTCCTCAGATGAGGCTAGTTAGTAGGTCATCGGAACCCTCAAAATATAATTCTGACTTTACTTATAACAAATAAAATAAATTCGGAATGTGATTTTGAAAACAAGATTGAACCCATGGGAAATTTTGTTTAATCTTCCTATAAAATATTGAAATTAAAAAATAACTAGAGATTTGAATAAAAAATTAAAGAAACAATATTCTGAAAATAAAAATAATAAATTGATATGTCATTAACTCAGTTTAAAAATCCAGATATTCATTCCTATAAATTTTCATTCCTATAAATTTGTTGATCATTAAGGTCATGCTCTCTTGATATGTTAACTTTTTTTATTGATGAAATAGAAGAGTGTAAAGTTGTTTTTATATTACTAGAATAACATTGTTGGGCACTTGCACTTATTGAGAGAGTCATTAGAGACCTAAAAGTATTACAATCCTTATGGTAAGAAGATCAATTACTCTTCTTTATTCTGGAGTTTCATCAGTTATGAACAACATTTTTGATGAATAACAAAAAGGAATAAACTAGATTTTTTGTTGAGATTCCCACATGCAACTTCATTAATGAAGTCATAAAAAACTTTAAACATATTAGGCTTTTCTTAGTTAAGTACTACGTTGGCGACTAACCTTAAAAACAAGTTCCTTGTCATGATAGGGATCTTTTCATGCTTAAGTTAACAAATATAATATAGGAATGTGTATGTAAAAAAATGTATGTAATGAATAATGTAAGTATGTTTGAGTGAGCTTGAGTTAACATACATGAGCTTGAATGGCTTGTCTTCAAGCCTTATAGATACCAGAGGAACATAGCTTTTCTTATAGGAAGATTATAAAGTTGATGGGGAATATCTGGTTTTCTATAAAGTTGACTACTTGATTGGCATGCCAGACTTACGTGGATAGATTGATGCTTGAAAGTAAATCATTATCGGTAAGAGTGGCAGGCCAGGAAAGGCAAAGAAAGTTGGTGCAAAGTTAGATATAGATTGGAAAGGTTAGCCTAAAAAGTTAATAAGAGATTGTTTATTAATGAGAGAAGGTGGTATGCTGTGATGGATGGTGCCTGCTTCTAGAGGAAAATATTTTAAAACATGCGCAAACAAGAAAGGGTGAAAAGGGGGGAGGGGGAGGGGGAGAGAGAGAGAGAGAGTCTAGCTCAACTGCTGCTAAGGTGACAGTCTAGATCAGGCTGTCAAGATGGCAGCAACCCCTTTCTAGCTAGCCAGACCCAGCCTAGCTGTTGCAGATAACCCCAGTCTGGGCCGAAAAGGCTCTGCCAGGGGCTGCTGCATGCTACCCCGATCTGGGCTGCATCATTATCAATTAACACAAACATAATAATATGGTGAAAAACTTATTCGTTTGCATACAATGAGACAGTCAAATTTTAATCACCCCATGCATCGCCACACATTTCAAAATAATATAAGTAGAAGAAGTCACAAAGTTAGAGAAAAAGAAAATGAAAAAATAATCACCCCAGTCGACTGGGCTCTCTTTATAAGGGTCTTTGATTTTTTTATGTTTTAAATTAAATTCATTTAAATTAATTGATTTACAATATATTTACAGAATTATTTTTTAAAATATAGTTCACCTTTTTTATATAATATTAGCTATTGCTCTTTGTTATAGCCTTTCATGATTCTTTTTTAATTATTTTTTAAAAAAATATTTATTTTAGTAAATGCATGCATCAGCTTTTGAGATTTAAATTAAAACTTTTTTTTATCCTAGAAAACATGCTCATGACATATTTTTATTTTTATTTTTGTATAAATGTTTTTTTATCCAACCGCAATACATGTACAAAATATCCTAAACTTAATCTCAATTTAAATCCATTCTTTAATCCAATTTAAATGAGTGAAGTGTGTGTTCCTATAAGGCTTTGCTCGCAAGAAATTAACAAAATACTAAAGATATGTTAAATCATTATAGTTATACTCGTAAAATATTATTTGATATAATAGTATTTTATGTTTTTTTAGATTTTTTTTAATTTTATTTTTTAATATTAGTTTTTTTTTAATTATGCTTTATAATCTTTTCTGATTTCTTTTTGTTGGGTTATATTACAATCTCATGAATTTAATTTTTTTATCCTTCTATTTCAATTGTTAATATTGGATCCGTTGAAAGTGAGCTTTACAAATTTTTTCGATTTGGTATATGAATTTGTTTCAGTCTCATGAATCAAGTCGCAGGTTTAAATTTTCTTTTCTTTTACTGCCTTTTCTAATTAATTTTTTTTTTAATTTCATCCTTCAATATTAAGTTGGTTAGAAATTGAGTTTCATAATTTTTTTTATTTTCTTTCTATAAAGTTATCATAATCTCATGACCTAAATTTTAGCAGGTTAATCCTTGAGTTGACTCTATTGATTTTTGTTTTTTTAATTGAATTTTGTATTTTTTTTTTCAATTTACTTTATATGGAGTTATCTTGATGATTTTGGTAGGTTAACTCGGGTTGACTCAATTTATTTTTTTAAATCCTTTTGTAATTGAATTTTTCTTTCAATTTCACCCTCCAACAACTCAATCTTCTTCCTTTTTATTTATTTTTTCTTCAATTTCATCCTTCAATATTAGATTTTTTTTCAATTTACTTTATATAGAGTTATCTTGATCTCATGACTTTAATTTTTTTACTCAATTTTAATTTTTAATAGTGGATGTGTTGGAAATAGAGTTTTATATTATTTTTTATTTTCTTTTTATAAGGTCATCATATTCTCATGATCGATATCACGAGCTTAACAAGTTAGCCCGAGTTGACTTGAGTTGTTTTTTTATTTTTTTTATTTATTTTATCCTTCAACATTAGATTAGTTGAAAATTGAGTTTCATGATTTTTTTTTCTATGGAGTTTTTTCTAATCTTATGATCAAGGTTGGCTCAAATAGTTTTTATTGTTCATTTTTTAATTTGATGTTTTTTTTTCAATTTCATTCTTGAACATTAAGTTAATTAGGAATTGACCTTCATAATTTATTTAGATTTATTTTTTATAAGTTTATTATGATCTTATAACTTAGATCACGGATTTGATAGGTTAACTCAAATCGATCTAATATATTACTAGCTTAATATTTTTAAAAAATAATATTTATCAAATATATCACCATATTAATATTAAAAAAATATCATGTAATATATATTATGTTTTAAATCCATGATTATTTTTTTTTATTATAAAACACGTTGATAATTTGACTCATGGTATGGTGCAGGCTAATGATCTAATTTAATATTAAATAAGGTGAAAGTGGATTTAATAAAATTTAGTTGATTTGATAGGGCAATTGATTATCTCGATTATTTTTATAAAATTCCAAATGAGATTATTATAATTATTTTTTGTTCTCAAAATAATATAACTTGAAATAATATTAAATCAAAGCCATTTTTAAATTTATCCACCCAACCTTTGTTAGTGCTTGAACTTCGCTAATTTAATAACTTTGTACTATATACTCCTGTTACCTTCCAAACAGAGAGAAAAATTGTAAACATGCATACATAAATAAATAAATAAATAATAAATTGAAAAAAAATATACAAGGGGACTGCTTCGTGAAAACGTGAATAATCACTGACCAGCCTAACGTGCTGTCTAGTAGTACAAGTATATCATCCGTTATATATATATATATATATATATATATATATATATATATATAATATATATAGACACACACACGCTCTTGCATCTTCTTCTGGTAGAAATTATTGAATCGCAAAGCTGTCCAAACCATTTGGATCTTCTCTTCTCGTGTGATTTTTCCACCAAAGTCATCCGAAATGAACGACGCAGATGTCTCCAAGCAGATCCAGCAGATGGTCCGATTCATCCGCCAAGAAGCAGAGGAAAAGGCCAACGAGATCTTAGTTTCTGCTGAAGAAGTAATTCTTCCCTCTTTGCTTGTTTTTGCTGAATTGCTTGATGGGTTTTTCAGTTTTGATCTTATTGAGAAAATGTTTTCTTCAAGGAATTCAATATTGAGAAGTTACAACTGGTTGAGGCTGAGAAGAAGAAGATCAGGCAAGAGTATGAGCGTAAAGAGAAGCAAGTTCAAGTTCGTAAGAAGATGTAATTCTCTCCCATTTTTTATTGGTTAACTTTTTGGTAATTATGTTGTTTATTGATTGGTGGGGCTGTGTTGTGCTGTTAAATTTGATTGCTTGTAGTTGTTATCTTGTGAACAGTTAAGTGAAGTGATGCTAATCATGGAATTTGTTAGTGTTGAAATTGAATCTTATTATTTTTGTTTTGTTATGTTTCAAGCACTTTATTTATTTATTTATTTATGCAGGGAAATTATAAAAATATGGTCCGGTTTGAAACTGTGTAGGATAGGATAGATTACTAGTTTGATTTTATTGAAAGGAGATCAGGATTGGATTTTGAAATAATTTTACGTTGATTTGTGTAGGTAGAGAATGGGATTATTTTACTCAGTTCTGATCAGGAGTGGTTGTGATGAAGTGACGTTTGTTTTGTTGGTTTTTATGGGCAGTGAGTATTCGATGCAGCTTAATGCTTCTCGGATCAAAGTGCTTCAAGCTCAAGATGATGTGGTTAATTCCATGAAAGATGTAGCGGGAACGGATCTTCTGAATGTCAGCCAACATCACCATCGGTACAAGCATCTTCTCAAAGATCTCATTGTTCAGGTCAGTATTGAATAACCAGCATGCCCATTTGCTTTTCAGTTGCTTTTAACTTGAAGAAAATTGTGGAATTGCTTTGCCACGTGTAGTTCATGAAGTTGTGGTTGATGGGGCTTTTTCACTTGTGTTCGTCTGTATCTGTATAAACTCTTGATACATGCACATGATGCCTACATTTCAGTTGTTAGATACATGCACTTGATGTTCCCTACTGAGCATTTTTGTTTTTTTTTTGATAAAATGAAGTGAATTTTAATCTACTAACACTCTGATGATGGCTTGAGCTTTGAGGGAATCATCTGATGAAACTTTTTAACTTGCAGATACATTTTAGGGGATGATTGGTTGTTTGTAAATTAGATGAAGAAATGAAAAATTGTATTACCAGGGAATGCTCAGAAATGACCATTATGATTTCATATTTAACAGGAATGCGGTGTTATATATATGAATAAAGTATTGTGCTCATAATCTGGATATTCTTTCTTCATTTTTTTTTTCCAGAGTTTACTCAGATTGAAGGAGCCTGCTGTCTTGCTACGTTGCCGGAAAGATGACCATCATTTGGTGGAGTCTGTCCTGCATTCAGCAAAGGAAGAATATGCTGAGAAAGCAAATGTTTATCCCCCAGAAGTCATTGTAGACCACGATGTCTATCTTCCACCTGCTCCTAGCCATCATAATGCTCATGGTCCTTTCTGGTAAATTGTTCATGAAAATCCAAGAAACTAACCTGAGTGCATATACTTATTCATTAATCAATAGCTGTTTGTGTGGGGCTTCTGTGGGTCTTATCAAGTGTGTGTTGTAGTTTGTTCTTATTGTGGTCGCCATAGTAAATTTATACCCGCTGTTGATTTCCAAAATTTTCTAGTTGCATAATTCACGTTGCTAATTGTATCATATAACTTAGGGTTTCCAAATTGCGTAATATGTAACCAATGAGTGTAAGGTTTCAAATGACTTATCTTAAAAAGTCACTCTTTTGTTGTGAAGCTCTGGAGGTGTGGTGTTGGCATCTCGAGATGGGAAGATTGTGTTTGAAAATTCTCTTGATGCGCGGTTGGACGTTGTATTTCGTAAAAAACTTCCTGAGGTATGTTCAATAAATTATCGTTATTGATGTTACTATTTTTTTCCTAACCTCTCCATACACTCTAATTCCTTAATAGGATACTCATATCAATAGAATGAATGAAAGAGAATTGAATTTGTTCTTAGAAAAGGAACAATCATGAATGATTATGAAGTGCCCAATTATTATTATTTTGAAAAAAGGGGTTGTGAGGTAGCCTACAAAAAGTGGAACAACATTTTAGATTTTTTAGGCTGTTTATTTTAGAAAGAAACACAGGGTCTAATTTTAATATTTTAGTTTCCCTATGTTTTCTATTTTCATTAGGACTTCTTATTTTATTACACCCTCCGCGGACATCAACTTTAAGGTATTATTATTGAATTAAAAAATTTACTGTGTTTGTGTTGTTTGGTGATCTTGTTGGTGGATATACATCTTCTAAATCACCACTACACTAAATAATCATTAAGAGTAAGAATAATGTTAGTTCTTAGATTTTTGTTAACTCATTCTAATTGAGTATTTTTTCTTATTATTGTTTTAGCACATTGAAATTTATAACTAATCTTCAAAAAGACGTTTAGTCCCAACTTGAATAAATTTTAGTTTTGGTTGAAACACATGGGATAATGTGAAGAGGATGGGGGCTTTCTAATGTAGTTAGGCGTGCTATAATAAGTGATTCTAAGCAGTCAGGTGCAAGTTTGCCACAACTAGATAAGGATTTGTCCCAAACATATTACATAGATGGCCTGACAAATATATTTATAGATTAGAGAAACAGATCCAAGCCCAAGAGGAGGTCTGGTTGCGCCAGACCAAAATAATGACTAAAAAAGGCTATAACTTTTGATTTGACAGTTGGAATCGCTACTTTGGTCATCGAATATTTAGATTTTACAAATCTCGCCCTAGAGCTCTGGTTTTGATAGTTTCTGTGTGATTTTCCTTGTTATTTTTAGATTTCATGCTTCTTTCCTTTATAATTTTGGATTTTTATTTTGTTCCTAGGTGAGGTTGGGTTTTTGACCTATTTAAGGCTTCGTAAACCTCCTAAAGAGAGGGCTTGAGGATTGATATTATAGAGAAAATAAAACCTCTAAACTTGGGGCTCACATTTGCAGCTCATTTTGCTTATTAAAATTCTCGTGTTCTTTCTTTGTTTGTTGTTGTTTTTAGCTTCTGCCTGTATCAGTTGATATCAAAGCCCAACAATCCTAGGTTTATTTGTTGTGTGTTGCAATCCCATAGAAGAGAATTTATTTGTTGTGTGCGCTAACAAACCATGGTGGGAAAAGGTCGTGGAGCAGAGTGTGGCCAAGAAGGGGATGGGGAGCTCCCTCATTGACAAGGGAACATCCAGAAGCTCGCTATCGAAGACATTCAAAGGTAGATCACATAATTAACTAGTAGGTAGTTAATAGTAGTCTCGACAACTTACTGTGAAGCTTGGTTAGAGATAAGCTAAAACAGTGAGATAAGACATTGTCATAGGTGAAGTTTGCTTATAATAGATCTTGAAATCAGACCACCTAACTAAGTCCCTTTAAGATTGTCTATACGTAGAATCCTTCTGGAGTACTCGAGTTAATTCACATACCTCGCATCGGATGTATGAGCATCCAAGCTACTAACATGGTAGATTACTTATTTGGCATTCACAGTAGGTCAAGCAGACAATTAGTGACAACAATGCCATGTATAAGGCCCTTGCTAATACTCATCATAAGAGAGTAGTGTTTGAAGTTGGTGATTTGGTATGAGCAATCCTTACACGTGACAGGTTTCTAGTGTGAGAATAACAAGCCTAAGGAAAGGAAGATAGGTCATTATGAGGTGTTGTAAAAGATAAATGATAATGCCTAAAGATTCATCTTCCTCATCCTCTGAAAACTTCTCATGTCTTTAATGTAGCACTTGACTTCTTATTTAGAGGAGAAACAAAACTTGAGGATGAATTCCCTCCAACCTAGGGAGAATGATGTAGTTGGACTTGCGATAACAGATGATTCTAAGTAGTTAAGTGCAGGTTTATCATAGCTAGATGAGGATCTACCCTAAATAAATTACATGGATGGCCTAGCAGATACATTTATGGACCAGTGCGACAAATCTAAGCCCAAGAGGTGGTCTGGTTGTGTCAAATCAGAATAACAGCTTAAAATCTCACCTCGGGGCCTCAGTTTTAGTAGTTTTTGTGATTTCCTTGTTATTTTTGGATTTCGTGCTTTTTTTCTTTGTAATTGTGGATTTTTATTTTGTTTCATAGTTGAGATAGGATTTCTGGTCTATTTAAGGCTTTGTAAAACTCTTAAAGTGGACTTGAGGATTGTTATTCTAGAGAAAATAAAACTTGCGAGCTTGGGATTCACATGTGCAACCCCTTTCGCTCATTAAAATTCCCATGTTTTTTTTTGTTTATTACTGTCTTTAGCTTCCACCTGCATCACTTTTCTTACTTTTTTCTTTTTTGGCCATCAATCAATAGTCCTGCAAAGAGGATAAGGACAGTTTGCTTGGATCTGAAATGCTAGCAGGTTATTTTTTACTGAAGAAAGAGTGCAGAAATGATTTTTAGATGAAACTTGCAGCACGGGCATCTGCTATTTGACTTTAAACTTCCTTTTCTAATCCTCTAGTATGAGTTCTGTGTAAGAGGTGGAAGTTCCTTTAAAGACGTAATTATTTAGTATAATTTATGGGTCTAAGTTGTTCACTAGTCTGACTAACTTCTTATGATTTTCCTTTTTTTCTCAACTTTCTTTATCAGTTTTATGCAGGTATCTCTTTAAGAATTAGAGATTCTTTAACAAAACCTCCCTCATTCTTATTTCCATACATGCTATTGCAAACAGAGTTCTGTGAGAAGTTATATCAGTATTTTTCCCATTATATGACCTTTTTTTGTCTGCAAATTGCTGAAAATTTTAGTGCTACCTTGGAAAGGCCATATCGAATGGCCTGCATCAGTGTAACTTGACATCTCAGGAAAGCTTTGTGATTGCGTATGTTGTTTAGCTACTCATTTGTATAACATGCATGACATTGCAGCTTTGCTAAGTATTGTTGAATTTGTTACCCTAATGCTGTCATGGCTTCTTATTGCAGATCCGCAAGCTGCTAGTTGGTCAGGTTGTATAATGGAATGGCGTGGCCTATGCATGATGGATGGTTTGTATTGTTGTTTGGTGCCTGGATAATTTATGTCCAATAGTTGAAGATCAAGAGATTATCATCAATTCTTTGGTTGTTTATTTTAAATTTCCTGTTTGCGAAATACCTTTATTTCTGAAATTAGTGAAGCTGGTACCTGGTTTAGTGCTTGTATCCTCCAAGACACCTCAAGGCACTCGTTTTCAACAATAAATAAAATATCAAGTGTTTTGATCAAGTCATACCGTTATAATCCTTCTCCCTCGCTGTGCCAAACCTTCCTGTTCCCTAGTGTAACTTTTACCTGTTGAGCATCTGTTGTGCGGCGGCCCTTCCACTTGATGGAACTAGAGGAGCGCGGAAGGGAAAAGACATGAACCTATCAAGTTCATACTTGAATCCTATCTGGGTGCCTTTATATGTCTGTTCAATTCTTACAGAGACTTCTGAGATAGGATTTTATGCACCCTCTGAGAAGATTTGAATCCTTGCCAACGATTGCGGTTATCTTTGGCATGAAAAGACTATTGTAATTGTTGCAATGGGGGGTGAGCGAGTGAGTTAGGACTAATTCAGATAAGAGAGAAGTAAAGGCAAATCTTTTGTTGAAAAAAGCTGGCAACGATTTTGAACAGAATTCTTCCTTGTACAACTCAATCTAGTAGAAATATTAATAGCCTAGATATTAATATTCATCGTCCAACAAAGAAGATCTTGGTATCAACGAACTTAGATGGCAACCATTCTTTTCTAAAATGTATTATCCAAATTTAGTTTTGCTACAATAAAAATCTACGATTATTCAGCACAAATTAATACAATTTCAATTCTATCTGTAAATAAACCTCTATGGATTACTAGAATAATAAATTTTCAATCTACTAACATTTAATTTATTATTTTAAGGTAAGACAACCAATCCATAACACTATCCAAAGCTTGGTAATTATTGTTGTTGTTGTTGAAAATGATCCAGACAATGTTGTCTCCTTGAGAGGAAAACAAAAGGAGGGAGAAGAAGATAAATTCTTAAAAAAACAACTTTTATGTATTACCAAACCGAGCATAAAGACAAGTGCGCACCATCCTCTTCATTTAGGTTAATAACTATGATAAAGGTAATAACGACGGGAACATGCCAAACATAACCTGAAATGGCAGCGCTACACCTTAACGTCGGCTCCATGAACGTGTTCTTCTGATTGTTGTCCCACTAGTATTGGTTCTGAAGATAGTTCACTCCCTTCTCGTCCAATTGGAGCGAGAACATCAGGATTAATGGGTGGATCTGATCCAAAGACTGCATTTGCAATTGTAATTACACCAGGGTTCTGACTGTTTAAACTTGCAAAGGCAACTGCGTTGGTTTTTCCCACATTGAGTTGAAAGTGAGTGTCGGGTGGGCATAGGCCGCCATACGGTGCATAATCAATGCGAATAAAGGATATGCCGAGAGTGTTGAGTCCTGGAATTTCATCGACATTGAGTAGATCGAGTGACATTTGACCCAACTGGATTGGAAGTGTTTCGTGGAATGTTGAGTCCAGGAAAGAAGAAATCCATTTCAGTGACAAGCTTTGGGTCCTTGCAGAATTTCCCATTCACGAACACAGCATGAGGATGAGATTTCATTAAGAAATCAGTAACAGAGAATGAAAGTATCAGAAAATAAAGGCATATTAAGTATATCCAGGGCGCATGACATTTCCCTCAAGGACTAATATTGCTATAATTCTGGTGTGATTTTTCATGCGACTGTTAACGAAATAAAACAAACTCTTTAAAAGCATATACCACCATCGGTTTCATTGATGGCTACGCATAAGTCCCGAAGAGGACTAAGGTCAGAGGCCTAAAGGCAAGTGAAGTGGACCAAAGCCAAGAGGACAAAAACTAGTACGAACTTGAGCCCCTCCAACAGATACTGCAACGATTTTTCTTTGGTGAGGGGTGAGATATCTTGCATGGATGCATGCAAGGCTATATTTATATATAGACTGGAGTCATTGTAATAATAAACAATGGAGTCATCTTGAACTCAATATATTGTTTTTCACAGTTGAAATATAATAAACATTATCAATAAATTGATGACAACCATCTTCTATTCGAATCAGAATCATACCTTTTCTTTTAATGAAAACCTTTGAATAATCTATAAATATTTCATTAAATTCCATGAATTTGTTTTTATCTCCACACATATAGTTGTAGGCTCAATTATCAAAATACCACATGTTTTCTTTGGTCTTCAATTGCTCATAATAAATTAGTAATAGGATGGCTTCTTGCTACTCTTCTATTTCAAAATTGGCATTCTATTCAGCCTCTTTAGTTGGATTTCAGTAATCCCTAGCACAATGACCTGTTTTTTTAACCATTATAACACTTAATTTTTTATTTGTCAAACTTAAGTCTCAAATTGCTACTACTTGAGGATCCGACAATCCATTTGGCTCCATTTGGCTCCATCCGGTCTACGGGATGATATATTAAGACAATTTCGACTTCCTTTTCCAAATCTGTCTCTTTCTTCTCTTTCTCTGCCTTGCCCACGACCTTTGTACCCTTGGCTGGATCCTGGGATGTCATGTTTCTCTTGTAGAGAAAACTTAGAGCTTGTAGGTTCCCATGGTTAACTCAATGGTCACATTCTCCCAACATTGAGATTCCTGTATTGAGATTACTATAGAGTTGAACATTTTAGGCATTGATCTCAGGATATTTTCTACTACACATATTTCTTTCAATATAAACAATGATGAATCATTGTCAGTGCTTGTTGATACTTTTTTTATGCCTTTTGCATAGCTTTCTTTTGGATAGGTGTCAACACAACTCGTTCAGCAAATTCATCAAAACCTATTTTAACTATCTCTCATACATCTTAAGCTCCTAACCAAGCTTTTGCCTGGACACTTCATATTTTATAATTGTTCTTTGTCAAACAAGGACCTTGAAGGGAGGAATTTGAGTTGGCCATTACATATATACTATCAAATTTAGCCACAAATAATCAAATCTGGTTGCTCTATGGTCTATACCACTTGTAGAAAGAAGATTAGTGTTGAAACTTATTCTGGATAGTAATGGCGAAGTGCAAAACTAAAGAACAAAAAGAAATTGAAATGAAGGTATACTTTATTAAAATAATTTCTCTGAATTTGTCTCTGCTATCCTCTGGTTTTTGTAACTCTAATTACAAGTCTATTTATAGGTTTAAATTCCTAGAAAAATAAGAAATTGAACTGAATAAGAAATTTATTCTAACTAGGAAATTAATTACGCCGCCGACTAAATCTGGAAGTCCGGATGGCTCTGAATGCAAGAAATCTTAGTTTAACTTTATTTTCAACAAAAATTGCTTTTGAAGATAGTTCACAACACTCTTGTCCACTTGGAAGGCCTTGGTGAGAACATCAGGATTAATTGGCTGTTGTGATCCAAAGACTGCGTTTGCAATGGTAATTACACCAAGATTTTAACTGCTTAAACCGGCAAACGCAACTGCTTTGGTTTTTCCCACATTGAATTGGAAGTGAATGAGTCCAACTGGGAAAACAAAAACATCTCCAGGGTTTAAGACTTTCGTGATCAGGTGATTCTCCGGGTTGGATGTGACAAAACCAACATAAAGACTTCCTTCCAGGACGAAAAGGATTTCCGTGGCATGTGGGTGAGTGTGGAGTGGGTTTAGGCCACCATATAGTGCATAATCGATGCGAGCCAAAGATATGCCAAGAGTACTGTTGAGTCCTGGAATTTGAACAACGTTGACAGGATAAGAATGTTATTAACAATCTTCAGAAGCAATTATGGCGGACAACAATTAGGAGAGTGCCTACTGATATATACAAGCTTGTATCTCAGGTTCGAGCTTTCATTATGGGACTCCGCCAAGGGCCTGCTATGCCGAAAGCGAGAGCCAATCCCTCTCTTTTCGTTTTACGTTCCCATGTCGCTGTGCCGAAGGGAAGATCAATCTGTTCTTCCTAGAGCAACTTTTATCTGTTGAGCGACAGCTCTTCCACCCGGCACTGTCAAATCACTTGGTCTGACTTTCATTTAACAGAAACTAAAATAAAAATAGATAAACAGACTAGGAAAAATTTAGAGAGTGGAACTAGTTCCTACCGGGTTTAATGCTAACTGCTGCTCAATCTTAGTGCTTGTTCTGCTGATATGAAGTTTGTGCTCGTTTTGAGATGAGCCAATCATGTGGCTGATTGCTCAACGAGCAAAGCTATCTCATGGAGTCATGTAGCATCACAGATTTAGTCGCTTGGCCTTAGTTCTTTCCTCCTTTTTTTCCCTGTATTTTCTATTTCTGGATGGCATGCGCTCTTCATGGCCCTCAAAGTTTAACTTTCTATGCTTTCTTCTGTAAATTGTGTGAACAAGAAATAAATTGAGTTTAAATCAGACTCACCCCAGTAAAGAGGAGATCATTTAAGAAAAAGGGAGTGTAGTCCAATGCTTAACGTTATTCCTTCTGAACTCTAAGAAAAGAAACTCCTTTTTCTTTCTGAGAAGCAGAAAGCATAACAACGTCTAATAAAAGCGAAATAAAATAAAAGATAAATCTGCAAAACACAGATATAAAAAATCACCAGAGATTGAGAACCAAAACTGATGCATAGAAGGAGGTACTATCAAAAATCATTGCGGAATCTAATGGAAGGACTCAAAGAAAATAATTATCCATTACGAACTTGAGTCCTTTCATTAGATCCTACACTGATTTTTCTCTTCTTTGGTGAGGGGTGAGATATCTTGCATGGATCGATGCAAGGCTATTTATTGACTGGAGTCATTGAAATAGTCTATGTTATGTTAGCTCTAGTTGAGGCTGACGACGACTTTGCCCAAGTCTTCAATGTTTGCTTTATTGTTCATATCTGTAACGAAAGCCATTGACGAAACACTTCGTTAGCTACGCAGAAAAGATTCAAAACATTTGAGAATATCCATCCTGTGCCCATATTTTCTTCAACATAATATAAGTTAACCAGGAATGGGCGCTGATAATGCCTCGCCACACAACTGCATTAAAGAAATCGGTGAAAATATGAGAGTTGGTAGGTGACAATGACGAAATATTTAATGGGAAACAAGTATATTAATGGTGAATCGTTCATTGAAGTAGTCTGCATTATTCCCTATCTCTACAAGGAACCCAAGTCTACAATGGCTATCTTCTTCTCCGTTTTTATCATTTTATTTTGTCTCAAATGATGAACCATTCTTCAGCAACTACACACTTTTATTATCTTTGTTATATATTTCCATGCTTACATTATTTGGTCATTTTCCCATTTCTTACAAGTTATCTGACATGTTTTCTTCTAATTTTTTCATTATTTGGTCAACTAGCTATATATATATATATATATATATATATGGGGCAAACAATTATTTTAAACCTATAAAAGGCACTATGAGAATAAGAATAAAATATTTTAAATTTTAATACCAAAATAAATTGAGGTCTCTTCTTCCTACTAAAAATAAATAAATAAACCCACATGTACATTTTAAATTTATATTTTTCACAATTATTTTAAACCTATATAAGGCACTATGAGAATAAGAATAAAATATTTTAAATTTTAATACCTAAATAAATTGAGGTCTCTTCTTCCTACTAAAAATAAATAAATAAACCCACATGTACATTTGAAATTTATAATTTTTCTCTTGGAAATTTGTGCTAATTGGTATGTGAATGTGGTCCGCGTATTATTATATATCCAAGATTTGAATTTTAAAAAAGATTGCAAGAAAATATTAAAAAACAATATTCAAGCAGGGACTTAGTCTCCATGTAAAAAACTAATTCAAAGATATTATTACTTTTAATGTTTAAAAACTATATATTTATATGGAGTTGACTTTCGAGAATTTTTATTTTTTCCTCGAAGAGTCAAGATAAACTAATGGCTATAAACTAAGTTGGTTCTTTAAAAAATTCGACAGTCTCTAAACAGTCCTCCAATGTTTTTAAAAGTTGGTAAGAAATAGGAAATATGGATTGGAATATTAGAATGCGGGGTAGTTGGGGTTGAAATATTTTTTTGATAAATATATTATTTTTAATAATTTGATTGCATTTAAGAAATATGTTAGAATACTATTATTATTATTTTTATTGTTATAAAAAAATTGAAACATTTATTTAATCTAGAAAATAAAGTTTCTTTTTTGCACGATATAACGAGGTAATTTTGAAAATTAATTTTTATTTAGTTTTGTAGAAAAAAAGAAATACTAGACAAAAATTAATGATTTAAATTTTAGAGTAAAAAATATATTTACAAAGATCAAATTATCTCTTCTTATTTATGTATTTGTTTATTTTATTTTATAATTTCATGATTTTTTTTATCAATAACATTATGTTTTGAATACGAATTTAAATAAATTAAACTAAAAATACATGACAATTTAATTTTTTAAAATTTACAAGAAAAAATATATTTTTTTAGATAAAATTTCATTTTTTCACTCATTTATTTATTTTTATTTTTGTGGAAAAAATGTTTTTATCAAAAGCCTGGTTTTTCGTATAAAAATTTATAATGATATGCAAGTCGATTTTCAACAAAGAAATAAAATTTTATGCAAATCTAAATAAACATTAAAATAATAATTAATTCAATATAAAAAATTAATAATAAAATATATTTTTTATTAAATATTTATGCTGTTTTACAATATTATGGATATTAGTTTCATATATAACTATATAAGAAAAAAACAAATTTTAAATCTAATCATAACAATTTCTAAACTCATTTATAAATATCATTATTGAATAATTTTTTAAACATGATCATAAGTATTTGTTTAAAGAAAATTTTATTTTAAGATATAAAGATTTTATTAAAAACAAATAGAATATGAGGCAAAGAGAGACCATACAAGTATGGGCCTACACTACCAAGATCAAAAACATTAATAAGCATTTTTAGGAAACAAATGATATATTGTATATCTAGGTAAATACTAGATAAATAATGTAATGTTCACTATAATAAATTCTAGTCCTAAGAGATGGTCAAAAAATTGAGTTTTTGGGATATTTTGACCCAAAGAACCTTAAATTTCAATTTTTTTATCTAAAAACATCTTATTAAAATACTTAAAAATCCATTAAAACTCCTAAAACACTCACTAATGAATTTAAAAACTAAAAAACAAACTGAATAAAAAAAAATATTTATGAATTGTGATTACTAGCATGATTAGAGATCAAAACCATCAAATGAATACCTTTATTTTCAAGATGAACCTATCAACATTAAGTTTGGTGTTTTTAATCGTGAGAATATAATCGACTAATAACTTTTTTCTTATCATTTATAGTTAGTTTTCTTTCCTCTCTTAATATTTCAAAATTAAAAAATAAAAAAAATAAAATTTACAATCAAAATATAAATATCTAAAACTAAAAAAAATAAAAAGACAAATTATATTTTTAGAGATAATTACAAAAAAAATCTTTTATAATTTGATGATGTTTTCACTTACTTGTTGTATTTGGAGATATTACACTTTACATCATAGGTTTTATATGTTAAATAGAAGTTTACATCCTCAACCTTTTTATCAAAAAAAAGTTAAAAAGATGTATGAATTTTTACAAGTTTTTCATTATATTCAATTAATGACTAAAAAACCCCTAAAACCTCAAAATAATGAAATTGTCATCCATTTTACCGATGCTATAAATTAAAAAAATATTATTACCTACATTCAATTTAATTACAAAAATGCAATCAAAACATGTTTATAACAAGATTGCTTCCTCTTCCTTAACCATTTGGTGTAAACCTATAAATGCAAATGAATTAACTATGATAGAAGAATGAGGTTTTTAATGATGTTTCATGAATACTAGATGAATTAAAGAAAATAAAAGATGACATAGGAACAATTTGGATCAAAAATCACAATATAAATGCCACCTTTACAAGTATTGAGTTGTTGTTGATAGGTATTTTAGTATGTGTAATGTTATTGTTCCTAACTATGATCTTTCTCGTGTTCAACAAATGAAACATATGTATTCTTTTTTTTACAAAATGCAAGAAACATTAATATATTATATAGAAAAAGCATGCACATCAAGGCAATAAATATCCAAATTTTAAGCATGTCATTACATCCACATTAATCTATGATATTCAAGCTCTTATTGCTTTAAAAACAAACAAAAAAACAAGCACATAAAACAAACACATGTGATTTCATGGCCAAATTGATCTCAATGCATGGTATTTGGATAAACTATTAAGAAGGGAAAATATCAACACCAATCTACAATTTAAAACAAAAATCATTGTTTAATAATTGCATAATTTATAAACTAATTAGACTAACTTAAATATTGTGAAGGACCAACATGTGTTCGTGTGTGTGTGTGGAGGATGAATCGATCCTATTTTTATCACCTCTTGAACCTCTGTTAGCCAATCTTCCACCTCTGTTAGGCCCTCTTCCACCTCTAGCAACCCCTCTTCCCACTCTAGCAATTACTCTTCCACTAGATTTCATAGCAACCTCAGCTCTTTCCTTTTTGAAATTATCACTTTCAGCTCTCTAATCATCATTCAATCCTTTAATTTGTTCACTATTATCTCTTTGGCAGATCTCTAAATTATGGTCGTATTGCTTACAAATATTGAACATAATTGTGGTTGCCTCTTTTTCTTACATTGGAATGTTGATCTTCTCCTAGTTCTCTTCGTCTATTTTTTATCAGTCTTCTAACACTCCTTTTAAGGTTTGGAGGTAAAACAATGAAATCCCTTTCTTTAAGATCTAAATCAACTTCTGATAATTGGTGAACAACCTCCTTGTCTGTTTTCCTAAAAAGTTTCTCCATTATATAAATCTTTTATGTCAATCCTCTTATTATGCATACAAGAAACTACATACATGCATGGAATTCCAATCATCATTCATTCCCTACATGAAAAAAAAAATTTTCTCCAAATCAACACATAATATGGATTGGCTCTTGAGGGCTTGATAATCATTTGAATTTGATGGTATCATTCTTAAATTTCTAGGCTTCTCAACATACTTATCCTGTAATTTTCTAATGTGTCGTGTGCTATTTGTTTCCCAACTTACATTCTGAGCAAATCTATAATGGAATCTAGATATTAGTTTCAAATGAGTTTTCTCTAGTAACATACAATTGACAAATTCCTATACTTCTTAACCTAATTATTAAATGACTCGACCAAATTGTTAGTTACATTCTCAACCTCTGCATCAAACAAATGTCTTACCCATGTCTTAGGTTTAATTTTTTCAACAAATTAAAAGATACTTGGTCCACATCTTCAATATCTTTCAAATAGTTGCTATAATGAAGATTCATATAAGTTTTCATGGCACCCAAAAATCCAATCTCCATTTCCAATCCATGATATCCTTTATTCTTCATGTTGGCATAAACATGCCTTAAACAATGCATGCATGTGTGTTGTCTTAGAAAATATCTTTAAAACAACTTTTAGGAGACTTAGGAAATCAAATAATAAATATTAAAAGTTAAAGAAAAAAATATAAAACAGATGTTAAAGTTTTCACAAAACATTAAACATAATTAGGTATACCTCGTGCTTGTTAGATATGATACAAAATTGCCTATTATGAACATCATTCTTGATTGATTTATAAAGAGCATTTTCATTGTTAAGGGAGCACCAAAAAAATTAGCATCAATATATTGATGAATCTCATTAACACCTTCATACACATTAAATAATGTAATATTGAGGCATCATCAGCAATTATATCCCCTTTGTCATTTGTAATTTGAAATCCCTTCAAGTCTTGTTTGCATATAAATAATAAGTCTATGAAAAACATATAATCAATTATAGAATTTCTTTCAATATAAGTAAATTTGTCATGATGAGCAACTATATGTGGCATTTTATAACCTACATGGTTTACATTGGGATGATTAAAATTACATGATATTTTAATTACATGCCTAATTACATGATATTTAATTACATGCCTAATTAGAGGTTTTTCATGATATTTAATTACATGCCTAATTAGGGTAAATAATAGTTAATTAGTGTATGAGAGTTTGAATTTTACTCGATTGAACGACCAACAATTGAATTTTATAAGGTTCCTGTTTCAAGACTCTCTTTTCAATAGTAAACAAGTATCTCGCATTTTTTATTCAATTGAGATTAAAAAACATTATATCGTAATGAAAAAAAAACCCTATATTTTTAACACCCAGATGCAGTACAAAAACTTTTCAATTCTCGATTAAAGAAAACAAGTGTAATACATCTTGTGAATGTTCTTGAATTATAGACAAGAGAGTCATATACTTTGTTGAGTTCTAAATGCGACAAGGGAAGAATTCCATACAAGATATGCACATAAGCCGAATTGATTAAATAATTTCTAGTGTTTAGCGTTCAAAATTTCATGATTTAGAAGAGAGAAATTGTGAATTTAAGAGGGGGGGTCATGTATTATATATGAGGGTAATTTCATTTTTTGATTTATTTGTTTTAAAAAATATTTTATCTAAAATACAAAGTGTAGTTTTTTTTAAAAAATAAAAGTGAAAACACAATCAATTTATAATTTATAAGAGACTTTTTATAATTATTCCATGTTTTTATAACAATAGCTTTTATACCGTGGATAGCATTAAAGATTTAGGGTCTATTTGTTTTGCTTAAAATATTTTTTACATAAAATGTATTTTTTGTAAAATATATGACATGCAAATTTTTTTTAATATTTGGCTTGAAAAATAATTTTACGTGAAATATTTTACATGTAAATATTTTCAATAGCGGTGGTGATGATGGTGATTGTGAAGGAGATGGTCGTGGTAGTGATAAAGGAAAAGTTGGTGGTGAAATGATGATATTAAGGTGGAAGTGGTGGTGAGAGAGGCGTTGATGGAGAGAGTGGTGGTGGTGGAGAAACAAAAGTGATGGTTGAAATGGTTAGATGATATTATAAATATAATAATATTTATAAAATATTTTACAGAACTTCACAAGCTGAAAATATTTTTCAGCAAATAAACTAAGTTTCATTTAAAATCACGGGAGACAAATATAAAAAATTATTTTTAGGACACAAACACTAGAAAACCTAAAAAATATTTTATTTGAAATAAATAGATCTTAAATATAGTAAAAACACAATATCTTTTATTTTCTTTTTAATTTAATAATTTAACAATATCCTAAATATTGTTTTCTTAAGTTAAACACCTTGTTATTCACTTTGAAATCTTAAGTCTTAGTTTAACATGAAAGTATAAACCAATGCTATTTACTTATATATGAAATTAAATTATAACAATTACATAACTTGATATAAAATTTAAATTAATATAAATTTTATAATACATTTATTTGCTGAAGATATTTTTATTAAAGATATAATATTGTTGTCAAGGATTAAACTTTTTTTTAAGACCGATGCAAATAATTTTTTATAAGTAATTTCTCAAGATTTTAAAAATTAATTTTTTAAATGATAAATTTTTTTTAAAAGTCTACGAATCAAATGATTATAAACTCAAAATTTTTTTATAAATTTTTTAAGTTTTAGAGTTTGAAAATATTATAACGGTTATTTTTTAAATAAAAAATTTTACTTAGAAATATTTTAAAATAATATTTTTAATTTTTTAAACATTTATTTTTAATATTAATATATTAAAATAAAAAAAATTAAATCTTTTAAAAACACTTTTTAATGCAACCTGAAAACTGCCCTTCCCCACGAGCAACTCACGTAAACGAGTGACCAAAGAGGGAGATAATTCCACGTAATAAAAACAGGTTAAGAATTGACATGGCATTATCTAATACAAACCACGCCAAACACGCTACCCCAAATTTGTAAAAAGTAATTTAATTTTAATAATAAAACATCCAACTCCACTGCCGCCGCCGCAACAACCACCACCACCACCGGCTGGTCTTCTGAAGAAGCGGAAGAAGGCACATAAAGAATTCAAACTATCTATTTTTTGAGCTGCTGCTGAGCTTTTCGATCTCTCTCTTTCTCAATGAACCCTTATACTCCACACCCTAATCACCTTCCCTTCCCATATCCCTCCCAAAACTCTAATCCTAACCCTAACTTCCTACTCCACCCCTTCCTCCCCTCACAACCGCCATCAAAACCACCTCAAGTTCCTCCACCTACCACCACCACAACAACCACCCCTATTCTTGATCTTTCCACCACGCTCGCCACTCTCACCAACCTCCTCTCTCTCACACACCAAACCCTCACTTCCCTCTCTCCACAAATTACCCTTTCAAAACCCCAAAATGCCAACTTTATCCCCTGCCCTTTCAATCGTCACCACCTTATGCCACCAGAATCCCTCTTCCTCCACTCTCTTAACTGCCCAGTTCCTCTCTTTCAAAACCCATCTTCCCCTTTTGATTATCTTCACTACCCCAATACACTTAACCCTCAAGACCCACATAAAGATTCAAACTTTAGTCAATCAATACAAGACCCTAATGAAACTGAACTTTGTTTCTCGTTAGATAGCTATTACAATCAGTTTAGTTCACATTTCTCTTACAATGACTGCCCTGGTGCTGTTAACTTGAATGATTTAGATAGCTCAAAAAGAATTTTTACATTACCTGGTGTTTTGTTAATTGAATGTGTGAATTTTGGGGTTAGTGGGGAGAGCGAGCGAGATGGTTTTGATAAAAATGGGTTTAGAGTTTTGCCATCTGAGTTGTGGGCAATAAGGAGGGAGATAGAGGGTTGGATTGATTATCCGAGTATGTATTCGTATAGTGTGTTTTGCTCGATTTTGAGGTTGGATTTGATTACAGGGAGTGATTTGAGGAGTTGGATTATTGCTAATTCTCCACGATATGGTGTGGTGATTGATGTTTATATGAGGGATCATATATGTGTTCTTTTTAGGCTTTGTTTGAAGGCTATTAGAAAGGAAGGTTTGAGCTCTGTGAGTTGTGAGATGAATGTGAAATCTTTGAAGTGTCCAATTTTGGTTCAAGTTTTGACGTGGATTGCATCTCAGCTTTCTGTTTTGTATGGTGAAGTGAATGCAAAGTGTTTTGCCATTCATGTTTTGAAGCAGTGTCTATTAGACGCTGCTAATGAGGTGTTGTTTCTGTTGGACTCTTGTTTGAAAGAAAGTCTGAGGGATTTAGATGCTTATGAGAGTGAAATAAAGGATAGCAAACATGAAGAGCCTCGAAAAGGAAGTAGAGAGTGTAAAATAATAAAAGCAGTGGATGAAGGTGATGATGGAGTAATTTATGTGTCCCAAGTGGCAGCTGCAGTCGCTGCATTGCATGAAAGGTCTATACTAGAAGCAAAAATCAAGCTATTACGGGTTCCTCAACAACTACCAAGATATCAGCGGTACATTGCTATTCTTACTTCTTTTTCTTATTGTGCTTGCATGTAATATGTTTCACTCACAAGTTCAGTATGATTTCAACTTGCCTCGCCTTCTGTGTAGGATGGCTGAGCATTCTTTTGTCTCAAAAAGAGCTGATGATGAGAGAAGTAAACGTCCTCAATACAAAGCTATTATTGAGCATGATGGCCTTCCTCGAAAGCAATTATCTAACCAGGTACTAAACATGTAGATGGTTTTCTTTGTTTTAATTGCTGGAGCTTTTAGTTTTTGTTCTTTTACTGGACATAATTGCAAGTTCAGGAAGGCAAATGACATACTGGACAGAATTTATATGTATATAAAATCCTCCTGCCCGCCCCACCAAAAATATAAAATATTTTAGAAACATGGTGACATGATATCAAAGAAGGCAAATGACATTATAGTTCAGGAATTTTGTAAAGTTTCATAGGCAGTGGAAGTTTTGTCTTCCTTGGTACTGAAATTTTTAGGGATGTGCAGTAGTATTCAGTTACTGAAGGTAGCTGCCACATGTTCTTTACATGCCTATGATTTAGAGATAAATTTTATTTTAGAAAATGCATTTTTTGGACATCCTTGGCATGCATTTGAAGAGGTTTGAGTTCAACTGTCTGAAATTATAGCATTCACAGTCATGTCCATGGTAATAGGTATTGAAGAAAAATAAAGGAAAGAGGATCGGTTTTTATTTGGATGTTGATTTTATCAAAATTTTAGTTACTTCCTTTAGATCCCCTGATATCTTTCAGAGTTTCATTTATTGTGAAGAGCCACGGTTTGAAAACTGGCAACTGGTCGAGTAGTTGCTAATATGGGACCCTTCACTTGCTAACATATTTTCTCATGTTCTCTCCTGACAATGCTTGTCTGTCATAAATGTTGCTTTGGTCATAAGTTTAATGATCTTTTTCTTTTGCACAAGGAATCAAACAAATTAAAGACAAGAGAGGAGTTATTGGCTGAAGAAAGGGATTATAAACGTCGAAGAATGTCATATCGTGGAAAGAAGTTGAAACGAACAACTTTACAGGTAGGAAGCTAATGAGCAAAAGCTAAAGAAGCTCCTACTAGTACTGTTATTATACCTATAAAAAATATTAGCTTCATTAGTTTTTCATGTTGAAATCTATTTACTTTTATGTATTGTCTAAATCATCAACTGCTTGTACATGTGTCCTATTTCCTGTAGTTTCCAAGTGACTCCTAAAGTGATAGTTTGCCTTATTGCCAAGTGAATATTGTATTGTAGTTTTCATTAAGAGGAAGTTGGAATCATATGAATTGGATCTGTAAGTTCCAATCTCTAATCACTGATCTTTCTTGGCATGTGGTAGTGTCATATATGTTCAAATCTTGAGAAAACCAATAAAGGAAAATCCATCCATTTGACAACAATTACTTTCACATTTAACCTTCATGTTGTCATTATAAAAAGGCCATTGTCTCTCTCTTATTTAGTTATAATTACTTTGTCAAAGGTGATGAGGGATATAATTGACGGATACATGGAGGAAATCAAGCTAGCTGGAGGAATAGGCCGCTTTGAGAAGGGAACTGAAGAGGAAGAGATGTCTCCCAATCCTCCTTCTGCCCCTGATGTTACTGTGAATGAACTAAGAAAAGTCAATAGCCATTCTTCTGAAGCAACAAGAACTACTTCGAACCACTACCGGAAGGAATCATACCCCGACCACAATTCTAGATCTAAAACCTTGAAGGATGTTTTGCCTCAAGATTATGAGCAACAAGGACGAAGCAATCACGGTCACCATGAAAAGCTGGAATATCGGAGAAGTGCCAACCAAGACAGACATGGAAGAGAGTACAGCAGAAGTCCGGAAAGACACAGAAGTCATGCCCGATCACATGAGCGGAGTGGTCACCAAAGAGGACGAGATGAAACTAAATTGACTAGATCCAAGGATCATGAGAAACGGTCTTCTAGCAAGTCCTATCATGATTACAAGTCGTTGAATTCTGGACTAGAATCTGCAGATGGTATGCAAAGGGATGATCGGAAGTTAGATGTAAGAGATGGGCATCTAAGAAATGCATATGGCAATCATGGTTCTAATTCTGTGGCTCGAAATGCATTTGAGGATAGATATGATCCTACAGGATCTTATGACATGCATGAGGATGATGTTTACACTAGCATTACATATGCCAGGGAAGATGTTCATGATTGATCTAGCAGGTGCAGTGCAAAAAGGCAATTAAGCAGATTACCTTGAGAAATTCTCACTTCAGAATGTGAGGTAAGCTATTGTGGTTATTTTTATTGTTTTGAAAAATGTTTTATCTGCACTAGATAAAAGTTCTTGTTTTTAACATTTTTTGTCCGGACAACTTTGCAGTAGGAAGTCATCAGGCTTCAGCAAGTTATCTGCATCTGTATCCTCCGTTGTATCCTTGACTGTTTTATTTTCTATACTGTTAAGGTCCTTACTGTCTAGGCAGTGATTTCATTATCCTCCTACTGCCCATACAATGCCAGTACTTTTTTCCAATATATGATGGAATAAGTAGTGGTCACATTTGAGTGAAAAAATAATGTCTCGGTTATTTTCATAGTGAAAGAGGAAATAAGATTGTACGGAACATTCTAGCAGAACAATGCCTTATTGCAGATTGTAACTGTTCTGTTATTTATAATGTATATAAAATCTGAAGTATATCATATCTGATTTTGTTGTGTTGACATCAGTACCTTTGTGGATTAATAAAATATGCAATTTCTTGGCAATCAATGCTTTGATGGTAAGGTCATTGGTTATCATGGAAGAACTGGTAAATAACCCAAATCGGCAGGGTTTACAGGTTTGCTTAGAATGGTTACCTGTTTATGATTTTATTTTTCTAGGTAAAAGCTGATACTTATTGTTTATGGGTCTTTTTTATTGCATACAATATGTATGGATAATTTATTAATTTGAATGTTCTTATAGCTCACGTTGCTTCTTGTAGATTGCAAAAGACCAGCTTTTTCCAGAGAATATTTGAAGTTTGTTTGGCTCCTTTTCTCATGGTGGTCTTTCATGGCAAGAAGGTTGATGATGAAGCAAAGTGATTTCTTCAGCAGG